>NC_079501.1:74236525-74546395 GCF_030052815.1 Hevea brasiliensis
TTTATGACATCTTGCCTAATTGCCGTTTACGTCAGCCTAATATTGTGGCTATTTTCCTGACGTGTTATTCAGGTTCTCTCTTTTAAAAAAAAAGGACCCTTAAGTTGCAGTTACCTACGTTTTACCCAACCACTTACACGCTACTAAGAGCTAGAAAACTTGCATTCAGAAATGACGAAGCTTAATAAAATGATGGACTGATCACTAAAGAGATATTCCGAGAGTAACGTTCTTTGGGATTTTTTTTGTGCAAAAATAATCTTGGAGAAAGTCGCATGCGTAAGAAGAACAAAGAAAGTGCGAAAAGTAAACGTAAACAGTTAATAAAGCAGCAGTATGAGCTCTTACCTGTGAGGAGCCAAATCTATTGAAATAACTACGGGGTGACGAATAGTGATAAAACAGCGGATTGATTAGCCTGAGGGCTGATGTTCGTCGTGAACTGAAGGTTGCTTAGCTAACATGCGATCAGATTAAGATAAAAAACGAGTGAAGGGAAGTTGAACTTGGGCAATGGGAATGAAAACAGAGATGATAAATGACTGAAAGTAAGAGTGTGACCAGATAATGAACAAACTGAAAATATAGAGTTCCAGTATCCAGAATCCTTTTCAAGAAAACACTTCAGAAAACTAGTTTCAAAAGTCTTTTAATCAACACTCCTAAGTAGCAGAGTAACCAGCTGAATGAAGTTTCAGAGTTCCTCCGCTATAATAACTACCTCTTCTTTTTGCCCGTCCCCTGAACAGTTTTTCATGCAGGTATTTATAGGAATCGGATGCTCTCCGTGAAGGGTCAGGATTTATTTTGAGGGAGATGGAGGGTCAAGATTTCGAAGGACATGATCGGGTGTTCAGGAATTAAAGAGAATCAAAATGAATGGCTGAGATCACTCTTCAGAATATTTGTCCTTTTCCTCTTTCAATCTGACGGTCTTGAATCCTCTTGTCCGGAACGATCTGAGGGCTAAGAGCGAAAGACGCTGGTATTGTCGTCTTCTCTTTTGATCCAATGGTTCTGGGTTCGTCCTTACAAGTGAGATCAACGGTAGGGATTGGGATGTACAGGACTGTCATGACATACTCTGGCATTTGTCAGCATTGTGGGCGATTCTCAGGCGTGCGGTGGAGATCTCGTCTGCCACGCTTTAACTACCTCGGCTCTGATTCTGACGACGGTTATTGGGATTTGTCTTATTCTTTTTGTCTTCCGATCCCTCCCCCTTCTCGATCTTCTCGACACGCTCCTATTCCGATCTCTCATGCTGATCTCCTATCTTCCGATCTCTATTATCCCTTAATCAGCCTGGGTCCGGTCCAAGCATTAATTGCATCTCGATTCTCGAAGCGTCCGCTTCGTTTTCTGCTCAGCAATAAATGCCCATTTTCCCCTATATATATATACCCCTGACGACAGGGACATTTCCTTCATCTGATTTTCCTCTCTTCCTTCTTACTTCCCAGTTCTAGCTGCTCCGGCGAAAGTTCCGGCTATAACCGTGGCTTTGATCCTTTTCCGATGGGCTTCTTTACTCCTCGACTGAAAATTTACGACCCCGGTGATTGCATAACCTTGCCTGATGATGGTGAGAGGATTGGGTTAATTGACCGATCCGGGTTGCGGACCTCGGCCGTGCCGATCCCGAGTTGTTCAACTGGCATAATCGGCAAACTGATTTTGGCCGAGCAAATTGCTGATGCTCTGCTGACCCTTGGCGGTTGCTTCCTCAAGTTCATTCGGCTTCTCACCACATTGAGTGTTCCGACAGCGGTTTCTTCCCACATTGGGTGTTCCGACAGCGGATTAAGCTTCCGGTCGGCAACATCCTTGGGATCAGTTACAAACTTAGGCCTCTTTAGATAGGATGTTCTGCTGATCCTTAGATCAGCCTTTTGATGTAATCAGATGTCTAATGTATTCCGATCCTTAGAGATCGCCCAAATGATGTAACCCGTCAATGTAATCAGATCTCTAGAGATCGCCCAAATGATGTAGTTAGACCTTTATTGTAATCCGATCCCTAGAGATCGCCCAAATGATGTAATCCGATCTTTCAGAAATAAAAATCTTGTTTCTCCAATTATTATCTTTTTGATTATTTTTCGATCTCTGGTATATTTGTCCGATCTAGTTCCTAGCAAAACGACTCTTAACTAATCCTTTATTCAAAATATTCAACTTATTATGCCGATCTCCAGTTAACCGATCTCGGAATGTTCGAGAGACGTGTCAGAACAGCTGGCGAGTCCCGTTAATCGATGCACTGCCTGGAACCTCGTGAGCATTAAATGCTCGGACTAGTATAAATAGGGGTTGGGGGGGTTAGCCAGTTGTTCTCTCATTCCATTTTCAGTCTCTTGCTCACAACTTCGAAGTTCTCTCATTTTCTCAAGTTCTTCCGACGCCGATCAGACTCCGGTAAGTGCTTTGATCTTCTTTTTAGTTTAAGTTCTTTATTTCTTTTGAAAATGAGCGGTGCCGAAGGTCAGAGAGCGACGAGCCCTCCTTCCATCCAATTTTCGTGGTCCTCTGATGAAGAAGAGGTAGTCGGGCCAAGCGTTCAACAAGAACCTCCCCAGGTCTCCGTTCCAGCTCAGGGGCGGATTGCACCATCAAGGCATGCACCTTCTTCAGGGAGAGAGACTCTCCCTATGGACGAGCTGCCATCGATCTTGCGAGAATCTGATCTGCAATCATTTAGCCAGGAATACAATATTTGTCCTGATTCGCATGAACTCCTCCAGTGTCACGGCTATCACCGAGCCGATTACTTCTTTGAAGAGAATGATAGGGTTATGGTATACGAGGAACAGTTAAAGGCCGGTCTTCGGTTCCCTCTAGATGACTTCTACAAGGAGGTCCTAAAACTTCACCGAGTGTGCATTGCTCAAGTTCATCCTAACTCGTGGCGGATCTTGGTAGCCTTCCGAGGCCTATGCCGAGCTAAGGGAATCAGACCTACGGCTAAGGTGTTCGCCGAACTGCACAGGCTAACTCGCCGAAAGGACGACGAGCACTGGTTCTTTCAGGCGAAGCCTCATTGCGGGCTCTTCACCGATCTGCCCTCCTCCCTTAAAAATTGGAAGAACCGCTTCTTCATTCTGAGGAGCAAAGATCCGAGCTGCTTTGAGGACTTTCCCCGTAGCTGGTGGCACCAGGGGCCTTTGCTTCCGAAGCGCATTGCCCTGAACCAGGAGGAAAGCTTAATAGTGATGGATCTGAAAAGTCAGGCTGCCACTCAAAAGTATTCCTGTTTGGATGCGGTGACTGCCGAGCTGCACCATTGGACCATTCAACTGCTCACCGGCCAAGACCGCGAACTTCCGCTCTCTGACCTCGGCATTGGTATTTTCTATATCTCAGATCTCAGGACCTTAGCGATCTCACTGACCTCTTCTTTGTGCAGGTATGGCGGGTGGTGAAGGTTCTAGGAAGCGAAAGAAGGAAAGAGAGATCTCCCGGAAAATAAAGGAGATGAAGCGTTCGGAAATGCTTCGAACACCCGGTCATGAACCTGGGGAGATACAAAGAGACCCGCCTCAACCTTCGGGTCCGCCGACCGCAGAAGCTGTCCGATCTCCTCCTAGATCGGAAGAGCAGCCTCCACCTCTTCCAATTGTTCCAAGCACAGAAAGGGGTCCTTCTCAATCTTCTGTGAGGGCCTCTTCTCGTGGCGCTCAAATACTGATCGACTCCCTGAAG
This sequence comes from Hevea brasiliensis, assembly GCF_030052815.1. Classification (NCBI taxonomy): domain Eukaryota; kingdom Viridiplantae; phylum Streptophyta; class Magnoliopsida; order Malpighiales; family Euphorbiaceae; genus Hevea; species Hevea brasiliensis. The sequence continues at coordinate 74,240,228 of NC_079501.1, forward strand.
AATAACCGGACTGTTCGGGAGAACCCCAGTTTTGCCAAAGTCTTAGGGTCTACCATCTGCTTTCGGGAGGATCAGGACAGACTGTCCCCGAGCAACCTTGACGATATCTTGACCCGATCCATGAGCCTGAACGTGGAGTGTCTGGTGAACCAGACCATAGTTCGGGAAAAGGCCCATCGCCTGGGTAAGGAGATTGAGAAGAAAAATCAGGAAGTGGCTTCCCTCCGATCCCAACTCTTATCCGCTCAGGATTACATATCTCAAGTTGAGGGACGGGCGAAGTTCCATGAAGACAGGCTGGCCGAACAGAATCATATTTTGGCTGAAAAGGATCGTGCTCTCGGGGAAGTTCAGGCGCTTCGGGCCAACGAAGCTTCTCAGGTCGCCCAACTTATCGAGGAGCTTAAGGCGAAAGACGAAGAAATGGTGATGGGAATAGCCGGTGCCTATGTGAATGCTCACAAGGACCTCTTGGCCGAACTCCAGAAACGTTATCCTGAAGAGGACTTCTCTTGGATGGCCGACCTGGCTCCTGGGGGCGAGGGTGAGGATAGTGAAGAGGAGGGAGAGGAAGAGCAAAATGTAGATCAGGCTGGGGGTGATCCCCCAGCTGAATAACTTGTACAAATTTTACAATGAAATGAAATAGAATGCCTTTTTGTTCGATGAATGGTTGTGATCGGAAAATTTCTAAATCCTTGTTTGTCTGAGTATATTGAAATAACTGGAGGCGATTATTATCCTAAGTGTGAGAGATCGGAAAACACAGTATGAATGAGATTGGTAAGGAACCAACGTTAAACAGAACTTAATTGAAAATTTGGCTTGAACATTTAAGATCGAGATCATCATCGAGCCGGAATGAAACCTTTGATTATTCTTGACTGGTCCGGAGATTCGACAATGGGTTGGGCTTTGACCGATGTGAGGACTTAGCATTGATTTAATCCTTTGTGAGGAGAGATCGGAAATGTAATTAGCTGTCAAAGGAGACTAAGTACTGGGGATCGGTTTCAAAGTCTTATTGATTTTGGGGATCGGCCAAAATATGGTGTCTACAATCATAAATCATACATTAAAGTTATTCAAATCAATTTGGAAGTGAAAAATAACAAAAAGAGTTAGTTGTGCACAAACCTCTTTTGTTGACTTGATTTAATCCAATTTTCTTTCTTTCTTCGAAGATCCCCTTCCAACTGAAATAGATAATTTTAAAGTGTTTTGGTATCCATTCGAACCATTTCTAATAATTAATTCTAATAATTTCATTTTTGCATACTAAATTTACCTATTAGATCTTATAAGTTGAATTCTTGTATTTAGGGTTATGGAGTTACTAGTCAAACATAAATTTTGACTTTCCACACTTAGCAAATATATTAATTCTAGTTGCACTATGATCCCTCAATTTGAGTTTAACTCATGTTGGCCTTAATTGCAAATCACATTTCAAAGCTCAGTGTATCTTATTTTAAATTTTCAGATTCATGGCCAATGTTTACTATCCATTGGACTAATGTTACAGTGAGAATTTAACAAAATTCTCTTCATCAATCTATTTGTTATTGTGTCTTCTTTAGTTTCCTTTTTGAATCACTCCATTTGAAGTTGTATAACTAAAGTTATGGTCAATTAACCATAACTAGGTCAAATATGAATTTTAGTTTCCTTACTAGGCAATTTTGGTATGGAATTTAACTAATTTATTTGGACAGCTTGTAGTAACATTTAGGCTTAGCATTCTCCATGGGATTTGTTGTCCTATGCCTTAAGGTCACTTAAAAATTTTAGTTGCAAATTTTCAAGTCTTGTAGAATTACTTATGGTTAACTTATTTGGCTGGACTCAAAGATCTTATATTGGCATGGTCCTCAATTAGGTCAGAAAATTTGTCTATAATTCATACTTCTTGCATTCATAATTTGAGGAGAGTGTCAAAAGCAATGTTTTAGTTCTGTTTCTTAGCTTTCCAGAATGGTATGGCACCTTTCAATTGAAGTTCTCTAGTGGAAGATATGCTTAAAAGACTGTTCTGGATTCGTTGGTCACTTATGCATTTTCTAGAATTGGTATGTTGGCTTGACCTAATTAATTGACCTAGTTCCCTTGATTTCTGGGTTTTGGTCCAATTACCAATTTTATAAGTCTATGTCTTATTAAAATTTTGGCACTAATTTCATATCATTTGGAGTTCTATAGACCAAGATATGGTCTCTTTACCAAAACTAGTCAAGTGGCCTTTATTTGGCAATTCTGGGTTGCATTAGTTCTGGACAGTTTTGGTATCCCAATTTGGACAAGCAAATTGACTTGGTTATCGACATTTCTGGGCTTTAGTGTCTTCATAAGAGTTGTGGCCCTATGTCTAAGCTTTCCATTCATCACAACTCAATTATGTCAATTTGGTCAGAATTTACAAGTGCTTAATACACATATTGCAACCCTAATTCTCAAAGTTAAATTCAACATCATATATATACATGTAATCACTTAAATTATTACATACAATTCCATTCTCATTTTACATACACTGCCCTTAAACCATCACTACCATAATTCATCAACTGAATTCATGAAATCAAGCACTAATCTATGGTCTTCAAGGCTGTCGAAAATGGCAGTTTGCTAAGGTCTCCAAGTTTCTTTCCAAAACCCCTAAATTCAATGCTTAATTACACATACAAGAGAATTAATTTGCTAGCACTTCAATTTAACTCAATCAACACTAATTCCCATCAATTTAATGTAAGAAAAATTTATCCCATGGCTGTCAAAAATTGTACAATTCAATAACTCAACAATTCCTTCAATTTTGCATCACCAATCAACTCACCTCGACCTAATCATGAAGTTTACTAAAGAAAGGGAGGAAAATTGGACACTTACCTCTTGAGAGCTTTCTCAAAACTTCACCAAATCTTCCTTTTCTTGCTCCCAATATCTTCCTCAAGTTGAGTAGGCAAGCTTTAGTGAAGGAATTATGGTGAAAAGTGGCTTGAATCATGGGTGCATGGAGCTTGAAGTGAGGTCCGCCATGGAGGTTTTCATGGTGTTGGTTTCGGCTGGTTTAGAGAAAGATTGAAGATGAATTCATTTTCTATCCCAAATTCCTCTTATATGTCCCATAATTTGAGGTTAGTGGAGCACTAAGGTTTAGTTTATGATTAACTAATTTCCAAGCTCCATAATTTGCAAATTTGCCACCAACTTCCACTATTTACATTATGTACCAAATTCTTATTTTTCATGACATTTTCAAAGTTTAATACTACTTATTTTTAATGGACATTTAGGTCAAAAGTCAACTCTAGATGTCAAATGACCAAAATGCCCCTATTCAATTTGTATTCCTAATTTTTTTGTAACACCGATTTTTGTCGGTTTCTTGATTTTTCATTTTTTCTTTGTACTAATTCATTAATTTTTCTTTGAAATTTCGAATGTCAATTACACCTCTATAGACCTTTAATTATGTCCGAAAATATTTCCTAGGGTTCCCCGTAGTCCTGGGGTCGGCAATTGTCTTCACCGTAACTTCCCAGTGTGGTCACCCATCGCTATGATTCTAGCACGTTTAACCTACTTACGTTTCATCTCTTTTATTTTTCTTGTATTTTCTTATTATGTATTTCATCATTTTATATCTACTCACTAACATTTATGTAGTTCCTGACATCCTAGCTATCCGGACAGACACTGGTCATCAGAACAGTAGAATGCATAAACTACTTAATAGAGGGGTGTTACAATTATGCTTAGCTCGTCGCTTTTTGCCACGCGTAGGTACTGGAGACCAAGAGAGAGAGCCCAGTAGACCTTAGAATGGGATTTTGGGAGTCCAAATCTGCATTTGAGTTCAGTGTCACCATCTTCTGCAGTGCATTTTAGTAGGACCCACTAGGCTTTATTAGAAATTTTGTATTTTGTATCCAGACATAAATTTTGTCATGTAAATTATGAATTCATGTAATTATTTGTAAATTATGTAAATTAATAAAATTTGAGTATTTCATTTGTGAAATTGAGCATGAATGATATTATGGATTTGGATTGAGAATGGAGATCAAATGATTGTTTGAAAAATATGAGATGGTGTTTGAGATTGTAAAAAAATTTATATGTCTGAAATTATTATTGAGATTTTAAACAGGTGAAAAATCGTCAAATTGTTAATAAATTAGGGAAAACTCCATCGATTTCTCCGATTGAATGAGTGAACTTAAATTAACAAAATTAAATTTAATTACTAGGAAATATAATAAGATAAGATAAGGTGCTCCAGCACAGAATGTAGCATGCCTTGCTCGGTTATACTGTAGACGGGTAAGGAGTATTACAACATGTGTATGAATGTGATTCATGAATAATTAGGTTAATTTTGAATATGTGATATTTAGGATTAATATGTATATTCAAGTGTTGAATGTATGAATTGGCATGATGGGTGATCATGGACTTTAGGAGACCATTGTGTATGAGTTCTTATTCAATTCTATGGAATGTAATAATTAATTTTATTTATTCTAAGGGCTATATCATAAATTGTTGTGCTAGTTTCTTAGATTGTACATTCATTTATTTGAGCTTGAAAGCTCAATTTCAATGTAATTTCACCTTAGTACGCCAAGGATAAATATTGTAATTGGCTTGGTGGACTTACAAGATGGAATGAGGCATAAAACATTGATGGAGATCAGTGGGAGCACAACGCTTCAAGAGTTGAAGAATTGTGATCAAGCTGCAATTAGATGGATGTTAACCTAGGATGCCCTGAATTCAATCCTTGTGGCTAGGATTGAATTCCCATAGAGCTGTCCATGATCATGCCATTTACATTACCATTGAATGAATGTATATATGTGATATATATTTTCGTGATGTGTATGAGATATACATGAAAATGGTTTATGTGCAAAGTGAGACATAATAGTAATTAGGGCAACCTACTAAATCTTCCAATAAAATGATTAAGTTGGCAATGGTGAATTTTGGAAATTGCACCATGGCCCTCCATTGAGACAATTACTTTGAGAAATTTTAAACACTTGCATTATTGGCTATGGTTACATAGGGATAATGCATTTGGTTTAAGAGACGTTCTTGAAAGTAATTGTTAAGCATATGATGTTGTAAGTAAGTAGATACTTTAGTGGCCAATAACGGATGTGTCTTAGGTCATTAAGGTTCAAATTTGCATATTTGCTGACTCAGTGGGCTCAACTTAACTAATATAAAATAAACCAATAATGGATGTGTCTGAGGTTTTGAGCATTAGGGGCCAAATAATTGATTGAGCTTCACATGAGATGTGATAAGCAAAGGGTTGCTCACTTGTATATTATTATGAGTCCAATAATGGATGTGCCTGAAGATGATTAACAAGTCTATAAGAATTCAATCACCCACTAGAAATTCATCCCAACTTGAATTTCCATTTCCTACTTTGGAAGTGTAGGATTTGCTAAATTAGTGGGAGGACCAATTTGATTAAAAGACCATAGTCATTTTAGTAAATTACATGATACAATTACTAATTAAATCTTATTATTTTATGCAGTTTATAATATGATAAATAAGCACACAACAACCACCACCATCCAACGTTCTAGCATGCATATTAGATCACAATAGGTTGACTGGTTGTAACACCCCTATGTTTGGTAGTGCGTTCTACTGTTCCTGTGGCCAGTGTTGTTCGAACAGCTAGGATGCCTAGAACTACACTTAGTTATGGGTGAGGAGACATAAAATAATGAAATACAAGAAAAACAAAGGAAAATAATAGCAATGAATTGTAACCAAGTTAAACGAGCCGAGAACCCTAGCCATGGGTGACCGCACCGGGAAGTTGCGGCATGGACCGTTGACTAGCCCTGGACAGCGGGGAACCCTAGAAAATATTTTTAAGACATAATTAAAGACCTATTGAAGTATAAATGTCATTAGAAATATCAAAGAAAAATTAATTAATTAGTACAAAGAAAAATGAGAAATCGAGAAAATGACAAAACTCGGTGTCACCGAAAAATTGGGAATGCAACCCGAACAGGGGCATTGTGGTCATTTGACACCCCGAGTTGTCTTTTTACCTAAATGTCCATTAAAAATAAATGATATTACAATTGGAAAATGTCATGAAAAATTAAATTGGTGGTACATAGTTTAAATAGCAAAAGATAGGAGTTAAATGTGGAATTTGGAAACTTTAGAATAAATAAACATTTAATCTTTACTTAGTGCTCCACTCACTCCACTTAAGTGGACCACTAAGCATATTTTGGACAGAAATAATCCATCTTCTTCAACCTCCCAAAATCCAACCGAAATGCTCTTGAAAGGAAACCTCCATGGCCGTCCATGGCCAAGCTCCATTATCCCATGATCCAAGCCAATTTCCTTACATTTTCCTTCACTAAAGTTGTTCTACACAACTTGGATAGTAGATAGGCAGCAAGAAAATCAAGTTTTAGTGAGGTTTTGAAGAATTTCAAAAGTGTTAAGTATGTGTTTTTGATTCTTGTTTCATTAAACCTTGAAGGGATGTTATTGGTAGTTGAATTGTGGAAGGATTTTTGAAGTTTGATGAGTTAAGGGAGAGGTACATTTTTGGCAGCCATGGAACTTCAATAAGAGCAGTTTATCCTTGCATGTAAATGGTAGATTAAAGTGTTGATGTAAGTATTTATGTGTGTAGGAATAAATTGGATAATGTATACTAGATGTATGTGATAGTACACTTGATTTTGGAAGCTTGGAAGTTAATTGAAGAAGATGTACAGTCGGCAACTTTGAAGTGTAGATCAAAATGTGTTGTTTCATGGTTTTGTTTATGGAATTATATTGTTGAATTATGGTGCTTGTTATGACAGCATGTATATGTGTATAGAGGTTTGAGTTTGGACATGTAAATGAGCTATGTCATGTGGTTAAATTGTATGTAATTGGACTTGGAAAATTTTGTACTATAATGTGCATATTGAGAATGGTTATAAGCTGCCAAAATGACCAAAAATGAGTTGCTAAATGTGTTTATGTTATGGTACAAAACAGAAATGACATGGAAGAGCTAACTTGGTAAGCATAGGATGTGTAATTGATGAGTGATGAATAAGGTACAATAGGGCAGTGTATGTTTTGGCTTAGAACCTTAAGTGTGTGACTCCAATTGGTATGAGACCAATTGAAGGTGAAACTAGGCACAAAATGTGCCAACTTTTATGAAGAAAGCTTACCAAAATTATGCTTGGAAGGTGACTTGAAAAATGACCAAATCCGGATTAGTGCTTTGAAAACCTGAAAATTGACCATATGGGCAGCAGTTGATGTTTTGGCCATAACTCACTCAAAACAGGTCCAATTGACCTGAAATTTTTATCATGAATAGTTAAGACATATACCTACAATTATTATGAAGACACCAAAGCCCAAAAATTGCCAAAACCAAGCCAAATAGCTTGCACAAATTCAGGTCCAAAAACTGGCCGAAACAAAAGTGACCTAAATCGACCATTTTGGTACATTCTGTCCAGCATTGGTAAATTGACCATAACTTGGTCTACACAACTCAGAATGACTTGAAATTTTTTCCCGCGTGCAATAAGACATAGATCTACAAGTTTGTAGTTTTGACCAAAACTCGAAAATCGAGGGAACTAGGTTATCCGGCTAGGTCAAATTAGTATACCGGAATCCGACAAATTGCAATAAAATGCAATATACATGAAAATGAATTGGGTAACATGTACCAATACTAAAAGGCTATTAAATATGACACATTGGTAACATTAAAACCTAATTCACCTAGACTGCATCGAGGGTCAACATCTTAGGTTGACTAAGGAAATAATAGAATTCAATAAATTAAGTATTAAGCCTTATTGTTAGAGATAGTTTAAATGAGTACTGAAACACTTCAAATTGTGTGTTTCAGTTAGCAAAGACTCAGGGAAAGGGAAGGAAACACTGAGTCAGAGCCAAAAAATAGTTATCAGAGGTTTGTGCACAACAGTTATTTCTTTTGAATTTTCAATTGAAAAAAATTATGACTATTTGTATTTCATTGTTTTAAATTGTGAGAAATTGTTTGAATGATATTTGATGGATACTTATTGATTGAAAAGCATTGTAAATGGTTTGAAACCACAGCTATCATGTTTATTGATTGAATTCCTCGCTAGCTTGTCTAGTGGGATGAATTGAATTCCCTCTCTAGCTGAAGTGTTGAGGTGTGTGCCTGTTGAGGATGAATAGAATAAGTACTCATATTATTGCTAGCTAGCTATGTTATTCCTCATTAGCCATCGGCTTTTGGGATGAATTGAATTCCTTACTAGCCATCGGCTTTTGGGACGAATTGAACTTTGGAACATGATTAAGCTGTGTGTATGATTTATTGATATTTATTGTGATATTGTGAAATGGAGTTTAAATTCTTATTGACATTCACTGTCTTTTGAATTTAACTATGATTTTAAGTATCCACTATTTATATGACTTGTGATTTGTGATTTAAAGTTGTATTTGGTTAATGTTGTGCACCACTGAGACAATGGCTCAGCGATAGCTTTTCATTGCCGCAGTAGACAGATCGACAGGCGGCCAGACTAGGCTGCTAGTACTACACTGAGAGATCATCGGGTATATTGAGTATACCATATTTTACATTTTGTATTGTAATGTATGTTCACTGTATGTATATAGTGTTCTTGGTTTTGAGCAGTTGTAAATTAAAATTGTACATTGAAGTTGTAAAATAAATTGTAAATTATTTTGGTTTGTAAATATTGTGATATATTTCTTTTATCTCAGCCTTTGAAAATACTGAAAAATTATTGTGGATTTGAGTTGAGAAACATATTGTGTTGATTAAAGGTTGGAGTTTGAGATTGAGAAATATATTTGAAGTGCTTTTTACAGGTTTTTGAAGAACTATTTTATTCAAAATACAGATGGCACTCCACTAAAATTTTTACAGAAATTACTAATAATTCAAATGTGTTAGCTGTTTCACTTCAGTTCAAAAAATTTTTTAACACCTGTAAATAGTGCTCACCATTGTAAAAAGAAGTAAGAAAAGTTTTAAAATCCCTTATAGTGTATTTAATGGGTTATCAGTAGATGAAGTTGGTAATTCATTAGGTATACTACGGGATCATGTTATGCCTTACAGAGGGGTAGGGTGTGACATGTTTAAGTGGTATCAGAGCTAATTTTTAAATTCTGTTTTCACCTGTAATTTGAATATTCTTTCTTCATAGTACAATTGCTCATTGTCATTGTTTGATACATACAGTACATTACATTATAAATATGCACTAACAGGAGAAAATCTCCTTGTGTTATTGTTCAGGAGGTCTAAGGTCCTTGCATTGACTATGGAAGAGGGTGATCGTTCAGTCGATCAATCAATAGGGGCTGAGGTACAAGGGGATGCCCCAGCCCCTCAGAGAGTCAGAAGCTTGACATTACCAGCCCCACCTGTGCAAATTACTGCACAAATGGCCCAGCAAATGGCCACTTTCTTTCAACAAATGGCTGATAATCTATCAGCCCAAGCCCAAGTACAAACCCAACCCCCATAAGGGCAGTGTGAAATAGAGAAGAGGGAGAAACCTATGGGTCAGAGCTCGAGCAGTAATTTAGGGAAGAGAAAAGAATTTGAGGAGCCCCGAGCTCAAGGATATAACAGAGGTGGATCACTAGGGCAGAGACCACCAAGGTCCAGTCGTCGAACAACTAGAATTTCCTACCCTCCCCGCTAATGTGAAACTTGTGGAAGAAATCATGGTGGGATATGCTACAAGGCCATAGGAGCCTGTTATAACTGTGGAGGCATAGGGCACTTTGCCAAGGACTGCACCAGTACTCGCAGAGTTGGACCACCTCCCACTACTGCTGAAGGGTCAGTTCAGAGCCCTGTCACCAGAGGTTCACAACCACCTAGCAGAGGTAGAGGCAGGGGTAGAGGTAACCCAGCAGGCAGCCAAGGCACAGTGAATCAATCAGAGCAAGGCAGTGCTCCAGTCGGAGTCTATGCAATGAGACAGAGAGAAGAGGCCGAGACATATGATATTGTGGCCGGTACCTTCTCAACTTTTAATCAAGATGTATTTGTGTTATTTGATCTGGGTTCTACCCATTCTTATGTGAGTGCTAGCATCATTGATTGCATTGCTGTTCCATGTTCAAAAATGGACTTTGAGGTGCTAGTAACAAGTCCGTTAGGACAAGAGGTTAGGGTTAATAGAATGTATAGGGATTGTCCTTTGGTGATCCAAGGACACACTTTTCTATCTGATCTCATTGAAATGCCCTTCAGAGATTATGATATCATATTGGGCATGGATTGGTTAGCCAGGCATCACGCCATGATTGACTGTAGACTGAAGAAAGTCACTTTTGGTCTCCCTCAGTACAGCGAAGTGATAATACATGGGGAGAGGCAGCTATTGCCATCAAACGTCATTTCGGCTGCACTAGCCAGAAAAATGATTAGAAAGGGGTGTGAAGCATACTTGGCACATGTGGTAGACACCTTAGTGGGGAGTCCAGCATTGAGCGACATCCCTACAGTATATGACTTTCCAGATGTATTTCTTGATGAATTGCTAGGATTACCTCCAGAAAGAGAGGTGCAGTTTGAAATTAAAGTTATGCCTGGTGTAGATTCAATCTCCATAACACCATACAGAATGGCACCAGCAGAGTTGAAGGAGTTGAAGATACAGTTGCAAGAACTACTTGAAAAGGGCTTCATCCGCCCTAGTGTGTCACCTTAGGGAGCGCCAGTATTGTTTGTTAAGAAGAAGGATGGCACTCTTCACTTATGTATTGACTACCGGCAGTTGAATAAGGTGATAATAAAGAACAGATATCCATTGCCTCGCATTGATGATCTGTTTGATCAGTTGAAGGGTGCAGCTGTATTCTCCAAAATTGATTTGCAATCTGGTTATTATCAGTTAAAAGTGCAAGAGCAGAGTATTCCAAAAACTGCTTTCAGAACTCGATATGGCCACTATGAGTTTCTAGTAATGCCATTCGGGTTAACTAATGCTCCAGCTGCTTTTATGGATCTGATGAACACTATCTTCAGACCATATCTTGACCAATTTGTGGTGGTGTTTATTGATGATATTTTGATATATTCGAGGAATGCAGAGGAGCATGACAGACATCTACGGATTGTACTGCAGACTCTAAGGGAGAAATAGCTATATGCCAAATTATCGAAATGTGAATTTTGGCTGAAAGAAATCTCCTTCTTGGGACATGTTGTGTCAGCTGAAGGGATCAAGGTAGATTCCATCAAGGTAGAAGCTATCCTTAATTGGAAGCCGCCCAGGAATATCACAGAAATTCGCAGTTTTCTGGGTTTAGCTAGATATTACCGTCGATTTGTGAAAGGGTTTTCTATGTTATCTTCTCCACTGACCAACTTGCTTCGGAAAGATGTAAAATTTCAGTGGACAGATAAATGCCAGCAAAGTTTTGATGAGTTGAAGAGGTGTTTGACTGAAGCGCCAGTCCTTACTTTACCTACTCTAGGTAAAGAATACACAGTTTATAGTGATGCTTCTCACAATGGGTTAGGCTGTGTACTGATGCAAGATCGAAATGTCATTGCTTATGCATCACGCTAGCTGAAACCGCATGAGAGGAACTACCCAACACATGATTTGGAGCTAGCAGCTATTGTTTTTGCTCTGAAGATCTGGAGACACTATTTGTATGGAGAGAAATGTTACATTTACACAGATCACAAGAGCTTGAAGTACTTAGGCACCCAGAAGGAATTGAATTTGAGGCAGAGGAGATGGTTAGAACTGATTAAAGACTATGATTGCTTAATAGACTATCAGCCAGGGAAAGCAAATGTGGTGGATGATGCCTTAAGTCGCAAGACTATGACAAGTCTCAGAGTTTCTCCTTTGTCCATGGTACATGAGTTGAAAGCACAGCATGCCAGTTTAGAGATTGATGATGAGGGACAGACAGTAGTTGCATGGCATATACAGCCAGTGTTGATTGATCATATCAGAATGGCTGCTCAGAGTGATGAAAAATATCAGAAGCTACTGAAAAAAGTCTAGCAAGGCAAGAAACCTGAATTCTCTGTGAGAGATGATGGTTTATTGCTACATCAGGGCAGAATGTGCATTCTTAGTGATGTGGAATTGAGACAGATCATTATGAAGGAAGCACATGAGTCTCCTTTTGCTATGCACCCTGGTGGAACTAAAATGTACAGAGGGCTGAAAGAGCATTACTGGTGGATGGGTATGAAGAGGGATATAGCTGATTTTGTTTCCAAATGCATAACTTGTCAGCAAGTAAAGGCAGAACATCAGGTTCTAGCTGGTTTGTTACATCCATTGCCAATACCAGAGTGGAAATGGGAATGGATAACTATGGATTTTGTTATGGGACTTCCGAGGACACAGAATAGTCATGATGCAGTATGGGTTATAGTTGACAGACTAACCAAGTCTGCTCACTTTTTGCCAGTCTGGATGGACTATAGCCTGGAAAGATTGGCTAGATTGTACATATATGAAATTGTAAAACTACATGGAGTGCCAGTATCGATTGTATCTGACAGAGATCCTAGGTTCACTTCTAGATTCTGGGGTAGTCTATAGAGAGCCCTAGGAACTAGATTGAACTTCAGCACAGCATTCCACCCACAGACAGATGGCCAGTCTGAAAGAGTAGTTCAGATATTGGAGGATATGCTATGGGTTTGTGTGATTGAGTTTGAAGGTAGTTGGGATACACACTTGCCTTTGATTGAGTTTGCTTATAACAACAGCTACCAATCAAGCATTGGGATGCCTCCATATGAAGCTTTGTATGCCAAAAAGTGCAGAACTCCCCTATGTTGGGATGAAGTAGGTGAAAGGAAGATGATTGGGCCAGAAATTGTTCAGCAGACAGAGGAAAAGGTCAGATTGATCAGAGATCGACTCAAGGCTGCATCAGACCGTCAGAAGTCCTATGTTGATCTGAAGAGAAGAGATATTGAATATGCAGTGGGTGATAAGGTATTCCTTAAAGTTTCTCCTTAGAAGAGGATTATGAGATTTGGCAGAAGGGGGAAACTGAGTCCTCGTTTTATCGGACCATATGAGGTTCTGGAAAGAGTGGGTCTTTTGGCATATCGGTTGGCATTACCTCCGGAGCTAGAAAGGATACACAGTGTCTTTCATGTGTCCATGTTAAGGAGGTACAGATCTAACCCATATCATGTATTATCAGTTGAAGAGATTGAAGTAAATCCAGACCTCTCATATGAGGAAGAACCCATAGAAATTCTGGCATATGAGGTGAAGCAGCTGAGGAATAAACAGATACACTTGGTTAAAGTGCTGTGGAACCATCATTCAGGCCAGGAAGCTACTTGGAAACGTGAAGAGGATATGAGGAGACAGCACCCATAGCTGTTCAGAGACTAATGCCAGGTAAAATTTCGGGACGAAATTTATTTTAAGGGGGGGAGAATTGTAACACCCCTATGTTCGGTAGTGCGTTCTACTGTTCCTGTGGCCAGTGTTGTCCGGACAGCTAGGATGCCTAGAACTACACTTAGTTATGGGTGAGGAGACATAAAATAATTAAATACAAGAAAAGAAAATATAAGAAAAATAAAGAAAAAATAATAGCAATGAAATGTAACCAAGTTAAACGAGCCGAGAACCCTAGCGATGGGTGACCGCACCGGGAAGTTGCGGCGTGGACCGTTGACTAGCCCTGAACAATGGGGAACCCTGGAAAATATTTTTAAGACATAATTAAAGACCTATTGAAGTATAAATGTCATTAGAAATATCAAAGAAAAATTAATTAATTAGTACAAAGAAAAACGAGAAATCGAGAAAACGATAAAATTCGGTGTCACCGAAAAATCGGGAATGCAACCCGAACAGGGGCATTGTGGTCATTTGACACCCTGAGTTGTCTTTTGACCCAAATGTCCATTAAAAATAAACGATATTACACTTGGAAAATGTCATGAAAAATTAAATTGGTGGTACATAGTTTAAATAGCAAAAGATAGGAGTTAAATGTGGAATTTGAAAACTTTAGAATAAATAAACATTTAATCTTTACTTAGTGCTCCACTCACTCCACTTAAGTGGACCACTAAGCATATTTTGGACAGAAATAATCCATCTTCTTCAACCTCCCAAAATCCAGCCAAAATGCTCTTGAAAGGAAACCTCCATGGCCGTCCATGGCCAAGCTCCATTCTCCCATGATCCAAGCCAATTTCCTTACATTTTCCTTTACTAAAGTTGTTCTACACAACTTGGACAGTAGATAGGCAGTAAGAAAATCAAGTTTTAGTGAGGTTTTGAAGAATTTCAAAAGTGGTAAGTATGTGTTTTTTATTCTTGTTTCATTAAACCATGAAGGGATGTTATGGGTAGTTGAATTGTGGAAGGATTTTTGAAATTTGATGAGTTAAGGGAGAGGTACATTTTTGGCAGCCATGGAACTTCAATAAGAGTAGTTTATCCTTGCATGTAAATGGTAGATTAAAGTGTTGATGTAAGTGTTTATGTGTGTAGGAATAAATTGGATAATGTATACTAGATATATGTGATAGTACACTTGATTTTGGAAGCTTGGAAGTTAATTGAAGAAGATGTACAATCGGCAACTTTGAAGTGTAGATCAAAATGTGTTGTTTCATGGTTTGGTTTATGGAATTATATTATTGAATTATGGTGCTTGTTATGGCAGCATGTATATGTGTATAGAGGTTTGAGTTTGGACATGTAAATGAGCTATGTCATGTGGTTAAATTGTATGTAATTGGACTTGGAAAATTCTGTACTATAATGTGCATATTGAGAATGGTTATAAGCTGCCAAAATGACCAAAAATGAGTTGCTAAATGTGTTTATGTTATGGTACAAAATAGAAATGACATGGAAGAGCTAACTTGGTAAGCATAGGATGTGTGATTGATGAGTGATGAATAAGGTACAATAGGGCAGTGTATGTTTTGGCTTAGAACCTTAAGTGTGTGACTCCAATTGGTATGAGACCAATTAGAGGTGAAACTAGGCACAAAATGTGCCAACTTTTATGAAGAAAACTTACCAAAATTCTGCTTGGAAGGTGACTTGAAAAATGACCAAATCCGGATTAGTGCTTTGAAAACCTGAAAATTGACCATTTGGGTAGCAGTTGATGTTTTGGCCATAACTCACTCAAAATAGGTCCAATTGACTTGAAATTTTTACCATGAATAGTTAAGACATATACCTACAATTATTATGAAGACACCAAAGCCCAAAAATGGCCAAAACCCAGCCAAATAGCTTGCACAAATTCAGGTCCAAAAATTGGCCGAAAGTGACCTAAACCTACCATTTTGGTACATTCTGTCCAGCATTGGTAAATTGACCATAACTTGGTCTACGAAACTCAGAATGACCTGAAATTTTTCCCCGAGTGCAATAAGACATAGATCTACAAGTTTGTAGTTTTGATCGAAACCCGAAAATCGAGGGAACTAGGTCATCCGGCTAGGTCAAATTAGTATACCGAAATTCGACAAATTGCAATAAAATGCAATATACATGAAAATGAATTGGGTAACATGTACCAACACTAAAAGGCTATTAAATATGACACATTGGTAACATTAAAATCTAATTCACCTAGACTGCATCGAGGGTCAACATCTTAGGTTGACTAAGGAAATAATAGAATTCAATAAATTAAGTATTAAGCCTTATTGTTAGAGATAGTTTAAATGAGTACTGAAACACTTCAAATTGTGTGTTTCAGTTAGCAAAGACTCAGGGAAAGGGAAGGAAACACTGAGTCAGAGCCAAGAGATAGTTATCAGAGGTTTGTGCACAACAGTTATTTCTTTTGAATTTTCAATTGAAATAAATTATGACTATTTGTATATCATTGTTTTAAATTGTGAGAAATTGTTTGAATGATATTTGATGGATACTCATTGATTGAAAAGCATTGTAAATGGTTTGAAACCACAGCTATCATGTATATTAATTGAATTCCTCACTAGCTTGTCTAGTGAGATGAGTTAAATTCCCTCTCTGGCTGAAGTGTTGAGGTGTGTGCCTGATGAGGACGAATAGAATGAGTACTCATATTATTGCTAGCTAGCTATGTTATTCCTCATTAGCCATCGGCTTTTGGGATGAATTGAATTCCTCACTAGCCATCGGCTTTTGGGACGAATTGAACTTTGGAACATGATTAAGCTGTGTGTATGATTTATTGATATTTATTGTGATATTGTGAAATGGAGTTTAAATTCTTATTGACATTCACTGTCTTTTGAATTTAACTATGGTTTTAAGTGTCCACTATTTATATGACTTGTGATTTGTGATTTAAAATTGTATTTGGTTAATGTTGTGCACCACTGAGACAATGGCTCAGCGATAGCTTTTCATTGCTGTCGCAGGTAGACAGACTGACAGGGCAGCAGATTAGGCTGCTAGTACTACACTGAGAGATCATCGGGTATATTGAGTATACCATATTTTGCATTTTGTATTGTAATGTATGTTCACTGTATGTATATAGTGTTCTTGGTTTTGAGCAGTAGTAAATTAAAATTATACATTGAAGTTGTAAAATAAATTGTAAATTATTTTGGTTTGTAAATATTGTGATATATTTCTTTTATCTCAGCCTTTGAAAATACTGAAAAATTATTGTGGATTTGAGTTGAGAAACATATTGTGTTGATTAAAGGTTGGAGTTTGAGATTGAGAAATATATTTGAAGTGCTTTTTACAGGTTTTTGAAGAACTGCTTTATTCAAAATACAGATGGCACTCCGCCAAAATTTTTACAGAAATTACTAATAATTCAAATGTGTTAACTGTTTCACTTCAGTTCAAAAAAATTTTTAACACCTATAAATTATGCTCACCACTGTAAAAAGAAATAAGAAAAGTTTTAAAATCCCTTATAATGTATTTAATGGGTTATCAGTAGATGACGTTGGTAATTCATTAGGTATACTGCGGGATAATGTTATGCCTTACAGAGGGGTAGGGTGTGACACTGGTCCTAACTTTTCTGATTAGCTAAGAAATCTAAAGCTTATCCGAAATCTAGAACATAAATCTAGAACTTACTGGATATGTTCTAGATTCAAAAGTTCCTGGTCCCTTACCTCCTGGGGCATATCAAGAAGAACTTGATACATTGGACAAGTGGAAGAGTATGATATGAGAGCAAGGTGCTACATGTTGGCATCCATGACAAATGAATTGCAAAAACAACATGAATAGATGGAAAGTGCATTTGAAATCCTCTCTCACCTGCAAGAGTTATATGGTGAGCATAGTAGAAATGCCAGATATGAGATATCTAGGTAACTATTTAGAATGAGGATGTCAAAAGGATAAAATGTTGGAGATCATATTCACAAGATAATCTAGCTCATAGAACAGCTGGAAGATCTTGATTTTTCCATGGATTTCTAATTGCAAACGGATCTGATTCTTCAGTTCTTACTAGAGTCTTTTGGGAATTTTATTACAAATTTTCATATGACAAAACAAGAGTGCACTTTGGCTAGTTTATTAAATATGTTTGTTATTGCCCAAAAGAATATGCCGAGTAATAAGTAATAAAGGAAAGAAGGTTGCTTTGGTTGCATTTTCTTCTTCTGTTGAAAAGTTCAAGAAGAAGGGTAACAAGAAAGGAAATCTCCTGTTCCAGGGCCATCCAAGAAAATAGCCGAGCAGAAAAAGAAGATCGAAGCTGGGCAAGGCAAAGGAAAATGTTTCCATTGCCAAAAAGATGGGCACTGGAAAAGAAATTGCTAGGAGTATTTAGCAACTTTAAAGAACAAGAAGGATAAGCCTTCTGAAGGTGTGTCTATTTTTTGTTATTTAGATACTGATGATACTCTTAATTCATCTACAGCTTAGGTATTAGATATTAGTGCCAATTCTCACATAAGTTTTGATATCCAAGAACTAGCAAGTAGTAGCAGCTTGTAGACACAAGATGTTAGACTCAGAATTGGCAATGGAGCAATGGTTACAGCCTTAGCTATAGGGTCTAAATCTTTGTACTTATCTGAACATGTTTTGCATTTAGATCATGTATTATATGTACCTGATGCTTTTAAAAACATCATCTCTATATCTAGTTTGACTAGAAATGGATACAAATTTTAGTTTGTAAATGATGTTTACAATATTTATTTTGGAAATAATATTATTGGCATGGGTTGTATGCATGATGGACTTTATTATTTGGATAATAATGATAAATGCAAAACCATGTCAAGCAATCAAAATTAATTTAATGCCATAATGAAAACTAACTCTAGTCCAAAACGTCTTTGGCACTTAAGATTAGGTCATATTGCAGAAGATAGGATTACAAAATTGGAGAAAATGTGGATTTTATCTTCATTGGGTTCTGAACCTACTCTAACTTGTGAATTCTACCTTCAAGGCAAAATGACTTGATCTCCCTTTGTTGGATAAGAGTTAAGGGCTGAAAATATTTTGGAACTAATACATAGTGATATATGTGGTCCATTTAAAGACAAAATGTCTTTGGCACTTAAGATTAGGTCATATTGCAGAAGATAGGATTACAAAATTGGAGAAAAATGTGGATTTTATCTTCATTGGGTTCTGAACCTACTCTAACTTGTGAATCCTACCTTCAAGGCAAAATGATTTGATCTCCCTTTGTTGGATAAGAGTTAAGGGCTGAAAATATTTTGGAACTAATACATAGTGATATATGTGGTCCATTTAAAGAAATGGCAAGAGGTGATTATCATTACTTCATTACCTTTACCGATGATAAATCTAGGTATGGGTATTTGTATTTGATGAAATACAAATATGAATCTTTTGAATAGTTCAAAGAGTTAAAATTTGAAGTAGAAAATCAAATAGAAAAAAGTATTAAAATTCTTTGATCAGATTAAGAAGGTGAATACTTAAGTACTGAATTTGAAGAGTTCCTAAAGGAACATGGCATTATTTCTCAATTAACTCATCTAAGAACGCCATAATTAAATGGTGTCTTTGAAAGGAGAAATCGTACCCTATTAGATATGGTATGCAGTATGATGAGCTATACAGATTTGCCAATCTCCTTTTGGGGATTTGCATTGCAAACAACTTTACACATTCTTAATAGAGTTCCATCAAAATCAGTCTCTTCCACTCCCTATGAGATATGGCATGGAAGACAATCAAGTCTTAAGCATGTTAAGATTTGGGATTGTCCAGCATATGTTAAAAACCTGAAGACTGATAAATTGAAAACAAAATCTAAAAAGGGATGATTTGTTGGATATCCAAAAGAAATTTTGGATATTATTTCTATTTGCCAACATCACAAAGAGTTGTGATAAGCAGGGATGCCATTTTTCTTGAACAATAATTTATTCAAGAAGGTGGTAAAGGAAGCCAAATAGAATTGGAATTAGAGAATTCCGATCAATTAATAGATCAAATGGATATAGATCCATCCACTCAACCTATACCTATTGATGATACATCCACTTCATTTTCTCGTAGATAAACCAGAATCTCTCACCCACTAGAGAGATATGGTTTTCTTCATGAGAGTGAACAAGAGTTGTTTATTCATGAGAAAATAGATCATGGAGATGATCCTTTAACCTGTGGAGAAGCTATATCATATATAAATTCTTCTAAAAAGATCAAAACAATGAAATCCGAAATGGATTCCATGCATAAGAACTAAGTTTGGGATCTTGTAGACCCTCCTAAAGATATTGTACCTATAGGAATAAATGGGTTTTCAAGAAGAAAATTAGTTCTAATGGAAAGGTGGAGACCTATAAGACAAGGCTAGTTGCAAATGGGTTTTGCCAAAGGCAAGAAATCGACTATGAGGAGACTTTCTCGCCTGTTACCTTGCTTAAATCCATTAGAATTTTATTAGCTATTGCTGCATACAATGATTATGAAATTTAGCAAATGGATGTCAAAATAGCTTTTCCCAATAGATATATTGAGGAAAGCATATTCATGGAACAACCTTGAGGTTTTGAATCCCAAGATCGTTTCAAAGTGTGTAAGCTAAAACTATCTATGGATTAAAGCAAGCTTCGAGGAGTTAGAACATCCATTTTGATGAAGCCATCAAATCTTTTGGCTTTATTAAAAATGAAGATAAACCTTGTGTGTACAAGAAGATTAGTGGGAGCGCAGTCACTTTCCTTATATTGTACATGGATGATATATTATCAATAGGTAATGATATCGGTATGCTTACTACTGTAAAAGTCTGGTTGTCAAACACGTTCTCCATGAAAGACTTAGGGAAAGCTACCTGCATTCTTGGTATTCGCATCTATAGAGATAGAGCAAAAAGAATGATAGGTTTATCTCAAAGTCCATATTTGGAAAAGGTGTTAAAGAAGTTTAACATGCTTGATTCCAAAAGAGGATTGTTACCAGTAAGACATGGTATCTATCTTTCTAAGGATATGTCTCCAAAGACACTTGAAGAAAGAGAGAAAATGGCCAGGATTCCATATGTTTCTGCTATTGAAAGTCTTATGTATGCAATGTTGTATACTAGGCCAGATATCACTTATACTATTAGTTTGACTAGTAGGTTTCAATCTAATCCAGGTTTAGAACACTAGATAGCTGTCAAGAACATCCTTAAGTACTTGAAAAGAACTAAGGATTTAGTCTTGATATATGGAGGAGGTGACCTTCAACTTTAGAGCTTTACAGATTCTGATTTTCAATCAGACGTGGATGATAGAAAGGTTATCTCCGATTTTGTGTTCATATGTAATGGAGGTGTAGTAAGTTGAAAGAGTTCCAAATAGAGTACAACTACTGACTCCACTATAGAGGCCAAGTATATTACTGCATCAGATGCTGCAAAAGAAGCTATTTGGATAAAGAAGTTCGTAACAGAACTTGGAGTGGTTCCATCCATTATATCACCAATCCCATTGTATTATGACAACAATGGTGCTGTTATTCAAGCTAAGAGATCTCAGTCTCACCAAAAATCCAAACATATAGAAAGGCACTATCACATTATCAGAGAAATAGTTGGGCGTGGCGATGTAGCCATGCTGAAAATAACGTCAGTTGATAATCCAGCTGATCCATTCATGGAGGCCATGACATAAATTCAGCTAGACCGACATCTTGAGAAGATGGGTCATAGATATTGTAATGAATAGCTCTAGTGCAAGTGGGATATTGTTAGTAGTATGCCCTAGAACATATAATTTATTTGTATCTTATAAATAATAATTTATTAATGAAAGGCAATCATTCTTTTTTATTTATATAAATTGTTTATGTGTAATGGAAAAGGTCCTTTGATACTTGATTTGATGTTCTATTATTAAGATGTTAAGAAAATGAGGGATAGTACATGCTTGCACAAGTATCATAAATATGGTTCGCAATCTAGGATACTTTATAAGGTACATGACTTATCTGGAAAGGTTGTTATTCATTTTTGCGTCCATGGACTAGTATGAGATATTAATGAGATGGAATGGTGAGTCTCATGCCATATAACAAATATGGTGGGCACTCATATGATGAGTAGGCCGAACCAGTGATGCTTATGACATGCACATGGAGTTTACTCTTGTCAATGTAATGTCATAAAGGTTATGCTAGTGTATATAATCCTTTGACCTGAGATAGCACAATTATCTTGTATATAAGTGGTTTCAGTTTGATACTACTTTCATACTCGTACTATATATGGGTATATAGGCATGTGTTAGCTCCTACTAGTTATATATGGAGATAGGTATTAGTCAAGATGGAATCTGTTACCCTAAGTAAATAGGAATAAAATCCTATGTTTATTTAATTGTTTCTAATATTTTAAGTTCCTGGCCAGAACAGATAGACTTAGCCAGAAAAGAGTTTCTGACAAGGAAGTCTAATTAGTTAAGAACTAGAATTAAAAGAGAACATATAATTTTATGCAATTAGAATTTGACATAAACCATGACTCCAGCTAGAATTGGGATTTTAACAGAGAGATTTTAGTCCATGGCATGCATGACCAAAGGTTCATGGATTGGAGATATAATTCATTACTAATTGGGTAGTTATAACACATAATGCTGGATGTCAATTATAACTTATGAGAATTTGGATGAAATGGGGATTTCATTCTAATTATGGAATGATTCCAATCTCATTGCCAATTAGTTATGATCCTAGTAAGTCACACACATGTAAAAGAATATTAATCAAGACATAATTAGTTTAATTAATTAACTAAAGAGTTTAGTTAATTAATTGAATTGACAAATTTAGTTTGCAATAAGATTGCAAAGTCCCTAGCAGGACTTGAAACTAAATTTATTTATGAAAGTCTATAAGTTAATAGTTAAATGGTTTTAATATAAACTTGCAAATAACTAAAGGGATGAAGATGAAATTTGGAGAATTTGACTTGGTCAAATGTTGACCTCTTTTACTTAGTTAAAGTTTGACATTTTGACTTAGTCAATAGAAGACCATTATTAATTAATTAATAATGATTAATTAATTAATCTTAGCTTAATTAATGATGATTAATTAAGACTTAATTTCTTGATTAATGGTTATTGGTGATAAATGGTCCAATGAGGATTAGACAAGAATTTGGATTAACCAATTGAAATTCAACATTTGCTCACTATTAATTGAGATATTTAAGTTGGGATAAGAAAGAAGAAACTAAGTCTTCTTCCTCATCCTTATGCAAGCCGACCTTGGTCCCATCCCTCTTCATAGCTTCATCTTCATCCTTAACAAAATTCAAGAACACAAGTTGTTGTCTTCTTTAGTTAAACCCTTTGAGAAAGTGTTTCTCCCTTACTTCCAATAAGAAAATCATAAGAACACAATATACTCTTTCTCCTTTCTTCTTGGCTGCCATTTCTTTGAAGAATTTGGGAGAGTTAGTGGCTGTTCAAGGTGCTCTTGGTCAAGTGCTTGTGTGGACAAGCTAAAGGACTTACAATTGGGAGTCTTCAGTACCCGGATTAAGGTGGAATTGATTGATTCTACGCCTTGAAAGGTATGTAATCTCCAAAGCCCTAGTTAAGTTTAATTTGGGGAAAATGTTACCTAATGGCAATTAGGCTTATCCTAGACTTAAAACATGATTTAGTGTGACTAAATGTTGAATTTTTCAATAGCTAAATGTGGTAGCATGATGCATGAAACCCTAGCTTAAGAAAAATTTTCAAATTGCTAAATTTTACACCTCTTGTGGAATTGTTCCTTAAATTAGTGCATAACTCTTTCAATCTTATCTTGTTCATTATTCTATTCTTGAACCTTTAGTTCCCATTACTACTTAAGTATTAGAGATGTTTCCAATGATAACTCATTTGGTGTTTAACATCTTGCATGAGTCTTAAGAGCCACAGAGATTCTAAATAACATCATTGGCATTGTTTGTGGGAACCACCACCAAAAGTTCTTAAATCATTAAAAACTTGTGATTGCTATTGTCTTTATGAAGTTTTGATTTCATTATGGATTTTGATCCACACCAATGGCTTTGCCCATCGATAATCGCACCATAAACGGTGGAACTATTGCAAATAACTCCCCAATATAGTAGATGACACTTGAGCATATGATGTAATGAATTAAGGAGTTAGAGGCTAAAACCTAGGCTTGAAGAACTAGGCTATTTAGTTAGAGAATGCCAAGGCTCTCAAGCACAGTATTGCTTTTGATGCTTTTGAAGGGCAAAAAGGTAATGCTCAAAACAAAAAGAAAGAGAAAATGGAAGATCTGGAGGTAAATTTGGCAGCAAGAAATTAGAAGTGGTTAAAGCATTAGAGAAAGTGCAGAAGGAATATGATCCAAATGATGATTTAGGTACAAGGGACTACTCGCCTGTATTTACAAAGATGCGAGCTAAGCCTTTCCAAGCTAAGTTGAAACTTCTAAGCCTGTATGAGTATGATGTGAAATTTGACCCTTGTATCCACCTCACCCATTTCAAGACAACTAGCATTTGCAAAATCTCAATGAATCATTCTTTGTAGGTTCTTTCCATTCATGTTGTTTGGACTGGCTTAAAAGTGGTATTAGCACTTTATTGCCAATTTAATTCAAAACTTTCAAAAGCTGGCAAATGAGTTTAACCAAAGGTTTATTATCTATATCCCTCCTAAAAAATTGTCATCAAACTTATAAAAGGCCTAAAGAAAGAGGGAGAGTCTCTCCGCAGTTACATTGATTGGTTTAATGCTGAGGCTATCTAAGCCAAGAACTTAAACCGTGAGATTACTTATGAAGCATTAAAAAGGGGTCCATAATTGTCAAATTTGTTGATTCTTGATAAAAATCCTACCCAAACGTACTCCTAGTTGATAGAGCAAGCACAAAAGTACATTCAACTAGATGATGAAAGGCAGATTGAGAATGGGGAGAAGAATAACATGAATGTGGGCAATAAAAAGAAAAGTAATTTTGAAGGGTAATTCAACTACCCATCAGACAAAGGGGAAGACAAATTTAGAAATTACACACCATTAAATGAGTCTTGCTACAAGGTCATGTTGTGGATTTAGAAAAATGGCGAGTCAATCACATGGCCAAGGAAGTTTGATCTAAGGTTAGCTAAAAGGAGAGACCATAGCAAATATTGCTAGTTTCATGATGACTACAGTTATACAAGTGACAAATGTCACCAATTGAAAGATGAGCTAAAAAGGAAGATTAGGGAGGGCTTGCTGAGGTGTTTTACAAGAAATGTAGAAAATAAAGGTAGCTTAGATTAAAAGAAGAGCGACAGAAGGGACGGGCTAAAGATTGATAGGACGAATGATGACCTATGAAGGGATAAAGATAGGACGAATGATGAAGGTCTAACCAGGGTCATCAATGTTATTGCTGGAGGACAAACTACAATGATAAGGGAAAACAAAAGAGAAAAGCAGTCTAATAGCTCAATTAAATAATGGCAGTAGAGCAGCTTTACCAAACCTTCATCACCTTTGTTTTAGCAGATGACAAGGTCACTCGCCAATACATTAATCCTTTGGTTATTAAGTGAGATTTAACAAGTTTGAGGTAAGAAGAGCACTACTAGACACTAGAAGCTTGATAAACTTTTTAACTCTTGATGTATATGAGAAGTTTGGTCTCCAAAATAAGAATCTCTCAAAAGTTCCATAACCATTAGTGGGACTAAGTGGTAAGTTAGTACCATTACTAGGCATTATAAATGTCACAATCATCCTAGATGATGAGAAGTATAAAAGAAAAATCTATGTTGAAATTGCAGTTTTTGACATCTTGTTCTCTTATAATGCAATCCTTGGTCACCCAACACTAAGTGATTATGGCATTATCATGAACATGGGAATGTTTTTGCATAACATTTAAGAGAGCATCAGTTGTATGCTAAATTTTTGAAGTGTGAGTTCTAGTTAAAAAGTATATCTTTTTTGGGGCACGTGGTGTCAGAAAATGGTATTAAAATGGACCCCAAGAATGTTGAAGCAGTGGTAGATCAAAAGCTTTCTAGGCCTGGCTAGCTATTATAGGAGATTTGCACCTAATTTATCCAAGATAGCTGCGTCAATGACAAGGTTGACTTAGAAAAATAGAAAATTTGAATGTTTTTTCATAAGTTAAAGGAGAGTTTAGTTACAGTACCAGTTCTGGCTTTGCCTTTGGGTAATGAAGATTTCACAGCATACTACAATAACTCCAGGATGGGTTTAGGGTGTGTTCTCATGCAAAATGGCAAGGTAATAGCTTATGCTTTAAGGTAGTTGAAGAAGCATGAAGCTAACTATCCCGCCAATAATCAATAAATGGCGATTGTAGCTTTTGCCCTTAAGATGTGGAGGCATTATCTTTATAAGGCAAAGTGTGAAATCTTCATAAACCATGAGAGTCTCCAGTACATCGTCATCAAAAGGATTTGAATCTCAGGCAAAGGAGGTGGGAAAAACTGCTTAATGATTATAATTGTACTATCCAGTATAAAAATGTAGCTGTAAATGCCTATAGCGAAAAATCATTTGGTAGTTTGGCTCACATATCCTAGATAGATGACCTATCTTGAAAGAGTTCCACCAATTGTTAGGTGAAAGGTTACAGCTGGAGTTATCAGCCAAAGGCACATGGATAACACAAATGAAAGTAGCACTAGTGTACTTGAGATAAGTGGTAAAGAAATAGCACGAAGATCTGGAGTTAGTGAAGATAACAGAAGCATTTCTGAAGGGTAAGAATCATGAGTTCCAATTTAATGAAAAGGAGTTCTGAGGTATGGCAACAGATTGTGCATACAAGATGATATTGAACTCAAGGGAGACGTTATGAGAGAAGCTCATAATGCTATGTATAGTGTACATTTTGGGACCACCAAAACATAACAAGATCTAAAGAAAATGTATTGGTGGTCTTTCATGAAGAAGGAGCTTGCACAACTCATATCAGCATGTGAGGTGTGTCAGAGGGTGAAGTTAGAACATTAAAAACTGGTAAGGATGCTTAACCCATTACCCATTCTAGAGTGGAAATGGGAAAATGTGGCCATTAACTTTGTTATGGGGTTACCTGTAGCCTCCAATAAACATGACTAAATATGGGTAATAGTAGATAGGATGACCAAGACTGCCCTCTTCATTCCTATGAGAGCTAACTATTCTATAGACAAGTTAGCTCAAATGTATATTACAAAGATAGTAAGATTGCATGGAGTTCCAGTAATAATAGTTTTTGATAGGGGACCACAGTTCACCTTAAGGTTTTGACATTGTCTCTAGAATATATTATGCTCTAGGTGGATTTCAATATGGCTTTTCATCCTCAAACCAATGGGCAATCAGAGAGAACCATGCAGACTTTAAAGGATATGCTAAGAATGTGTGTACTTAACTTTGGAGGATCATGGAAGAAGTATCTTCCTCTAGGTGAGATTGCATACAATAATAGCTATCACTCTAGTATTGGTATGGCACCATATGAAGCTCTGTATGGGAGAAAATACAGGTCTCCAATGTGTTAGGAAGAAATTAGTGAATGAGCTTTAACAAGCACTGAGTTGGTGGAAATCACTAATCAGGTTTTGCCTTTAAGCAAAGCAAGGTTAAAGACAATAGCCAGCGGACAAAAAAGTTATGCAGATCTTTGTAGAAGGAAATGTTTTTTTAATAAGGGGACACGGTGCTTCTAAAGGTATTTCCAATGAAAGGTGTTATCCGGTTTGCAAAGAAGGGCAAGCTAGCTCCAAAGTATATAGAACCATATTAAGTGTAACACCCCTATATGTATAGCCCTGAGCAAATCACTATTCCGGTGACCGGTGTCGATCCGAACAATTAAGAGGATTACAATCATATTTAAGTCACCTAGAAAAGCTTTGAACAAAAATTAATAGTGATTACCAGAAGGTTAAATACATATCAGAAAAATAGAACATAAAAAGTTAAATGAGCCGGGGGTCACAATAATGGGTGTCCGCATCAGGAAGTGACTGCAAGATCGGTTAAAACTCTAATTTCATACAGGGCATTGTGACACCATAGTCCTAGGAAAAATTGCGAAGCTAAGAGAAATGTGAAAATCACAGAAAAAAGGTTAAGAACCAGATTAAATAATTAGGTCAGAGTTGCGGAAGAAATACAATATTATTGGTAAACTAGATCAGACCAGCGAGGGACAAATTAGTCAATTCACCCCTAGAGCTGATCCATGACCTAATTGTCCAATAAAATCTGAGAAATGAAAATTTTGAAATATAGATTTAAATTAAAGAAGTATGGAAAAAGAAAGGAAAAAGAAAAGAAAATAAAAATAGAATTATGACATCACATAAATGACATAAGCATGACTTAATAAATCAATTACCATTTAATTATATATTTGACTAAGTCAAATAAGGGATAAAGAAAAATTAAAAATCCAAATTTTCACTTCATCTCTTACCTTGGCCGGCCACATCTCTCCCATCTCTCTCTTTTTATTTTCTCCACTATTAAAGCTCATTTTAAGCTTGATTAAACCTAAAAATTTGCCATAATTTTCTCAACTCACTTACTTAAATATTATCCTTGCATCTTGAAAAGAAGAGAGGAGTAAGAAATAGAAGAAGATTTGGAGAAAAATGGAGTTAAAGATTTCAACAAAAAGGTTAGTCATGAATCACTTGATTTCTCTCTTTAAATTCATGTTTAGATAGTTAAATTAACTTAGAAATTGAAGAAAATGAAACAAAATCCATTAGGTGGGGAAATTTAGTGAAATTCGGTCACATTAGGGTGAATTTAATTTGATGGATTTTGAGGGAATTAAAAGTATATGTAAGCTTAAATAAGTGTGTAGATAATGTGTATACACTTTAATTGCAAGAATTTAATCAAGTAGAGAAATTAGGGTTTATCGCACTTAGAAATTGGGAAAAAAAATTAAGGGCTTTTGAAATTGAACTAAATTAACCTAATTGGGACTCAAAATGGTCAATTGGGACCAATTGGGATGTGTTTGAATGGTGAGAAGTAAAGTCAAATTCGGATTGGTAGGGGTCCAATTCTAGATAGCCTGACCTTGGTCCACTTAAGGGACCAAGACTGTAATTCTGCCACTCCAATTGGTGTGAGGCCAATTGGAGATGAAAGTAGACACATAATGACACAATTTTTGTGTAGAAATCCTGCCCTGAAAGTGACACTAAGTTAGTGAATAATTAGGTCAAACCCGGAATTGGCACACTGCCACTGTACAGAAATGACCAAATGAACAGTGTTTTGTTCATTTGGCCATAACTTGGTCTAGGCAGGTCCAAATGACCTGATTTTTGAACCATTAGAAAGCTATGATATAGTACTACAACTTTCATGAAGAATACAAACCCAAATTCTGCCCATAACCGAGTCAGATTGTCAACGAAAGTTGGTTGCTCAAAATTGCTAGAACCAAATTCGGTACCCAGAATCTGGGTTTGGACCAATCCGGCCAGTCCTAGAAAAATAGGCATAAGTTGGGCTACAAAACTCCAAATGGAGTGATTCAAAAATGGAATTAAAACTAAGACAATAAGGAACAACTTTGATGAAGGATACTTAGCCAAATTCCCACACTAACCAGACCAATAGAACAGTAGAAAACAGTGACCCAAAACTGAATTTTTGGATTTGTACATAGGGTAATTAGAAATTTAATTGGCAATCAATGCCAACAAAATTGACACCCAAAATGTGATATATGAGTGCAATTAGAATTAATAAACCTATTTAGTAGGAAAAAGTCAACATTTTAACTTGAATAGTGCAATGAAATATAAAATTCAAAGGATACTATTTTAAGCAAATTTAAGGCTACAATTAAGTAGGCATGAAATAAATTAATGGATTAATTATGAGATATGGTACTGAAACACTATAAATTATGTGTTTCAGTTGAAAAAGAGACTGGAAAGGGATCTTCGAGGAAAAACCGAAAATTAGAGTAAACTAGTCAATAAAGAGGTTTGTGCACAACTAGTTTTTAATTGATTTTGTTCTGAATATTTCATATGATTAAATGACATTATTTTCCTTATGTATTATGTTTATCAAGTATTGGATTTATTTCAATGATTATTGAAGTTGTTATAGTATGCATGAATTTAGCTTTGTGAAATGGTATTTCAACAATTATTGAGCATTGTTGTGGATTGAATAAATTAGTTTTGGAAAAATTGTGATAAAATATGTTTTGAATTGTGATGAGCATAAAAATTATTGGATATTGGAATTGACATTGAATTGAATTGTGTTGTGATTTATGCTCACAAAAAGGACAAAGAGATTCATGATATTATTTTATATCTCACTATAGATGCTTGACTAGGTTATTACCTGTCTCTCTCATTTATTGAGGAGATAATGGAGTTAGCTTTGTTTTGATTACCATAGTACGTGCACATGCTTAGATTCTCCTCTTATTAGAGGTTAGATATAAGTTTTTCATTGGCCCTGTCGGAAGTTGCATTATTGTGTTGTGTAATGTGCATGATGATTCAACCTCCCCGACCATAGGGAGTTAGAATCGCTCTGAAGATAGCCCTTACGGATTAGTCTTGCATAGTTAGTGAGATAAAGAATTAAAGGAGCGGAAGCATGAAAAACACAAGTTTATATTATTGAATTCAAAAATTTTCACCTAGGGTCACATGCATCATGCAAGATTTATTTTTATCTATTTGATTTTAATAATAAACAACATATTAAAACTCTTTTAATATGTTTTTGGATCTATATCTGCCATTTAAGATTTTAGAATTAATCAGATTAATTTTAGAACCCTAGATTAGATCAAGAACAAGTGCACTAACCTCTTGATGCACTGCAGTGTGTTTGGCACCTTTGGGATGCGTCTTTAGGACACCAGATGTTGTCCCTCTAGCTTGTTCACACCAAGATCACCTATGGCAGCCCTTGAACAGCTTCTAAAGCTTTTTCTATGAATTAGAAAATCAAGTTTTGCCTTTTGAGAGATTAGAGATGTAAACAGAACACTAGAAACAATTTCTAGTATTTTTAATTCAAGAGATTGTTTGCTAATCTCTTGGAATTGATGAGAGATGAAGAAGAAGAGAGAATGGGAGCCTCAAGGGTGGCGACACAAAGGGAGGCAGCAGCTAGTTATAATTTTTTTTTTTTCATAACAATACTTATATAGCTAAGTCACCACTTAAAACCCTTGCCATATGTCACCTTTTGATTAGCTCTAGGTTTAATTGGCCCAATCACATTGTGCCAAGTGTCAAACCTATATTTAATCTTAATTTTAATCATCTTACATGATTAAAAGACATTTGGCAAGCTTATGTGTAGTGCGATGTGTCACCATCTCATGGTGCCACATGTCACCCTATGAAATGACCAAAATGCCCCTGTGTCTTAATTTTGAGTTCTCAACCTAAAATAATTAATTCTCTTCTTTTAATCAATTTATATTAAATATAAATTAATTAATTAATCTCTGTTAATTAATTTCTCATTAATTAAATTCATATTTAAACACTTTAAATATAAATTTAACTTATACTATACATCCAATAACCTAGATTTGGTTTCAAGCCATGCTAGGGACTTTGCAATCTAATTGCAAACCAAACCTATTTAATTAATCAATTAAACTCTTTAATTAATTAATTAAATCATATTTAATTTGGTGATTACTTGTGTGTGTGTGTGACTTACTAGGCTCATCACTAATTGGCAATGAGATATGATATCAACTCTTAATATCATCAGAACTCTTTCTTACCATAAATGATTTCTCTAAATCATTTTATGCACCTCATAGACCATGATTAACACCTAGCATAGCATGCCATGGCCACCCAATTAGTATTAAGGTTTACCTTAAATGAACCTATAATCATATGTTACCATGCACTAGAATCTCTCTGTTATAAAATCCCAATTAAAGCTGGAGTCATGGTTTATGTCAAACCCTATTTGCTATGACTATTATGTTCTCTTTTAATTCTAGTTCTTAATTAAAAAGATTTTCTCATCAGAAACTCTTTTCTGATTAAATCTATCTGTCCTGGCCAGGAACTTGAAACATCAAGAACAATTAAATGAACGTAGGATTTTATCCCTATTTACTTAGAGGAACAGATTCCATCTTGATCAACACCTACCTCCATATATAACTAATAGGAGCCAGCACATGCCCATATACCCATACACAGTACAAGTATGAAAGCAGTATTAAACTCAAACCACTTAGATACAAGACAACTGTGCTATCTCAGGTCTAAAGATTATATGCACTGATATGATTTATGACAATACATTGACAAGAGTAAACTCTATGTGCTTGTCATAAGTATCACTGGTTCGACCTACTTATCATGTATAAGTGCCTATCATGTTTGTCATATGGCATGAGACTCACCATTCCATCTTATTTATATCTCATATAAATAACTTGGGAATAAACATGAATACAATCTTTCTGGATAAGTCATGACCTTATTGTGAAGTATCCTCGATTGTGAACCTATTTATGATACTTTGTGCTAGAAATATTGTCACTCATATTCTTAACAACTTAAGAATAGAATTTTTAACAAAATATCAATGGACCTTTTCTATTACACATAAATATATTATGTAAACGGAAAAGTGGAAATGCCTTTTATTAATAAAAATATGTACAAGATGCATACTAAATAATATGCTCTAGGGCATACTACTAACAATCTCCCACTAGCACTAGAGCCATTCATTACAATATCTTAGACCCATCTTCTCAAGATGTCGGTCTAGCTGAGTCTGTGACATAGGCTTAGTGAATGGATAGGCTGGATTTTCAGCTGATGCTATTTTCTGCATGGCTACATCGCTTCGTCCAACTAATTCTCTGATAATGTGGCAGCGCCTTTCTATGTGTTTGGATTTCTGGTGAGACTGGGGTTCCTTAGCCTGTATGACTACTCCATTGTTGTCACAGTGAAGTGGAACTGCTGACTCAATGGAAGGAACTACTGCAAGTTCTGTCACAAACTTCTTTATCCAAACAGCTTCCTTTGCAAAGATTTGATGCAAAGAATATACTCACCACGATGAGTGAAATCTGTAGTCGTACTCTGTTTGGAACTCTTCCAACTGACTGCACCTCTATTACAAATGAACACATACCCAGAGGTAGACTTTCTATCATCGATATCTAATTGGAAATTAGAATCAGTATAACCATCCAATTGTAAGTCTCTACCTCCATAAATCAAGAATAAATCCTTAGTTCTTCTCAAGTACTTAAGGATATTCTTGTGACTATCGATGTTCCAAACCTGGATTGGATTGATACCTGTTAGTCAAACTAACAGCATATGCGATATCTGGCCTAGTACACAACATTGCATACATCAAACTTCCAATAGCCGAAGCATATGGAATCCTGGCCATTTTATCTCTTTCTTCAGGTGTTTTTGGAGACATCTCTTTAGAAAGGTGGATACCATGTCTCACTGGTAACAATCCTCTCTTGGAATCAAGCATGTTAAACCTCTTTAACACCTTTTCCAAGTATAGACTTTAGGATAAACCAATTATTCTTTTTGCTCTATCTCTATAGATGTGAATCCCAAGAATATAGGTTGCCTCCCCTAAGTCTTTCATGGAGAATGTATTTGACAACCATACCTTTACAGTTGTCAATATACCTGTGTCATTACCATCAACAGTATGTCATCCACATATAAGACAAGGAAAGTGATAGCACTGTCACTAACCTTCTTATACACACATGGCTCATCCTCATTTTTGATAAAACCAAATGACTTAATGGCTTCATTAAAACGGATGTTCCAACTCCTCGAAGCTTGTTTCAACGCATAAATGGATCGCTTTAGCTTGCATACCTTGGAACCATCTTGGAATTCAAAACCCCTAGGTTGTTCCATGAAAATGTTTTTTTCAATGTATCCATTAAGAAAAGCTGTTTTGACATCCATCTGCCAAATCTCATAATCATAGTATGTAACACCCCTATTTATATAGCCTAGTATATTTCACTATTCCGGTGATCGGTGTCGGTCCGGACAATTAAGGGGATTAGAACCACACTTATGACAACTAGAGAAGCTATAAACAAAAATAATTAATAATGTTCAATTAGTTAAGTATAAATAAGAAAAACAGAACATAAGAAGTTAAACGAGCCGAGAGTCACAGCGATGGGTGACCTTCTCGGGAAGGACTGCGAAGTCATTTTAAACTCAAATTTCGAACCGTAAAATGTGACGCTGCGGTCCTTAGGACTATTATAAACACATTGGAAAAGAGAAAATCACGAAAAAAAACTATTAAGTCAGTCAAATAATTAGGTCAGGGAGCTGGAAGAAATATTGAGTTATTTGCAAATCGGGATGAACCGGCGAGGGGCAATTTGGTCAATTGACCCCGAGAGCTGACTCCTGACCTAACTATCAAATAAAATCGGAGAAAAGAAAATTTTGAAATCGAGAATTAAATTAAAGAACTAATAGAAAAATAAATAGAAAAAAAAAGAAAAAAGAAAATGAAAAAGTTAAAAAGGTGATGACATCATGCATGACATCATGCATGATGCCATAAAAATAATAATTAATATATTTAATTAATTAGATTTTTGGTCTTCCTAAAGACATAAAAACAAAAAGAAAAGAAAGAAAAAAAAAAAAGATAAAAGGTCTTCTTCAAGCCGCCCTCACTCTCCCTCTCATCTCCATTAAAATACCTCCATTGAAGCTTGTATCCAAGCTTTGAAATCCTTACTAAACTTCAACTTCTCCCATAATTGCTTTATAAAAACTTGTTCTAGTCACTTGAGAAGGAGATTGGTCATCAAAGAAAGAAGAAAAAAGGAAAGCTTAAAGACACCTAACAAGGTTAGTGATTTAAGAGGCAAAATTAGTTTATTTGTTGTGTTTTTAGCTTGATTAACTTGTAAATAAACTTAAAACGAAATGAAACAAATTGTTGAGGGACTAAGCTGAAATTTGGCCAGCATGTGTATGGGGGTTTATTGCATGATTTGAATGGTTTGAATGGGTATATGAACTTTAATTAGTTGAATGGTTATGATTAAAGGCTTTGAAAACAGCTAAATGCAAGAGTTTGTGAATTAGGGTTTTGGACATTAGGGTTTAGAAACCAAAAATGTAAGAAACTTGTAAATGATGTTTTGGACCTAATTTGAAGTGAGAAATGGTCATTTCTGACCAAATGAAGTGTTTAGGAATGGTTGGAGTTAAGGCCAAATTCGGATTGGGTGCCAGTAGCATGACCAAGTCAACTTTGAAGGACCAAAAATGAAAATTTACAAGTCCAATTGGTATAAGACCAATTGGGAATGAAAATAGATACTAAATGACACAATTTTCATTTAGGAAGCATGCCCAAAAAGTGACGAAAACCTAGTGAACAAATTGACCAAACTTGAAAAATCACAGTCTGCCTATGTACAAACTGACCAAATGAACAGTGTTTGTTCATTTGGTCATAACTTGAGCTAGGCAGGTCAAAATGATCTGAAATTTTACCAGTGGTTAGATGAGATATAGACCTAAAACTTTTATGAAGAACAAAAACCCAAATTATGCCATTAACCAAGTCATTTGGCCACCCAAAGTTGGTGACCTAAAACTGCCAGCACAAAAAAAATTGCCTAGAATTCTGGGTTGAGTCCAATCCGGCAGCCATGGTTTAAATGGCTATAACTTGAGCTACAAAACTCCAATTGAAGTGATTTAAAAAGGAGAATAAACTTAAGACAATAGGGAATATTTTCTATGAAGAAAGTTTTGCCAAATTCCAACAGTAAGATGACTAATGGAACAGTGCAACCTTAGACACCAAAACTGAAAATTATCAAATTTGCTTAAAAGACTTAGAATTTGAATAGACAACCAAAACCAACAAATTTAGTGACCAAAATGTGGTATGTGGGTGAAGTTGGAATTCCCATACCTATTAAGCCTTAGAAAGTCAACAATTTGACTTGAATAGTGTAGTGAATAGTAACCCGAAACACAAAATTTCAAGAACGTCGAGTTTAGCACGTTAAAGCTAGGTAAAAGTGAAGTTAAATTTATTTTTGGATTTATGCTAAGTTATGGTACTGAAACACTGTAAAATTGTGTGTTTCAGTTAAAAAGAATACCGGGAAAGAACCCGAGGAACCGAGTCAAGGCCAAGAGGCGACTCGCTTGAGGTTTGTGCACAACATCACTATGCTTTAAAATTCATTGATAAAGTGAATGAAATATGTATTTTACTTTTCCTTTGAATTGTGAAAGTTTATTTGTGACATTATTTATGATGTTTTGATTTAAATTGTTGAAAGTTATCGTGTATATTTGAAATGACAATGTTTAGCAAATTGTTAAGATAAGTTTTAAAACCACAGTGTCATGACCATAAATTTGAACACCTCACTAGCACGACTAGTGGGGGTAATTAGTTTCGAATTTTGATTCCTTCTCTGGAGAAGTGTTGAGGTGTGCCAGTAGAAGAGGATGTGAATGGATATCCATATATTTGAGCTAGCTAGCCTTGTGATGTGATTTCTCTTTAGCCTCTGGCTATTGAGATTCTATTTGTTTTGAATGGCATGATCTAACTGTGGGTTTTATGAAATGTGATTTGATACTTCAAAATGAAATTGTTTGGGATTAAAATCTCATAATGCATGATTTGTATTTAATTCTCATGTTCAGTCAAATTTTTGAATAAATGTGATTTAAGTTCTGCATAAAGATTATTTTAGTATGTTGTGTACCACTGAGTCCTAGTACTCAGCGATAGCTTTTATTGCTATCGCAGATATAGAGACTAGAGGAGCAGCAGACTGAGCTGCTGAGGATTGAGGATTTATCAGCTTGAAGTTATCGGGTATAATTTATACCCTGCCTGTAAATATTTATTTTAATGTATGTATTGCAAATAAATGTGTGGACATGTAAATCGGTCTTGAGCAGTTTGTACAAAGTTTGTATAAAGTTGTAATAAAATTTAGTTTGAATTTTCATACCGTAGATTTTGGTATGATGTATATATATAGATTGTTGTCTTTAATAAATGGAAATGTTTTATTTTAATTTGAATGAGATTGATAGATATTATTATACTAATGATTGAATTTTGGAAATTGAGAAATGTTGACTGTTGAATTTTGAGATTTGGGAAATTGTTGAGATTGATTGTGAAATTGAAGTAGTGGTTGAGAAAATTTTTGGAAGTGCTTTTTTTCAGGTATTTGAAGAACTGTTTTCTTAAAATACAGACGGAACTCTAGCAAAATTTTTATAAAATTTGCAGAGAAATAAAATGGACAAAAAAAATATTAACTAGTTTTAATGTTAATTAAATGTTCTAATTACCTATTAGAAAATGTTCACCACTTAACAAAAGTAAGAAAATTATTTTAAAATCCCTTGTAGGGTACTTAATGAGTTATCGGTAGGTGAAGTGCGGTAGTTCATTAGGTATTCTACGGGATCATGTTATGCCTTACAGAGGGGTAAGGTGTGACATGTTTTAGTGGTATCAGAGCAAAAATTTTTGAAGTATGTTTTAACTTGAGAATTTGTGTCTTTTCCTTGTTAAGTACAACTGCTCAATGTCCATATTTGTTACATACAGTGCATTACATCATGAATATGAACTAACGAAGGGAATCTCCATGTGTTACTTGTTCAGGAGATACCCTAACTTCGGACTGAAATGGAAGAAGGGGATCGCTCAGTTGAGCAATCTGTTGAAGCTGAGGCACAAGGGGAAGCCCCAGCTTTGCAAAATGTCAGTGGGTCGTGACACGGACCCACCAATGCCGCGATTTCTGCCGCGATTCGCCTGAGATGGCTGCGATGTTTCAACAAATGGCTAGGGTATGCTGCTCAAGCTCCACCTGTGCACTGTGGCACAACTCGCCTCCAACCGCATAAAGATGATAAATTATTGAAGTATGGGGCTGCAGAATTTAAAGGGCGATGGACCCTTTAGAGGCAGAGTAATGGCTTGAAAGAATGGGCCAGTATTTAAGAAGTGCCTTTGCCAAGATAAATGAAATTTGAATATTCGTGTCTTTCTTGCAAGGGGATGCATATGATTGGTGGAAGACTATCCCCACGGCATTTGAACCACGATCTTGACTTGGGATGACTTCATCAGAGAGTTCAGACAGAAATACATTCCAGATGCATATGTTGATTAGAAGTTACAAGAGTTTCTGAGTCTAAAACAAGGCAACAGAATAGTGGCAAAGTATGAGAGGGAGTTCTCCCGCTTAAGTCATTATGCTGGGAATCTCCTTTCCACCAGCAAGGCAAGGTGCAAGAGATTTGAGACGGGTTTGAAGCCTAGCATAAGGATGCAAGTTGTGGGATTCCGACAGAGCAACTTCTCAGAGCTCATGTCTCAAGCACTTGAGTTGGAAAGAATAGAATCAGAAGCAACCCCAGTGAAAGAAAAATCAGAGAAAGCTGAGAAATCAGAGAAAGACAAGGGGGAAAAATCAGTTGAACAGAGTTCTGGTGGGACTTCTGGGAAGAAGAAGAAATTTAGTGGACCCAGCAGGGGTCGAGGTGGAAGATTTGGTAGGGGTCAATTTTCTGGACAGAGACCCCCTAGGTTTGGTCAGCAGTTGAGCAGGGGTTCACATTCTGCCCGCCCCTGTGAGACTTGTGGCAAGATTCATGAGGAAGAATGCTATTGGGCCAATGGAGCCTATTTTAACTGTGGAGGTAAGGGCCATATAGCTAAAGACTGCACTAGTGCTCCGTCTCCGAGATATGGTCCAGCTCCTACTACTGCCAAGGGATCTATTCAGAGTCCTGCTCCCAGAGGTTCATAGTTTGTTGGCAGAGGAAGAGGCAGAGGTAGAGGCACTGCTTCAGGCAGTCAGGGCACAGTTGGTCAATCAGCACAAGGAAGTGCTTCAGCCAGAGTTTACACGATAAGAAAGCGAGAAGAGGCTGAGACTTCCGATGTGGTAGCTAGTACATTCTCTATCTCTGATCAAGAAGTATTTGTATTATTTGATCCGAGTTCAACCCATTCATATGTTAGTGCTAGCATAGTCTGTTCACTTGCTGTTCCATGTGTGCAAATGGGTTTTGAAGTGCTAGTAACTAGTCCGTTAGGACAAGAGGTCCGGGTCAACAGAATCTATAGAGACTGTCCTTTGGTGATCCAAGGACATGTTTTCCTATCAGACTTGATTGAAATGCCCTTCAGAGAGTATGATATCATCTTGGGCATGGATTGGTTAGCCAGGCATCACGCCATGATTGACTGTAGACTGAAGACAGTCACTTTTGGTCTCCCTTTGTACGGTGATGTGGTAATACATGGGGAGAGGCATTTACTGCCATCAAACATCATTTTGGTTGCACTAGCCAGAAGGATGATCAAAAAGGGGTGTGAAGCATACTTGGCACATGTGATAGACACCCAAGTGGGGAGTCCAGCACTGAGGGACATCCCTACTGTATGTGATTTTTCGGATGTATTTCCTAATGAATTGCCAGGATTACCTCTAGAAAGAGAGGTGCAGTTTGAGATTGATGTTATGCCTGGTGTGGACCCAATCTCCATAACGCCATATAGAATGGCACCAGCAGAATTGAAAGAGTTGAAAGTACAGTTGCAAGAGCTGCTTAACAAGGGCTTTATCCACCCCAGTGTGTCACCTTGGGGAGCGCCAGTGTTGTTTGTTAAGAAGAAAGATGGCACTCTCCGCTTATGCATTGACTATCGGCAATTGAATAAGGTGATAATAAAGAATAGATACCTATTACCCCGCATTGATGACTTGTTTGATCAGTTGAGGGGTGCAGCTGTGTTCTCCAAAATTGACCTGAGATCAGATTATTATCAGTTGAAAGTACAAAAGCAGAGTATTGCTAAAACTGCCTTTAGAACCCGCTATGGCCATTATGAGTTCTTGGTCATGCCATTCGGGTTAACAAATGCTTCGGCTGCTTTTATGAATTTGATGAACACTATCTTCAGACCATACCTCGACCAGTTTGTGGTGGTATTCATAGATGATATATTGGTTTATTCGAGGAATGCAGAAGAGCATGATAGACATTTGCGCATTGTACTGTAAACTTTAAGGGAGAAACAGCTATATGCCAAATTGTCGAAATGTGAATTTTGGCTGAAGGAGATATCCTTTTTGGGGCATGTAGTATCAGAAGAGGGCATCAAGGTAGATCCTAGCAAGATTGAAGCTGTCCTTAATTGGAGGCCACCCAGAAATGTCACAGAAATTCATAGTTTTCTGTGTTTAGCTGGATACTACCGTAGATTTGTGAAGGGATTCTCCATGTTGGCATCTCCATTGACCAAACTGCTTAGAAAAGATGTGAAATTTCAGTGGACGGATAAATGCCAACAGAGTTTTGATGAATTGAAGAAATGTTTGACTGAAGCTCCAGTCCTTACTTTACCTAATATACAGTTTACAGTGATGCTTCTCACAATGGGTTAGGCTGTGTATTGATGCAAGATCGAAATGTCATTGCCTATGCATCACTCCAGCTGAAACCGCACGAGAGGAATTATTCAACACTTGATTTGGAGCTTGCAGCTATAGTGTTTGCTCTTAAGATCTGGAGACACTATTTGTATGGGGAGAAGTGTTACATCTATACAGATCATAAGAGTTTAAAGTATTTGGGCACTCAGAAGGAGTTGAATTTGAGACAGAGGAGATGGTTAGAGTTGATAAAAGACTATGATTGTTTGATAGACTATCAGCCAGGGAAAGCAAATGTTGTAGTTGATGCCTTAAGTCGCAAGACTATGGCAAGTCTACGGGTAACTCCTTTGTCTTTGGTACATGAGTTAAGATCATTGCATGCCAGCGTAGAGATTAATGATGATGGGCAGACAACAGTTGCATGGCATGTACAGCCAGTGTTGATTGATCAGATCAGAATGGCTACTCAGAATGATCAGAAATATCAGAAGCTATTGGAAGAAGTCCAGCAGGGCAAGAGGCAGACAACAGTTGCATGGCATGTACAGCCAGTGTTGATTGATCAGATCAGAATGGCTACTCAGAATGATCAGAAATATCGTGTTGGCGTAAGTCCGTGAGGCAAGAAACCAGAATTCTCAATCAGAGATGATGGTCTATTGCTACACCAGGGCAGAATATGTGTTCCTAATGATGTTGATTTGAGGCAGATCATTTTGAAGGAAGCACATGAGTCTCTTTTTGCCATGCACCCTGGTGGCACGAAAATGCATAGAGGGCTAAAGGAGCATTACTGGTGGATGGGTATGAAGAGAGATGTGGCAGAGTTTGTATCCAAATGCCTAACTTGTCAGCAAGTAAAAGCAGAGCATCAAGTACCCGCTGGGTTGTTACATCCACTACCAGTACCAGAATGGAAATGGGAGAGAATAACGATGGATTTTGTGATGGGACTTCCGAGGACACAAAAGAGTCATGATGCAGTATGGGTCTTTGTTGACAGACTAACCAAGTCTGCTCATTTTCTGCCATTCCGGATGGACTACAGTTTAGAAAGATTGGCTAAGTTGTACATTGATGAGATAGTGAGACTGCATGGAGTGCCAGTATCCATCGTATCAGACAAAGATCCTAGGTTCACTTCTAGATTCTGGGGTAGTCTTCAGAGAGCCCTAGGAACTAGATTGAACTTCAGTACTGCATTCCACTCACAGACAGATGGCCAGTCTGAGAGGATAATTCAAATCTTGGAGGACATGCTATGGGCTTGTGTGATTGAAATTGAGGGCAGTTGGGACACACACTTGCCTTTGATTGAGTTCGCTTACAACAACAGCTACCAATCAAGCATTGGAATGCCTCCATTTGAAGCTTTGTATGGCAGAAAATGTAGAATCCCGTTGTGTTGGGATGACGTGGGTGAAAGAAAGATGATTGGACCCAAAATGGTTCAACAAATTGAGGAGAAGATCAGGGTGATCAGAGATCGACTTAAGACTGCATCAGACCGTCAGAAGTCCTACATTGATCTGAAGAGAAGGGATATTGAGTATGCAGTGGGTGAGAAAGTTTTCCTCAAGGTTTCTCCTTGGAAGAGAATTATGAGATTCGGCAGAAAGGGGAAACTGAGTCCTCGCTTCATTGGGCCTTATGAGGTTCTGGAAAGAGTGGGTCCTTTGGCATATCGGTTGGCACTACCTCTAGAGTTGGAGAAGATACATAATGTCTTCCATGTGTCTATGTTGAGGAGGTATCGATTAGACCCATCTCATGTACTACCAATGGAAGAAATTGAGGTAAATCCAAACCTCACATATGAAGAAGAACCTATAGAGATTTTGGCATATGAGGTGAAGCAGCTACGGAACAAGCAGATTCCATTGGTAAAAGTGCTGTGGAACTATAATTCGGGCCAAGAAGCTACTTGGAAATGAGAAGAGGACATGAGGAGACAGCACCCACAGCTATTCAGAGATTAATACCAGGTAAAATTTCGAGACGAAATTTATTTAAGGGGGGGAGAATTGTAACACCCCTATTTGTATAGCCTGGTATATTTCACTGTTCCGGTGACCGGTGTCGGTCCGGACAATTAAGGGGATTAGAACCACACTTATAACAACTAGAGAAACCATAAACACAAATAATTAGTAATGTTCAATTAGTTAAGCATAAATAAGAAAAACAAAACATAAGAAGTTAAACGAGCCAAGAGTCACAGCGATGGGTGACCTTCTCGGGAAGGACTGCGAAGTCATTTTAAACTCAAATTTCGAACCGTAAAATGTGACGCTGCGGTCCTTAGGACTATTATAAACACAGTGGAAAAGAGAAAATCATAAAAAAGAACTGTTAAGTCAGTCAAATAATTAGGTCAGGGAGCCGGAAGAAATATTGAATTATTTGCAAACCGGGATGAACCGGCGAGGGGCAATTTGGTCAATTGACCCCGAGAGCTGACTCCTGACCTAACTACCAAATAAAATTAGAGAAAAGAAAATTTTGAAATCGAGAATTAAATTAAAGAACTAATAGAAAAATAAATAGAAAAAAAAAGAAAAAAGAAAATGAAAAAGTTAAAAAGGTGATGACATAATGCATGACATTATGCATGATGCCATAAAAATAATAATTAATATATTTAATTAATTAGATTTTTAGTCTTCCTAAAGACATAAAAACAAAAAGAAAAGAAAGAAAAAAAAAAGATAAAAGGTCTTCTTCAAGCCGCCCTCACTCTCCCTCTCATCTCCATTAAAATACCTCCATTGAAGCTTGTATCCAAGCTTTGAAATCCTTACTAAACTTCAACTTATCCCATAATTGCTTCATAAAAACTTGTTCTAGTCACTTGAGAAGGAGATTGGTCATTAAAGAAAGAAGAAAAAAGGAAAGCTTAAAGACACCTAACAAGGTTAGTGATTTAAGAGGCAAAATTAGTTTATTTGTTGTGTTTTTAGCTTGATTAACTTGTAAATAAACTTAAAATGAAATGAAACAAATTGTTGAGGGACTAAGCTGAAATTCGGCCAACATGTGTATGGGGGTTTATTGCATGATTTGAATGGTTTGAATGGGTATATGAACTTTAATTAGTTGAATGGTTATGATTAAAGGCTTTGAAAGTAGCTAAATGCAAGAGTTTGTGAATTAGGGTTTTGGACATTAGGGTTTAGAGACCAAAAATGTGAGAAACTTGTAAATGATGTTTTGGACCTAATTTGAAGTGAGAAATGGTCATTTGTGACCAAATAAAGTGTGTGGAATGGTTGGAGTTAAGGCCAAATTCGGATTGGGTGCCAGCAGTATGACCAAGTCAACTTTGAAGGACCAAAAATAAAAATTTACAAGTCTAATCGGTATAAGACCAATTGGGAATGAAAATAGACACTAAATGACACAATTTTCATTTAGGAAGTATGCCCAAAAAGTGACCAAAACCTAGTGAACAAATTGACCATACTTGAAAAATCACAGTCTGCCTCTCTATAAACTAGCCAAATGAACAGTGTTTGCTCATTTGGTTATAACTTGAGCTAGGAAGGTCAAAATGACCTAAAATTTTACCAGTGGTTAGATGAGATATAGGCCTAAAACTTTCATGAAGAACACAAACTCAAATTATGCCATGAACCAAGTCATTCGGCCACCCCAATTTGGTGGCCTAAAACTGCCAGCACAAAAAAAATTACCCAGAATTCTAGGTTGAGTCTAATTCGGCAGCCATGGTTCAAATGGCTATAACTTGAGCTACAATACTCCAATTGGAGTGATTTAAAAGGAGAATAAACTTAAGACAATAGGGAACATTTTCTATGAAGAAAGTTTTGCCAAATTCCAACAGTAAGATGACCAATGGAACAGTGCAACCTTAGACACCAAAACTGAAAATTATCAAATTTGCGTAAAAGACTTAGAATTTGAATAAACAACCAAAACCAACAAATTTAGTGACCAAAATGTGGTATGTGGGTGAAGTTGGAATTCTCATACCTATTAAGCCTTAGAAAGTCAATAATTTGACTTGAATAGTATAGTGAATAGTAACCCGAAACACAAAATTTCAAAAATGTCGAGTTTAGCACGTTAGAGCTAGGTAAAAGTGAAGTTAAATTTATTTTTGGATTTATGCTAAGTTATGGTACTGAAACACTGTAAAATTGTGTGTTTCAGTTGAAAAGAATACCGGGAAAGAACCCGAGAAACCGAGTCAAGGCCAAGAGGCGACTCGCTTGAGGTTTGTGCACAACATCACTATGCTTTAAAATTCATTGATAAAGTGAATGAAATATGTATTTTACTTTTGCTTTCAATTGTGAAAGTTTATTTGTGACATTATTTATGATGTTTTGATTTAAATTGTTGAAAGTTATTGTGTATATTTGAAATGACAATGTTTAGCAAATTGTTAAGATAAGTTTTGAAACCACAGTATCATGACCATATATTTGAACACCTCACTAGCACGACTAGTGGGTGTAATTAGTTTCAAATTTTGATTCCTTCTCTGGAGAAGTGTTGAGGTGTGCCAGTAGAAGAGGATGTGAATGGATATCCATATATTTGAGCTAGCTAGCCTTGTGATGTGATTTCTCTTTAGCCTCTGGCTATTGAGATTCTATTTGTTTCGAATGGCATGATCTAACTGTGGGTTTTATGAAATGTGATTTGATACTTCAAAATGAAATTGTTTGGGATTAAAATCTCATAATGCATGATTTGTATTTAATTCTCATATTCAGTTAAATTTTTGAATAAATGTGATTTAAGTTCTGCATAAAGATTATTTTAGTATGTTGTGTACCACTGAGTCTTAGTACTCAGCGATAGCTTTTATTGCTGTCGCAGATATAGAGACTAGAGGAGTAGCAGACTGAGCTGCTGAGGATTGAGGATTTATCGGCTTAAAGTTATCGGGTATAATTTATACCTTGCGT
The DNA here is from genome assembly GCF_030052815.1 of Hevea brasiliensis. NCBI lineage: Eukaryota > Viridiplantae > Streptophyta > Magnoliopsida > Malpighiales > Euphorbiaceae > Hevea > Hevea brasiliensis. The sequence continues at coordinate 74,285,157 of NC_079501.1, forward strand.
GTAAATATTTATTTTGATGTATGTATTGCACATAAATGTATGGACATGTAAATCGGTCTTGAGCAGTTTGTACAAAGTTTGTATAAAGTTGTAATAAAATTTAGTTTGAATTTTCATACTATAGATTTTGGTATGATGTATATATATAGATTGTTGTCTTTAATGAATGGAAATGTTTTATTTTAATTTGAATGAGATTGATAGATATTATTATACTAATGATTGAATTTTGGAAATTGAGAAATGTTGACTGTTGAATTTTGAGATTTGAGAAATTGTTGAGATTGATTGTGAAATTGAAGTAGTGGTTGAGAAAATTTTTGGAAGTGTTTTTTTTCAGGTATTTGAAGAACTGTTTTCTCAAAATACAGACGGAACTTTGACAAAATTTTTATAAAATTTGCAGAGAAATAACATGGACAAAAAAAATATTAACTAGTTTTAATGTTAATTAAATGTTCTAATTACCTATTAGAAAATGCTCACCACTTAACAAAAGTAAGAAAATTGTTTTAAAATCCCTTGTGTGGTACTTAATGAGTTATCGATAGGTGAAGTGCGGTAGTTCATTAGGTATTCTACGGGATCATGTTATGCCTTGCAGAGGGTAAGGTGTGACATAGTATGCAGCTATTGCTAATAGAATCCTAATTGATTTAAGCATGGCAACAGGCAAGAAAGTCTCCTCATAGTCAATTCAAAACCTTTGGCGAAACCCTTTTGCTACTAGCCTTTCCTTATAGGTCTTTACTTTTCTATCAGAATCAATTTTCTTCTTAAAAACCCATTTGTTCCCTATAGATACAATACCTTCAGGTGGGTCAACAAGATCCCAAACTTGATAATGGAATCAATCTTGGATTTCATAGCATCAATCCATTTTGAAGAGTCTATATCTGATATAGCTTCTTCATAGGTAAGTGGATTATCTCCATGATCTACTTCTTCAATGTCCACTGTATGTATATATTGTACTTGGTCTTGAGCAGTTGTAAATTATTTTGGCCTATCAAAATGTTGTATTACAATTCTCTTATTTCAGCTTTTGAAATACTCATTTATTTTGCCCTTTATCTTTGAAATTGCTGAAAATGATATTGAACTGAGTTTGAACTGTGTTGAGGACATTGAATTGTGTTAAGACGTATTGGAGTTTAGAATTGAACAAATATATTGGAAGTGCTTTTTACAGGTTTTTGAAGAACTATTTTCCTCTAAATACAGACAGCACTCTGCTGAAATTTATACAGAAATTATTGATACTTCAGACCTAATGTGTGATTTAACTTCGATTAAAAAGTTTTAACACCTGTCAAAAGTGCTCACCACTGTAAAAAGAAATAAGAAAAGTTTTAAAATCCCTTGTAGTATATTTAATGGCTTACCGGTAGGCGAAGTACGGTAATTCATTAGGTGCACTACGGGATCATGTTACATCTTACGGAAGGGTAAGGTGTGACATGGAGATAGAGCGAAAAGAATAATTGGTTTATCCCAAGGTCTATAGTTGGAAAAGGTGTTAAAGAGGTTTATCATGATTGATTTCAAGAGAGGATTGTTACCAGTGAGACATGGTATCCACCTTTCTAAAGAGATGTCTCCAAAGACACTTGAAGAAAGAGATAAAATGGCCAAGATTCCATATGCTTCGGCTATTGGAAGTTTGATGTATGCAATGTTGTGTACTAGGCCGGATATAGCATATCTTGTTAGTTTGACTAGCAGGTATCAATCCAATCCAGGTTTGGAACACTGGATAGCTGTCAAGAATATCCTTAAGTACTTAAGAAGAACAAGGATTTATTCTTGATATATAGAGGTGGTGACTTGCAATTGGATGGTTATACTGATTTTGATTTCCAATTAGATATCGATGATAGAAAGTCTACATCTGGGTATATGTTCATTTGTAATGGAGGTGCAGTCAGTTGGAAGAGTTCCAAATAGAGTACGACTGCTGATTCCACTACAGAGGCTGAGTATATTGCTGCATCAGATGCTGCAAAAGAGGCTGTTTGGATATAAGGAACCCCAGTCTCACTAGAAATCCAAACACATAGAAAGGCGCTACCACATTATCAGAGAGATAGTTGGGCGAGGCGATGTAACCATGCAGAAAATAGCATTAGCTAAAAATCCATCTGATCCATTCACTAAGCCTATGTCACAAGCTCAGTTAGACCATCATCTTGAGAAGATGGGTCTAAGATATTGTAATAAATGGCTCTAGTGCTAGTGGGAGATTGTTAGTAGTATGCCCTAGAGCATATCATTTAGTATGTATCTTGTACATGTTTTATTAATAAAAGGCATTTTCACTTTTCCGTTTACATAATATATTTATGTGTAATAGAGAAGGTCCATTGATATTTTGTTAGAAATTATATTCTTACGTTGTTAAGAATATGAGCGACAGTATTTCTAGCACAAAGTATCATAAATTGGTTCGCAATTGAGGATACTTCACAATAAGGACATGACTTATCCAGAAAGATTGTAATCATGTTTGTTCCCAAGTTATTTATATGAGATGTAAATAAGATAGAATGGTGAGTCTCATGCCATATAACAAATATGATAGGCACTTATGCATGATAAGTAGGCCGAACCAGTGACATTTATGACAAGCACATGGAGTTTACTCTTGTCAATACATTGTCATAAATCATATCAGTGCATATAATCTTTAGACCTGAGATAGCACAGTTATCTTATATATAGGTGGTTTGAGTTTGATACTACTTTCATACTTATACTGTGTATGGGTATATGAGCATGTGTTGGCTCCTACTAGTTATATATGGAGGTAGGTGTTGATTAAGATGGAATCTGTTACCCTAAGTAAATAAGGATAAAATCCTATGTTCATTTAATTGTTCTTGATGTTTCAAGCTCCTAGCCAGGACAGATAGATTTAATCAGAAAAGAGTTTCTGATGAGAAAATCTTTTTAATCAAGAACTGGAATTAAAAGGGAACATAATATTCATAGTAAATGGGGTTTGACATAAACTATGACTCTAGTTCGAATTTGGATTTTGTAATAGAGAGATCCTAATGCATGGTAGCATATGATAAAAGGTTCATTTAAGGTATTCCTTATTACTGATTGGGTGGCCATGGCATGCTATACTAGGTATTAACCATGGTCTATGAGGTGCATAAAATGATTTAGAGAAATCATTTATGGTAAGAAAGAGTTCTGATGATATTAAGAGTTAATATCATATCTCATTGCCAATTAGTGATGAGTCTAGTGAGTCACACACATGCATAAGTAATCACCAAGTTAAATATGAATTAATTAATTAATTAAAGAGTTTAACTAATTAATTAAACGGGTTTGATTTGCAATTAGATTGCAAAGTCCCTAGCATGGCTTGAAACCAAATCTAGGTTAATGGATGTATAGTCTAAGTTAAATTTATATTTAAAGTATTTAAATATGAATTTAATTATGAGAAATTAATTAGTAGAGATTAATTAATTAATATATATTTGATATAAATTGATTAGAGGAAGAGAAATAATTATTTTGGATTGAAAACTCAAAATTAAGACACAAGGGTAATTTGGTCATTTCACAGGGTGACATGAGGCACCATGAGATGGTGACACATGGCACTACACATAAGCTTGCCATTTGTCTTTTAATCTTGTAAGATGATCAAAGTCAAGATTAAATCTAGGTTTGACACTTGGCATAATGTGATTGGGTCAATTAAACTAAGAGCCAATCGGAAGATGACATGTGGCAAGGGTTTTAAGTGGTGACCTAGCTATATAAGGGAAATGATGAAAGAACAAAAGAACAATCTGATTTCTTTCATTGTGTGTCGCCACCCATTGAGCACCTCTCTTCTCTTCTTCTTCATCTCTCATCAATTCAAAGAGAAAACAATTGTTTTCTTTGAATTAAAATTGCTAGAAATCGTTTCTAGTGTCCATTATATATCTGCAACCTCTCTAAAAGGCAAAACCTCAATTTCTAATTGATTGGAAAGGCTTAAGAAGCTGTTCAAGGGGCTGCCATTGGTGATCTTGGTGTGGACAAGCTAGAGGGACAACATCTGGTGTCCTAAGTGCTTCCCAAAGGTACCAAACACATCAACAGTGTATCAAAAGGTTAGTGCACATGTTCTTGAATTAATCTAGGGTTCTAATGAATTAATCTGTTAATTCTAAAATCTTAAATGGCAAATGTAGATCCAAAAACATATTAAAAGTGTTTTAATATGCTGTTTAACATTGAAATCAATTAGGTAAATAATGAATCTTGCATGATGCATGAGACCCTAGAAGAAAATTTTTGAATTCAATGTTCTAAACTACTAATTTTCATGCTTCCGCACCTTCAATGGTGACACATGGCACCATATAAGCTTGCCATTTATCTTCCAATCATGCATGATGATCAAAGTCAAGATTAAATCTAGCTTTGACACTTGGCTTAATGTGATTAGGTCAATTAAACTAAGATGCAATCAGAAGATGACATGTGTCAAGGGTTTTAAGTGATGAACTAATTATAAAAGGAGAAGAATGAAAGAACAAAATAACAATCTGATTATTCTCTCATATGTGTCGCCATCTCTAAGCCTCTCTTCCTCTCTTCTTCTTCTTCTCTCATCAATTCAAAGAGAATTGCCCATATTCTCTTGAATTAAAATTGCTAGAAATTGTTTCTAGTGTCCTATATACATTTACAACCTCTCTAAAGGCAAATCCCTAATTTCTAATTGGTTGGCAAGGCTTGAGAAGCTGTTCAAGGGGCTGCCCTTGGTGATCTTGGTGTGGACAAACTAGAGGGACAACATTTGGGATCCAAGGTGCTTCCCAAAGGTACCAATCACATCTACAATGCATCAAAAGGTTAGTGCACATGTTCTTGAATTAATCTAGGGTTCTAATGAATTAATTTGTTAATTCTAAAATCTTAAATGGCAAATGTAGATCCAAATACATATTAAAAGTGTTTTAATATGCAATTGAACATTGAAATCAATAGGTAAATAATGAATCTTGTATGATGCATGAGACCCTAGAAGAAAATTTTTGAATTCAATGTTCTAATCTAATAATTTTCATGCTTTTACTCCTTCAGGAATCACCACAACATGGAAGAATGCACGTGGGAGACTCATGACTCTATGTTACAGTGGTTGAAAAGAAAACACCTTTTAGGGTGCGAAAATAGCAATTTTAAAATTTAAATTCTTAGGCTTTCATACAACTCATGCAACTTGATTTTTTTCTATTATAAAAACACATAATTATTGGTTACAAATAAAACTAAATTACTATTAGCTTATTTGCCATTAAGAAACTAAAAGCATATTTAAAACTAAGGTTTTAGGGATTTTACCCAAACAGGTGCAGAATCAAATCCAACACCAAATCTGAGAAGCAAAGACCTCCAATTGTCAATCCTCTAGCCCGTCTACATGAACAACTCGATCAAAGCTTCAACCTTAAACCAAAATCCCATTTTGTGCTCCCCCTTTGTTTAGTTAGTTTCTTGCACATGTAATGATCGGGCTCCTACCACAAGAGGAATTGTCCACTTTGGCCATAAGCCTCACGGTTTTGTCCCATAGGTGGAATGGAGAACTTCCCAGGAGGTCACCCATCCTAGGATTTCTCTCTAGCAAGCACGCTTAATCCTGGAGTTCTTCCAACTCTCCAAGCCATTCCACCAAAAGGCGCCTCTAGTGATTATTTTCCCTATCTTATATATCATTACTTTTTGAACCCAAGACCATCTCCGTGCTTTACCGATATGGGATTTGCCTAAGGGACCTTTCTCCCCCCCCTTTCGGGACTCAGCATCCTCGCTGAGGTTTGCCCCACCATCGCTCAAGAGGACACGTGAGCGGCTCTGATACTACTAAAACATGTCACACCTTATCTCTTGTAAGGCACGACATGTTCCCGTAGCATACCTAATGAATCACCGAACTCCACCTACCGATAACCAATTAGTTATACTACAAAGGATTTTAAAACAAACCATAGCTTTTTATCTTATCAATTCTTTTGCAGAAAACTGCATGAGAATAGTTAAAATTCCATGTAAACATTCATTGGAAATAATGATAGACTAAATATTACAAAAGTTACATTTTCATAAGTCTCAAAATAAAATACAAATAGTTACAAACTCAAAATACTTTAGTAATGCAGTACTTTTTAATACAAACTGCTCAATGTCCGTACATCCATACATATAGGTACAAAATACATCCAAAGCAATCACAAGGGTATACCTAATGTAAATACCCACAATCAATACCAGAATGCTGCTTCCAAGTCTCTCACTCGGCAGCCTTCTCCTTTCCCTTACCTGCGGCAGTATAAAGAAGCTATCGCTGAGTATATCACTCAGTGGTGCATAACTAATAACTTTAAAACTTAAGGTAAAACACAATTTGTCAAAGCATAATAAATCACATTTTTCTTAAGCATGAAAACTTCACAATAGTTCTAAGTCCATAAGAGCCATTTATTGGAATAACATTTCAATAGAGAAATCACACTTCATAAATCACAATTCACAAAGCATTAGTGTTGCCAACATCAACACACAGTTTAGGCCATGACACAAAATTTCACGATCAGTGCCGTGTTGTACACCACGACAAAGCAATCTCAACCTCACTAACCGTTATTAATGAGGGAAGGGCTAGCTAGCTAATGAGTACTCATGTAGTCTTACCCCACTAACCGTTATTAATGAGAGACATAATCAATATCAATTATCAACCCCAAGTAGTCGTTACTACTGGGGAGTTCCAAAAGGGACTGTCACTCCGAATGACAATCCCTTTCGGAACTCCCCAGTAGTAACGGCTACTTAGGGTTGATAATTGATATTGATTATGTCTCCCATTAATAACGGTTAGTGGGGTAAGACTACATGAGTACTCATTAGCTAGCTAGCCCTTCCCTCATTAATAACGGTTAGTGAGGTTGAGATTGCTTTGTCGTGGTGTACAACACGGCACTGATCATGAAATTTTGTGTCATGGCCTAAATTGTGTGTTGATGTTGGCAACACTAATGCTTTGTGAATTGTCATTTATGAAGTGTGATTTCTCTTTTGAAATGTTATTCCAATAAATGGCTATTATGGACTTAGAACTATTGTGAAGTTTTCATGCTTAAGAAAAATGTGATTTATTATGCTTTGACAAATTGTGCTTTACCTTAAGTTTTAAAGTTATTAGTTGTACACCACTGAGTGATATATTCAGCGATAGCTTCTTTATATTGTCACAGGTAAGGGAAAGGAGAAGGCTGCCGAGTGAGAGACTTGGAAGCAGCATTCTGGTATTGATTGTGGGTATTTACGTTAGGTATACCCTTGTGATTGCTTTGGATGTATTTTGTACCTATATGTATGGATATACGGACATTGAGCAGTTTGTATTAAAAAGTACTGTATTACTAAAGTATTTTGAGTTTGTAACTATCTGTATTTTATTTCGAGAGTTATGAAAATGTAACTTTTGCAATATTTAGTCTATCATTATTTCCAATAAATGTTTACATGGAATTTTAACTATTCTCATGTAGTTTTCTGCAAAAGAATTGATAAGATAAAAAGCTATGGTTTGTTTTGAAATCCTTTGTAGCATAACTAATGGGTTATCGGTAGGTGGAGTTCGGTGATTCATTAGGTATGCTACGGGAACATGTCGTGCCTTACAAGGGATAAGGTGTGACATGTTTTAGATAGGATGGGTGACCTCCTGGAAAGTTCTCCATTCCACCTTTGGGACAAAGCCGTGAGGCTTATGGCCAAAGTGGACAATTCCTCTAGTGGTTGAAGCCCGATCGTTACAGCACAAGTGAAGGATATTGGTTTCTTTGGTTTTAACCTTTTGGAAGGGTAGAGAAACAATTTCTCCAACTCTAATCCAAGAGTAACAACTTCTAGTTTCTCTTAAATTAAACACAAGAAGGAAGGAAATAAGTGCTTGGCTTAAGAGAAAGTGGAGGAAGAAGAAGATAAAGTCTCCAAAGTTGTCTTGTAAATGAAGACTTAGCCTTTTTATACTTTAGGGATTTCCATATCTTTAAAGTATAAAGTAATCTCTAACATTTAGAGATTTCTTTCAAAAGAAGATGGCTTGACTTACTTTAGGCATTCCCAATCACTAAAGTCTTATGCAATCTCTAACATTTAGAGATTTAAATTCCTAAAGCCAATTAATGAAGATGAGTTCATCTTCTCGTTAATCACTATTAATTTTACAAGTGCTAACATCTAATTCATCAATTAGATGTGTTTTCATCCTTTGATTGTGCCATTTGTCAAGTTTGTATAAATTAGGAATTTGACCAAATTATAGCACTTTAGGGATTTTCATATCCCTAAAATGTTATGGAATTCTCTAACAAGCCATTAAACCAATTTTCTCTCATGACTTCTTAAGCCATAATAGCCAAATTAATTCTCCTAACTCATTAATTAATTAAACTCTTTTAATTTAATTAATCAAGCTTATATTTAAATACTTTAAATATTAGCTTAAATTCTTCCATTGTTGAATTTAGTTCCAAGTCATGCTAGGGACTTTACAATTTAATTACAAACTAAATTCATTAATTTAATTAATCATGCCTTGACCATTTTGTTCTTATGTGTGTGACTTAGTAGGTTCATCACTAATTGGTAATAAGAATAATATTAATTCTTTAATATTATTAAAACTCCTTTCATACAAACAGTAAAATTTCGTTTTCACTCTTAGTTCTAATAAATCATAGCTAACACCTAGCATAGTGTACCATGACTTTCCAACTAGTGATGAATTAATTCATCCCTTAACTCTTGAATCTTGATCATACATACCATGCACTAAAATCTCTTTGTTACATAATCATGATTCTAGCTAGAGTCATGGTTTATGTCAAACCCTAATTGCTTGGAATTATATGTCCTTATCTTAATTCTAATTCTTGATTAACAAGACTTCTCAATTAGAAACTCTTTTCGGACTTAGTCTATCTATCTTGGTCAGGAACTTTATTTATCAAAAACAATTTAGATAGGTATAGGATTTTATCCCTATTTACTTATGACAATAAATTCCATTTCGAGTAAACACCTACCTTTATATATAATTAGTTAGAGCCAAAACATGCTCCTATACCCATACTTATTACAAGTATGTAAGTGGTATCAAACTCAAACCACTTATATATAAGATAACCATGTTATTTCAGGTTAAAAAATTATATGCACTATTATGATCTAGATGACTATGTATTGATAAGAGTAAACTCTATATACCTATCATATTTATGTCACTAGTTTGGCCTACTTATCTTATAAGTGCCCACTGTATTTATTATATTCCATAAGACTCACCATTCTATCTTATTAGTATCTCATACTAATCCATAGAAACAAACAGAGGTGATAATTTATTCAACTAAATCATACCCCATGAGGTATCCTTGAATGTGAACCAAAATTTATATCAACTGTGCCAGATTGTTCTATCACTCATATTCTTAACATATTAAGAATAGAACATTTAACAAGCTACTAAAGAATATTTTTAATTAAATTTAAATGATTTAAATAGAAAGAAAAGATATTTTCCATTAATTGCAAATAAATATTTGCAAGATATAAATTACAAGTTATACTCTAGGGCATACTACTAACAATCTCCCACTTGCACTAGAGGTAATTACTATAAAATCTAAGACCCATCTTCTCAAGATGTCGATCTAACTAGTTTTGTGCCATGGCTTTAGTGAGTGGATTAGTTGGGTTATCAACTAAAGATATCTTCTGCATAGCTACATTGTCCCTTCCAACTATCTCTTTGATAATATGATAGCACCTTTTTATATGTTTGGATTTTTAGTGAAACCTGGTTTCCTTTGCTTGAGCAATAGCACCATTGTTGTCATAGTAAAGAGAAACTAATGACACAATCGAAGAAACCACTCCAAGTTCTGTGACAAACTTCTTTATCCAAATAGCTTCTTTTGCAATATCAGATGCAGTAATATACTTAACCTCTATAGTGGACTATGCAATTGTTGTTTGCTTAGAACTTTTCTAGCTAACTACTCCTCCATTATAAATGAACACAAAACCTGAGATAGACTTTTGATCATCCACACTCCTCCATTATAAATGAACATAAAACCCGAGATAGACTTTTGATCATCCACATCTAACTGGAAATTAGAGTCTGTAAATCCATCTAGTTGTAAATCACCTCCTTCATATATCAAGATTAAATCTTTAGTTCTTCTCAAGTACTTAAGGATACTCTTGACTACAGTCCTATTTTCTAAACCTGGATTGGATTGAAATCTGCTAGTTAAACTAACAACATATGTGATATCCGGCCTAGTACATAAAATAGCATACATAAGACTTCCAATTACCAAAGCATATGGAATTCCTACCATTTTTTTCTCTTTCCTTGAGTGTTTTTGGGGACATTTCTTTGATAAGATGGATATCGTGCCTCACAGGCAATAATCCTTTCTTGGAGTCAAGCATGTTGAATCTTTTCAGTACCTTTTCTAAGTATAGACTTTAAAATAAGCCCATCATTCTTTTCGATCTATCTTTATATATATGAATTCCCAAAATATAGGTTGCTTCCCTTAAGTCTTTCATGGAGAAAGTACTAGACAATAATATTTTTACAATCTTTAACATACCGATATCATTTCCTATTAACAATATGTCATCCATATATAAGATTAGGAAAGTGGTTGCGCTCCCACTAACCTTCTTGCACACACATGGTTCATGTTCATCTTTGATAAAAATAAAAGACTTAATAGCTCCATCAAAATGTATGTTCTAACTTCTCGAAGCTTGCTTTAGACCATAAATAAATCCCTTAGCTTGCATACTTTAGAACCATACTTGGATTCAAAACCCTTAGGTTGTTCCATGAGAATATCTTCCTTTATGTATCCATTGAGGAAAGCAATTTTGACATCCATTTGTCAAATCTCATAAGCATAGTATACTGCTATTGCCAATAAAATCCTAATGGATTTTAGCATGGGTACAGGCAAAAAGGTCTCTTCATAGTTAATCCCTTACCTTTGGTGAAACCCTTTCACTTCTAGCCTTGCTTTATAGGTCTCTATCTTTTTATTAAAATTAATTTTCTTCTTAAAAATCCATTTATTCCTTATTGGTATAGTACCTTCAGAAGGGTCTATAAAATCCCAAACTTTATTCTTGTACATGGAATCCACTTTGGACTTCATGGTATTTATCCATTTTGAAGAGTATATATCTGATATAACTTCTTCATAAGTCATAGGGTCATCACCATGATCAGTTTCTTCATGAACAAACAACACTTGTTCATTCTTATGAAAAAAATTCATATTTATCCGGAGGATGAGATATTCTACTTGATCTTCGAGCAACTGATATGGAGACATCATTGACAAAAATCTAGCGTAGTGACAGCTAAAAATTGTATATTAAAAAATTTTAAACCTGTTAACAAAACTTGCAGTAATATATTTATCACAATTTTATCAAATCCATAATTCATGAAAAGTTTCCTCATTCACAACCCAAAAGAAACAATTCTTTACAATTTACATTCAATTGATATCAAAAGAATAATAATTACATCACTTTTGTATAACTGCTCAAATATTCTTATATACATATAGCCATTATTTATATCATAACAAAATACAAAAGGGTAACCTAGAAGTTTACCCTGCCTGCCAAGTGAAAATAACTTCTTCTGTAACATCCTCACTTTAGCTAATCCGTACGTTTTACTGTTCCCATGACCAATGTGAATCCGAGCAACTAGAATATTTAGAATCATAATTATACTAGAGTGAGGAGTTATAAATAAACCAAATAATGATAAAAAAAAATTAAGGAAAATTTTTAGAAATGAAATGCACTAAGGTTAAATGAGCCGTAGCCCCAGTGATGAGTGATCCTAACGGGAAGTGACGGCAAAGGCCGTTAGTAACCCTAGACCCGGGGAAAACTTCATGAAATAAATTTTGGGACCTTAGGGAAGGATTATTGGGGTTTTAATGACAATAAAATGCTAAGAAAACACAAGGAAAATTCAATCAATCGGTACACATAATTTTAGCTCATTAAGCTTAACGGAGGGCATTTTGGTCATTTTGTCTTCAGAGATAATTTTTGACCAACTTGTCCAATTAAGTACATAAATTATATGATATCAAATATGAATAAACATTGCTAAAAATGAAATTGAAAGTGAGTAGTAAAGAGAAGAAAAAAAAAAAGAGAAAAGAGATAATATTGATTTAATGAAGTAAACATGAGGTCATTAAAAACCTTTGGCCAATCAAAATGCAATAAAATCATTATAATACATCAAAAAGGAAAAAAAGAAGTCAAAGTTTGAAAGAAAGCCATCAGCCATCCTTATCTTCCTCCTTGGCCGAAACTAGTCCTCATCCTTCTCCTCCATTGCCAAGCTTTCCAAAGCTTCATTTCCTTGGTTTCTCTTCAACCAAACCCTAAGTTGTCAACACAAAACCTTAATATTTCCTCTTAGTGAAGCTTTTGGGAGCAAAAAGAAGTAACAAAGAAGAGCTTTTACAAGCTTGGGATTGACTCCATTAAAGGTTAGTGTCCAATCTCTTCCCTCTCTTATTCAATTCATGTTTAAGGCCATGAGATAAGTGGAAATTGTAAGAAAAACAGAATAAAATTTATGTGTATTCATTCCCTATAATTTTAGCAACTTAGGGATGGTTAGGGTTTGATGAATTTCCTTGAAACAAAGTGTATGTGAGCTGCCCTTGACATGAGTTGTGTAACACCCTCCCGGTAGCAACTCCGTACATTCTACTGTTCCGGTGACCGGTGTCGGTCCGGACAGCTAGAACTTCTGGAAAAAAATATTTAAACTAAAGTGAGGAACCATAATTAACTCAAATATTAATGAGAAAAATTTAGTAAAAATTTTAGAAATAAAATACAACCAAGTTAAACGAGTCGGTGCCCTAGCGAGGGGTAACCCAGAGGGAAGTTGCGGTTCTCGCAACTAGGAGCCCTAGACCCGGGAAATATTTCATAAAATAATTTTTGGGACTCCAGAGAAGGGTCATTGAGGTTCCTATGGCATTAGAATGCCAAGAAAATAATTAGAAAAATTTTTCAATCGGTACAGACAATTTTGGCCCGTTGAGCCAAACGGAGGGCATTTTGGTCATTTCGCCTTCAGAGGTGATTTTTGGCCGACTTGTCCAGTTAAGTAAATAATTATAATGATTTAAAATATGAATAAATATTGCTAAAAATTGAATTGAAAATGAGTAGAGAAAAGAAGAAAAGAAAATGAAGGAAAATGCTTAATTATGACATATGATGATGTCATTTAAAAGCCCCCTCCAATCACCATTTGACAAACCAATAAAAAGAGATAAAAATGACTTAAAATGAGATAAAAAACAAAGGAAACCAGCAGTTTCCTTCTTCATACGGTCTGGAATAAGAGAGAAAGAGAGAGAAAAGGAAAAGAAAGAAAGAAAGGAAGAAGGAGAAGGAGATGAACAGTAGCAGAAAAAGGGGTTCAGCAGGGCAGCATGTTTCTCTTCCGTCCAAGTGAGTTTGGTTCAACATCTATGGCTGATTTTTGGATATGTTTGAGGTATGTATGTGTGGAAGTTATGGTTAAAATTTGGTGATTGTTTAACGGTTGGATTTGGAGAAATATATTGTTGAACACAGGCTGTCTGTAGGTTGAATTCTGAATTTTGGCTACTGAAATTTGAGAAAAATAAATAGTTAGGATGCTTATAAAATTATGAAATTTGGTACAAATGATATTTGGGATGTTGAGGCTGCTGGGTTAAAATTTGGTGAATTTTAGACTTGTGGTTTATGAGATATAAATTGTTTTGCATGAGCTGTCTGAGTAAGACTGATTTCTGCAACAATTCAGATTTTGAAGGGTTGAATGAATGTTTTGATATCTCATGATATAGTGATTATTTGATGCTAAAATTTTTACTGATATTGTATAGGGATGTCTTGAATATATGGTTAAAATTTGGGATTTATCTAACGGTTAGATCATTATATATAAATTTGAATGCACAAGCTGCCAGATTGGGTATTAATGGGTAGTTGTGGATTTAAGATTTATGATAGGAGTTTAGTCCAATTTAAGGGGAAATGCTGTTGAATTTTTATTGGATATTTAATTTAGGAAAGTGAAGTTATAATTGATTATGATTATTATGATTCTAGGGGAAATCTTGAAGAATAACAAGCTCAAGGTTGATTTCAAAAAGGTTAGTGCCTATTTATACTTATACTTCTTTTATTCCATATTAAGGACTTAAAATAAGTAAGGAATTGTGAATTAAATGAATGAAATTTATGTATATGTACTCCTTGAATTTCGGCAGCCCTATTGAAGGAATAGAAATGGAGTGTTTGATGGACTTAGATTGAACTAGAGCTTAGGTTTAAAGTGTATACATATATATATATAGAGAATGAAAGAGTAAATTAGGGAAATTGTGAAAAACTTTGAAATTTAGCTAGGGTTTAGGAATGAAAATTTGACTTGGCTTATGAAATGGTTAAAGAACATTCTAATGGTCAATTAGTGACCATTTGAGGTATGTTGACCATAAATTGGACTGAAAAATGGCATGGCAGAGTGGAATGGTAGGCTGCCTAAAGACAATGACATAGTGGTGAGATTTGATCCAATTGGACTGCCATAACTTTGGCTGTGTAGGTTCAATTGGTGTTTGGCCAATTGGACATGAAACTAGGCTTATAATGGCACATTTTTTCTGAAGAAACCAAGCCCAAAAGACCAAAGCAAGTGGACCAAAAGTTGGCCCCAATCCGGATACCTTGCAAACAGCCCCTGCAGAATGACCAAATGAACAGTAACTGTTCATTTGGCCATAACTCACTGTAGAATGGTCAAATTGACCTGAAATTTTTATAGCAACAAGATATGATATAGACAAACAACTTTCATGAAGAACATCACCCCAATTATGCCATTAACCCATTCAAATCATTGCGCAAAGTTGAGTTATCAAACCTGCAACTCTGCAGATTTTCATTTGAGCAGTAATGTTTGGAGGACTATAACTCTCTCTAGAAAACTTGGATTTAGGCGATTCTTGAACCGATGGAAACCTAAGGTATGGTAGAATATTTCATATGGAGAAAGTTAGACCAAATTATGAACTTAACTTGATCAAATTAGTGACCAAAGTTGGACCAAAATCTGCCAAAACCCAAAAGTGCAGCATGAGCGATTGCGTGAGCGATAAACTTATTTTGGCCATAACTTGAGCTACAAAACTCCAAATGGAGTGATTCAAAAAAGGAAATTCAACTAGAAAAAATAAGGAACAACTTTCATGTTTACCATTTCCTCAAATTCCCACTGCAACAGTGCTTAATGGAACAGTAAAATTAAGTTTCAAAAACTGAAAATTTTGTTTCCCTTGGTTTAAGCCTAGAAATGGTAATAGTGATCACTTCCAACAAGTTTTAAATGAAAAATGTGGTATGTTTGAAGTGCCAAAGTCAATGTACCTACTCTCTATGCAAAAGTCAACTTTCTTGTTGACCAATGAAATGAATAGTGACACCAAAAGTTAAAATTCAAAGATTGAAGAATTTTAAAGTATCAAATGCCCTAGTATACCTAACAAGATTGGTTTGGATAGTTTGGCATACAAATAGGGTATTGTTTTAGCAGTACTGCGAAAGGCTTTATGCCGTATTCATGGCTTTATGCCCGTATTCATGGCTTTATGCCCGTATTCATGGCTTTTATGCCCGTATTCATGGCTTTTATGCCAATTATGTGATATCATGGCTTTTTAGCCATACTGACTGCATACATGGTTGACGTTCTGCGTCCCATGGTATGACGGCCCGAGGCACCGTGGTGTCCAGTGCCAACGACCCGTTATCCAGTCCAGTCGTCCAGTATAGGTTACTTGGGCATGGAAAAGTATAACTGTGATTGAACTGATTATTAAAGAAAATACGAAAATTAAGTATCAGGAATGATGACAAAAATTCAAAGAAGCTCAAGATCATGAAGAAAATAATTAACGAAATGCATGAAGAAGTTAATATCCTAAAACATGATTAGCCCTCGACTAAACAATAAGTTAGTAATTATTCATTTCTTATGAACACAATAGCAAGGAAATTATTATTTTTATTTGCATATTATATTTTCTTGTATTATTGGCACCACTAAGCTTTATGCTTAGCGCGTTGCAAAGTACTGAAGATTTGGACAGAGGGCCCAGTAGACCACAGATTCGGTAAGGCAGTTCACAGTTCTGCATAGTGTCCGTGTCACCTCAACTTCTGCAGTGCATTGGTAGAACACTAGGTGTCATTTTGGCATTCTGTAATAAATTTTGATTTTCTCATATGTAATGAAACTTATGTAATGTATTTTGATTTTCATGTAAATAATGCAAATTTGTGTTTGTAAATGGAAAAGTGAATATTGATCTGTAACTGGTACATGATTATCAAATGAGGTGAATGATTGAGAAATGAATGTGAACTGAAAAATATTGAGATTTTGATAAATGGAGTTGAGATGAATGAATAAGAATATAGGAAGTGTTTTTCACAGGTTCCGAAGAACGGTTTTCTCCATTTTTAGCCGGTACTCTGCCGGATTTTCTATAAAATTTTCGGAACCTCAAATAAATTATAATTTCGACAAAAGGCTTAATTAAATTATATTTCACAAGTTATATTAAAAAGGAAGAATAAAAATGAATTAAGATAAAATAGAGTGCTCGACACACTGAGTGGCATAACTTGCTCGGCTACACTGTAGTCGGGTAAGGGGTGTCACAAGTTGAGTGATTGAACATTTAAGTGCAAGTGTAATGCATGAATGGAATTTGAAAACTTGGAGACTTGAACAAAATTAGGGTTTGCTCATGTAATGGTATATGAACATTGTAATGGTCAATTAGTGACCATTTGACTAGATGTGAGGAGGAATTGAAGTGATTTAGGACAATGGAATTGAGGTTAGGCATGCTGCCCTTGGTAACCTGCAGGGCTGGGTGTGAGTCCAACAAGTTTGGGCAGCTATAACTAGAGTTTTGTAGGTTCAATTGGTGCAGAGCCAATTGGAAATGAAACTAGACACATAATGGCACAACTTTGGTGAAGAAACCCTGCCCAGAAAACCAAACCAAGTTGACTTAAAAACTACCCTAATCCGGGTGACCAACATGTTGTCCCTGGAAAATGACCAAATGAACAGTGTTTGTTTAAATGTCATAACTCAGTGTAGAAAAGTTCAAGTGACCTGAATTTTTACCAGTAGAAAACTGAGACATAGCCCTACAACTTTCATGAAGAAAACAAACCCAAATTTTGACCATAATATATCAAAAAACTGACCTGCAGTCAGTGTATAAAAATTGTAGAATTGATTCTTCCCAGAAATTCTGAAAAAATTGCAATCCGGCCAGTTATGGTGTTTAGGCCATAACTTGAGCTATAAAACTCCAAATGGAGTTATTAAAAAAAAAAAAGAAATGTAACTAGACACATTAAGAAACAATTTTGATGAAGAATATTTGGCCAAATTCTCACTGTAGAATGGCCTAATGGAACAGTGAACTCTAGCACTCAAAACTGAAATTTCTGAATTATTCTTCATTGGTTTTAAGTATTTTTTGGCAACTAATGCCAACACTTTTGTAAACCAAAATGTGGTATCTTGGTGAACTTAGGTTCAACAAACTTATTATAAATTAAAAAGTCAACTTTTGAGTGAAATTAGTCAATTAAATAGTGACCTCTACATTATAAAAATAAATAATTGAATCATTAACTGTGTAAAATGTCCTAGTATGCCTAGAATGATTAGTTTGGATAGGTTGGCATGCCAATAGGGTTCAGTTAGCAGTACTACACATAGTTTTATGCTATTCTGTGATTTTATGGCTTTTAGCCATTCTAATATCAGTGTGATACTTGGCCTTGTGCCCAATGTTTACTACAGCTTATTAGCTATTCTGTTGTACACAGGGAAACACAATGTGACCGATGGTGTGATGGCCCGAGGTACTTGATACCCAGTGCCAGTTTATCCGTTTATCCAGTCCAATCAACTAATATAGGTTACTTGGGCAATCTAAATAAATCTTACCAAATTTTAATCAAATAATACTATAATAATTGCCAGGAACTTAGTCTACAAAAATGTTAGCATACATTCTGCACATCCATTTTATTTTAGCTATTGTATTTTATATTGGTACCACTAAGCAGAATTGCTTAGCGCGTCGCTTTTTCCACGCGCAGGTACTGGAGACATAGCTGGGGAGTCCAATAGACCGCAGACTGGGTGATTAGTCAGATTTGCGCAGAGTCCAGAGTCACCTCATATCTGCAGTGCCTTGGTAGGATATTAGGATTTTGGGTTGTATTTTGTACTTTGCATTTTATACTAGTTTTGATTGTAATTACAAACTCATGAAATCATATGATAATGGAAATATATGAAATTTCATGTTATTGTAATTATCGGTATATTTTGTTGAAAAATAAAATGTTGAGGAGTTATTCATGAAATTAATTCAAATTGTAATGTAAACAAAAATTTTGAAAATTGTGATGACAATTGGAGATTGAGTTGATATGTATGTATATTGGAGTTCTGGATTTCAAAATCATATTGGAAGTGTTTTTAATAGGTTCAGAAGAACTGTTTTTCCAATTTACAACCGGCACTCTGTTGGATTTTCTATAGAAATTTATGGAAAATTCAAATAAATCAAAGTTGTAAATAAATGATATAATTGGTAAAATTTAACACTTGGTGAATAATAAATAAATTAAGAAGGATAACTTGTTATGAAATAAGATATGGTGTTCTGGCACACTGTGTGGCATATCTTGCTCGGCTACACTGTAGACGGGTAAGGGGTGTCACATCTTCCACGCTCACTCAACTGTCTTTTCTTTTTTCTTTACCTGCGACAACATAAAAATAGCTATTGCTAAGCATATAAACTCAGTGGTACACAATTATTAATTAACAAAACCAACATAAAACATAATTTAGCAAACTATAACAAAGTATTTAAGATGTTCAAACTTCCATGAATCATGAAACCATAATAACATTTTCAATCGTTATCAAATCCTTTATTTTCAATAACACATTTATTATAACATTAAAAAATCATTAGTGTTGCCAACATCTTACAATTTAAGCCATGATACAAAATTTCACGACCAATACCATGTTGTGCACCATGACAAAGCTATCTCAACTTCACTAGCTATTACTAATGAGGGAAGCGAAGCTAGCTAGTAAATATGAGTGCACCCATATTATCTCAACCTCAACTGGCAAGCCAGAGAGGGAAGGTAACATAATCAATCTCAACCCTACTAGCCGTTACTAATGAGGGAAGCAATTAAAGTCTATCATGCCAACTGTGGTTTTAAAACAATTTTCATTCAAATAATAAATATTTCAAATCATCACAAATCATCACATAGGTTCGGCAACACATCAGTTTCACAAACACTTCTAAATTTTGTACATCCGACCACCCCCTTGCTATAATTCAATGGCCAAATGTCTGCCTTTTCAACACATTAATAAATTCTTTTCAATATTAAAAATATTCTTAAAAAAATATAGATAATTCTCAAAAGCAAAAGAAATTCACATTTGCAATTTTAAACCACAAGAAAATTATAGTTGTGCACAAACCTTATCTTAGACTCCTTTCTTTGACTTAATTCTCCCTTTACTCCAAAGTTCTACTCTCCACTGAAAATACACAATTTCAAAAGCTTCAATACTTGTTATAACTTCCACTAATAGCTAACCAGATAAATTCCTAATGGATTTTTAACATAACTGTACATTCTAACTATTCCAGATACAGGGCAGAATTTGAACATGTCCTTAATTTGTTAAATTGATCTTCATGAAAGCTATTCCTCTATGTCTTACCTTTAATTATCATTTCAAATCACTTAATTTGGAGATCTAGATCATTAGTTATAGCTAAAATACCAAGTATTATTCCTAGGTACCTTATCCTGCAATTTCAGATTTTTCAGATTTTCACTCCAAACTTGCATTTAGTATACAAGCACTTTATACTCAGAATTTGTACTAGGTCTCTAATGCAAAGTTTGTAGCCTTTTCTTAAGTTTCCAAATCATTTTGTAAGACCTCAATTAGAGATGTACAAAGAAAGTTATGCTCTGTTTACTACCCAGAGGTCATATGGCAAAATTACTGAGTTACAGGAAATTTCAGTTTTGAAATTTTGACTTCCTCTAAAATACTTTGCCCTAAGAATTTGGTCTGGGTCAAAACATGGAAATTATAGGTCTATATCTTAGGTTTATTTTGACTTTAGAATCATTCAATTTTCATTTGTGCAGCTTAAGTTGTGGTTATTTTACCAAAATTGTTTAGGTTACAAATTCTCAGATTTTTAGGTCAGTTTCAGAATCTAGGCAGAATTCTGGACTCACTTTATCAAGCAATTTTGGATAGGTTAAAACCATAATTTTGCATCATAGTCTTCATATGAATTATTCCCCTATGTCTCAAGATTACACAGGTTTAAGAATGACTCAATTTAGAGTTTTTTAGAGTGAGTTATGCTCATTTCAGTATATACTATTCATTTGATTAGTTTTCCTGATTCCAGCTGCATTGTCGGATTCTAGCCCTAATTTAGGTATCTTTCGGTCATTTTCAGTGTAACACCCCTATGCTCGGTAGTGCGTTCTACTGTTCAGATGACTAGTGTCCGTCCGGACAGCTAGAATGCCTAGAACTACACTTAAATATTGATGAGGAGATATAAAATAATGAAATACAAGAAAAGAAAATACAAAAAAAATAAATGAAAAATAATAGCAATGAAATGTAACCAAGTTAAACGAGCCGTGAACCCTAGCGATGGGTGACCGCACTGGGAAGTTGCGGTGTGGACCGTTGACTAGCCTTGGACCGCGAGAAACCCTGTAAAATATTTTTAAGACATAATTAAAGACTTATTGAAGGATAAATATCATTAGAAATATCAAAGAAAAATTAATTAATTAGTATAAAGAAAAATGAGAAATTGAGAAAACGATAAAACTCGGTGTTACCAAAAAATCGGGAATGCAACCCGAACAGGGGCATTGTGGTCATTTGACACCCCAAGTTGTCTTTTGACCTAAATGTCCATTAAAAATAAATGATATTACATTTGGAAAATGTCATGAAAAATTAAAATAGTGGTACAAAATCTAAATAGCAAAAGATAGGAGGAAAATGTGCAAATTATGGAAGTTTAACATAAAAAATTGCTTTTAATTCTATTAGTGCTCCACTAGCTCCACCTAAGTGGACATTTAATCACCAAATGGACAGCCACTTCACTCATCTTCTTCAACCTCACTCACCTTGCCGAATTGAAAAAAAGCTCTCAAAACCTCCATGGACGGCCAACCATGCAAGCTCCACTCTCCCATCTTCAAGCCATGATCCTTGCATTTTCCTTCACCAAAGTTGTTCTACACAACTTGGGCAGTAGATAGGCAGCAAGAAAATTAAGTTTTGGTGAGGTTTTGAAGAATTTCAAAAGTGGTAAGTATGTATTTTTAATTCTTGTTTTATTAAATTTTGAATAGGTGTTGTGGGTAGTTGATTTGTGGAAGGATTTTTGAAGTTTGATGAGTTAATGGAGAGGTACATTTTGGTAGCCATGGAACTTCAATAAGAACAGTTTATTCTTGCATGTAAATAGTAGTTTGAATGATGATTTAAATGTTTAATTGTATTGAAGTTGAATCCCATGTGTAAGGTTTGAATTGTAAGCTTGAAAAGTGAAAGTGGAAATTGATGGGTATGTGTAAACTTGTGGCAGCCTTATGAAGAAGATCAAAATGTGTTGTTTCATGGTTTGGTTTATGGAATTATATTGTTGAATTATGTTGTTATTGATGGCAGCATGTATGTGTGTATAAAGGTTTGAAATTGGACATGTAAATGAGGTGCATTCATGTGTTTAATTGTTGTAATTGGACTTGGAAAATTCTGTATTATATGGTGTATGTTGAGTGTGGTTACAAGCTACCAAAATGACCAGAAATGAGTTGCTAAATGTGTTAATGTTATGGTACAAACCAGAATTGGCATGGAAGAGTGACTTGGTAAGCATAGGATATATAATTGGTAAAGGATGAACAAATTGTAATAGGGCAGTGTATGTTTTGGCTTAGAACCTTAAGTGTGTGGCTCCAATTGGTATGAGACCAATTGGAAGTGAAACCAGGCACAAAATGTGCCAACTTTCATGAAGGAAGCTTACCAAAATTCTGCTTAGAAGGTGACTTGAAAAATGACTAAATCCGGATTAGTGCTTTGAAAATCTGAAAATTGACCATTTGGGCAGCAGTTAGTTTTTTTGACCATAACTCACTCAAAACAAGTCCAATTGACCTGAAATTTTTCCCATGGATAGTTAAGACATATATCTACAATTCTTAGGAAGACACCAAAGCCCAGAAATTTCCAGAACCAAGTCAAATAGCTTTCACAAGTTCAGGTCCAAAAACTGGCCGAACCAAAAGTGACCTAAAAATGACCTAAAGTTACCATTTTGGTACATTCTATCCAGCATTGGTAGATTGACCATAACTTGGTCTACACAACTCAGAATGACCTGAAATTTTGCCTCGCATGCAATAAGACATAGACATACAAGTTTGTAGTTTAGACTGAAACCCGAAAACCCAGGGAACTAGGTCATCCGCCTAGGTCAAATTAGTATACGGAAATCCAACAAATTGCAATAAAATGCAATATACTTGCAAATGAATTTGGTAACATGTACCAATACTAAAAGGCCATAAAATGTGACATATTGGTAACATTAAACCTAATTCACCTAGAGTGCATCGAGGGTAAACATTTTAGGTTGACTAAGAAAAATAATAGAATTCAATAAATTAATTATTGAACCTTATTGTTAGAGACAGTTTAAATGAGTACTGAAACACTTCAAATTGTGTGTTTCAGTTAGCAAAGACTCAGGGAAGGGGAAGGAAACACTGAGTCAGAGCCAATAGACATTTATCAGAGGTTTGTGCACAACAGTTATTTCTTTTGAGTTTTTCAATTGAAATAAATTATGACTATTTGTATATTATTGTTTTAAATTGTGAAAAATTGTTTGAATGATATTTGATGGATAATTATTGATTGAAAAGCATTGTAAATGGTTTGAAACCACAGCTATTATGTATATTGATTGAATTCCTCGCTAGCTTGTCTAGTGGGACGAATTGACTTTGAATTCCCTCTCTGGCTGAAGTGTTGAGGTGTGTGCCTGTTGAGGACGAATAGAATGAGTACTCATATTATTGCTAGCTAGCTATGTTATTCCTCATTAGCCATCGGCTCTTGGGATGAATTGGAATTTGGAACATGATTAAGCTGTGTGTGTGATTTATTGATAATTATTGTGATATTGTGAAATGGAGTTTAAATTCTTATTGACATTCACTGTCTTTTGAATTTAACTATGGTTTTAAGTATCCACTATTTATATGACTTATGATTTGTGATTTAAAGTTGCATTGTGTTAATGTTGTGCACCACTGAGACATTGGCTCAGCGATAGCTTTTCATTGTTTGTCGCGGTGAAATGACGGTGAGCGTGAGACTAGGCTGCTAGTGCTTCATTGAGAGATCATCGGGTATATTGAGTATACCGTATTTTGCATTTTGTATTGTAATGTATGTTCACTGTATGTATATAGTGTTCTTGGTTTTGAGCAGTTGTAAATTAAAATTGTACATTAAAGTTGTAAACCAAATTTGTAAATTATTTTGGATTGTAAATATTGTGATATATTCTTTTATCTCAGCTTTTGAAAACACTGAAAAATTATTGTGGATTTGAGTTGACAATTATTGAGAAACTTATTGTGTTGATTGAATATTGGAGTTGGGGATTGAACCAAATATTTGAAGTGCTTTTTACAGGTTTTTGAAGAACTATTTTATTAAAATACAGATGGCACTCTGCCAAAATTTTTGCAGAAATTGTTAATTCTTCAAATGTGTTAGCTGTTTCACTTCAGTTCAAAAAATTTTTTTTAACACCTGTAAATAGTGCTCACCATTGTAAAAAGAAGTAAGAAAAGTTTTAAAATCCCTTATAGTGTATTTAATGGGTTATCAGTAGACGAAGTTGCTAATTCATTAGGTATACTACGGGATCATGTTATGCCTTACAGAGGGGTAAGGTGTGACATTCAGGGCAAGTGTCTTTCATGAAAGTTTTAGCATATTGTCTTATATTTCATTTCCTATTAGTTTCACATCATTTAGAGTTATGTAACTCAAGTTATAAGCATTTAACCTCACTGGACTCAAGTACTCTAGATTCAACACTTAAGGCACAACATCAATTCCTTTAATTTTATTACCAAATCATTATTGTTTCTCAATAAGTGCACATCCAATAATCATATTATAGCCATAATAACATTAAATATGCTTCCTACCATATAAGCCCTAATTGCATAAAAACCCTAATTGCCATCTTCCAATTCCAATCAATTTCAAGTTCACAATCATGTTTACAACTTCATTTCAAGCCTAGAAATCAAATTAATTGCATCAAAACACGAAACCCTTAACTCCATATCTCTTAACCGAAATTCCCTTCTTTATTATCATACATGATTTCACTCAATTTCCATAGTACAATTAAACTTGAATTCAAAGAATTCACAACAAATAAAGCTTGAATCACAATTTACCTCAATTTGGCTAACACTTCTTCTTCACAATTCTTCTAATTTCTTTGATTTCTTGCTTGCTATCTTTAATTTAGGGCTTAATTCAAGGTTTTCTCTTATTTTACTATAGATATTATGAGAGAAATTGAGGGTTTTGAAGCTTGGAAGATTCAACAATGGAGGTTTTAAAGAGAGAGGGTGGACGACCAAGGGAAGAAGAAAGAAGAAGATAAGAATGATGATGGTAGATAATGTATTTAAATGAAATTTTATCTTAAATAAATAAATTGTCTTATTTGCAAAATATCTAAATAATTTTATTTATAATTATAACAATTCAATAATATCTCCTATGTCCCTTTTTAATTTTTCTTACTTCTTTTTGGTTAATTTAGTCCCATTCTAATATATCAATCTTACTCATTTTAATTGACATTTCGGTCAAAAGTCAACTCTTCAAGTGAATTGACTAAAATACCCTTCATTGAGTTATAATCCATCTTTTTCAATAATACCGATTAAGTCCATAACCCGATAGTCGCTTCGATTTTATTCTGCTTATCTTAATTATTTTTCATCTCATTTTTGGTCCTCGAGTTACCTTTGAATAATATTATTCACAGACCGAAAATAGTATTATTCAGAGCTCAGAATTCTCGGGACGTTACAAATATCATCTCTACTTATCACAACTTGTTGTGTTGTAGGAAGATTAAAATAATATTAAAAACTGTCTTTTGGATATCCAACAAATCGTCTCTTTTCAGATTTCAATTCCAATTTATCAGTCTTCAGCTTTTTCATATAAGCTGAACAACCCCAAATCTTAATATGTTTAAGACTTGATTGCTTTCCATACCATATGTCATATAAAGTGGAAGAGACTGATTTGGAAGGGACACAATTTAGAAGACATAATGTTATTTCTAAAGCAAATCCCCATAAGGAGATTGGAAGGTTAGTATAGTTCATCATACTTCACACCATATCTAATGGGGTACAATTTCTCCTTTCAGATGCACTATTCAACTATTGTGTTCCAAGAGGGTTCAATTGAGAAACAATGCTGTGTTCTTTTAAGAACTCATTAAACTCAGTATTTAAGTATTCACCTCCTCGATCTGATCTTAGAGTTTTAATACTCTTTTCAGTTTGTTTTTCTATTTTAGATTTAAATTCCTTGAACTTTTCAAAAGATTCACGTTTATATTTCGTCAAATATAAATATCCATGCCTTGATACATCATCTGTAAAGGTAATAAAGTAGGAAAAACCTCCTCTTGCCATTTCTTCAAATGGGCCACATACATTACTTTGTACTAGCTCCAACACTTCTTTAGCTCTTATCCCATGTTCAATAAAAGTTGACTTAGTTATTTTGTCTTGAAGATAGGATTCACAAGTTAGGGTAGGTTCAAAACCTAATGTAAATAAAATCCCCATATTTTCCAACTTTGTGATCCTATTTTCTACAATATAACTTAATCTTACATGCTAAAGTTATCTTGAATTTGATTTGGTTTTAATGATTGCATTAAACTCAAGTTAATTACTTAGAGTTGTTTTGTTATTGTTATCTAAATAATAGAAACCATCTTGCAATTAACCCATGCCAACAATTTTGTTTCTAAAATAAATATTACAAACGTCATCTGTGAAATGAAATTCTTATCCATTACTAGTTAAAGTAGATACAAAAATGATGCTTTTAAAAGAATTAGGTATATACAAAATATGATATGAAAACAAAATATATTTATTTAGATACAAAGATTTAAACCCTATGGCTAATGCTGCAACACTTGCTCCATTACCAATTTGAAGTCTAACATCTTGTGCCTCTAAGCTATCATTGCATACTAGTTCTTGCATATCAAAACATATATGAGAACTTGCACTAATATCTAAAACCCAAGCTGTATATAAACTATGAGTATTTCTAGAATCTAAATAACACGATATAGACATACCTTCATAAGGTTTATCATTCTTGCTCTTTAGAGATACTAAATGTCACACCTTACCCCTCTGTAAGGCATAAATGATCCCGTAGAATACCTAATGAACTACTGAACTTCACCTACCGATAACTCATTAAGTACCCTACAAGGGATTTTAAAACAATTTTCTTACTTTTGACAAGTGGTGAGCATTTTCTAATAAGTACTTAAAACATTTAGTTAAATTAAATCTAGTTGGAAATTTTAGCCCATTTTCTTTTCCATAAATTTTATAAAAATTTTGTGAGTTCCCTCGTATTTTGAAAAAGATTCTTCAAATACCTGTAAAAAAGCACTTCTAAAAATTTTTCTCAACAACTGCTTCGAATTCATACTCAATCTCAATCAATTTCTCAACACATTTATCACTTTCAAATTTCAAATCCACTATCCAATGATTATCGAAATACTAGCAATCCATTTCATTCAAATTAAATAAAATAGTTCCATTCATATTTCATTAGAAACAAAACACATCATTACAAAATTTACATTAAGAGAATTTCAAACTACAATATATATTACAACTTTATACAAATTTTATACAAACTGCTCAAGACCCATTTTTACATGTCCATACATTTATGTGCAATATATACATCAAAAGAAATATTTACAGTCAGGGTATAAATTATACCCGATAACTTCTAGCAGGTAGCTCCCCTGTCCTCAGCAGCTCAATCTGCTGCTCCTCTAGTCTCTATATCTGCGACAACATACAAAGCTATCGCTGAGTGGTGAACTCAGTGGTGCACAAACTAATAATTTAAAACTTAATACAATTTATGCTTGAAAATTCATAACAAATAGAATTTTAAAATTTCTAAATTCTTCAAAATCCATGACCTTCAGAAATCAACATTTTCATTCATGCAAATTATTCATTCGAATAACATTTTGATCAAATAGTAACTATTTATTTACATTTCTTTTAAATTCCGAGACAACGAAAAATTTTTGAATCATTGACAAATTATTTATTTCAATCACAATTTATCAAATCATGCATAATTTAAAGGGCGTTGCCAACAATACACACAGTCGAACCCATGACCCAAAATTCACATAAATGCCGTGTTGTACACCATGACATTTCACATTCTCCCAATAACCGAGGCTAAAAGGGAGAAACAAAGACTAGCTAGTATATATGAGTACTCATTCACATCATTCCCCAACTGGCAAGCCAGAGAGGAAGAAACTCGCCCCATCAAGTGGAGGAGTTATCTCACTAGACAAGCTAATGAGAATTCACAACATATTTTGTCATGTCAACTGTGGTTTCAAATCATATTCAAAACAATTTCTATTTACAAAGTGTTTACAAATCATTAATATATTTAATCATCATAAATTCATGCTCAAGGTTGACAACACATCAAACTTAAAATTTACAATCCTTAAAACAATGCAATAAATCCTTAAATGCATAAGAAAATTTATATTCAAATTATACAATTTCATTCAATAAGTTAAAATTCTCAACACAACAAAATCATAAATCATACAATAAATTTATTTCAAATCAATTTGGAATTGAAAAATAACAAAAGAGTTAGTTGTGCATAAACCACAAGCAAGTCGCCTCTTGGCCTTGACTCGGTTCTTCGGGTTCTTTCCCGGTATTCTTTCCAACTGAAACACACAATTTTTATAATGTTTCAGTACTAGAACTTAACATAAATCCAAAATAAATTTAGCTTCACATTTACTTAGCTCTAACATGTTAAATTCGACGTTCTCGAAATTTTGTGTTTCGGGTTACTATTCACTATACTATTCAAGTCAAATTGTTGACTTTTTAAGGCTTAATAGGTATGGGAACTCCACCTTCACCCACATACCACATTTTGATCATTAAACTTGTTGGTTTTGGTCATTTTCTCAAAGCTTAGGTCATTTTGGCAAAATTGCCAATTTTCGGTTTTGGTGCTCCGAAGTTGCACTGTTCCATTGGTCGATCTACTGTTGGAATTTGACAAAACTTCCTTCATAGAAAATGTTCCTTATTGTCTTAAGTGTATTCTCATTTTTGGATCACCTCAATCGGAGTTTTGTAGCTCAAGTTATGGCCAAAATACAATTATTGTTCACGTGCACTGTTCATACTGGTATTCTGGTTCTGGCAGATTTTTTATCCAAATTTGTTCAGTAATTTGATCAAGTTAAGTTCATAATTTGGTCTAACTTTCTTCATATGAAATGTTCTACTATGTCTTAGGTTTCTATCGGTTCAAGAATCGCCTAAATCCGAGTTTTCTAGAAAGAGTTATAGCCATTGGAACTTTACTGCTCAATGGCAATTCTGCAGAGTTGCAGGTTCAATAACTCAACTTTGGTCAATAATTTGACTAAGTTAATGGCATAATTTTGGGTGATGTTCTTCATGAAAGTTTTAGGTATATATCTCCTCTAACCCCTGGCCAAATTTCAGGTCAATTTGACCTGTCTAGCTCAAGTTATGACCAAATGAACAGTTACTGTTCATTTGGTAAGTTTGTGCAGTGGCAGCCTGCTCTCATTTCACTTTGGTCAATTGGTTCACTAAGTTTTGGTCAGTTTTTGGCCATGGTTCCTGGATGAAAATTGTGTTATTTTATGTCTATTTTCATCCCCAATTGGTGGCATATCAATTGGGCTTGTAAAATTCCCGTTTTGGTCCTTCAAAGTAGGTTTGGTCATGCTGCCAGCAGCATGACCATTTACCCTACGAATTTGACTTCCATTCTAACAATTCCCACACATCTCTTTTGGTCATTATTGACCATTTTTCACTTCACAATAGGTCAAACATGCCATTTACTCATTTCTTACATTTTTGGTTCACAAACCCTAAGTCCCAAAACCCTAACTCACTAAGTTGTTTCATTTAACCAATCCAATGCCTATATACATGCTTCTTTAATTCTATCAAGCTCATATACACCTTAAAGTCCATCAAATTCATGCACACACATCAAAACCCTAGCTAGATGAGTTTTGCTTTAATCCTCCAATAATTAATTTCTTTCCATTTTAAGTTTATTTACAAGCTCAATAAGTTAGAAATGTAAGAATCAAACTCAAATTATCAAATTTGATTACTAACCTTTTATGTAGAATTTCCAAGTCTTTATTTCTTCAATTTTTCCTTTTCTTTCTTGCTCCAATCTTCTTTTCAAGACTCAAAGACAAGGTTTAACATGAGGAACTAGGAAATTTATGGTGTAATTTATGGTTTTAAAAGCTTAAATATAAGCTTTAATGGTGGAAAAAATAAAAAGAAAGGGAGAGGAGAGCTTGGAAGAGAGAGAAACGTATGGAAGATGAGTGTTTTCTTTTTTTTTTCTTTTGTTTTCTTTTATAATTTTTGCTTATGGAAGACCACAAAAGCTAATTTAATAAATAATTTAATTAATTTATTTATGGCATCATGCATGAGGTCATGCATGATGTCATCACCTTTGACTTTTCCATCTTCTTCTTTTTCTTTTTTTTATTTATTATTTTTCTATTAGTTCTTTAATTTAATTCTCGATTCCGAAATTTTCTTTTCTCCGATTTTATTTGACAGGTAGGTCAGGAGTCAGCTCTCGGGGTCAATTGACCAAATTGCCCCTCGTCGGTTCATCCCGGTTTGCAAATAATTCCATATTTCTTCCGGCTCCCTGACCTAATTATTTGACTGGCTTAACAGTTCTTTTTCGTGATTTTCTCTTTTCCACTGTGTTTATAAGGGTCCTAAGGACCGCGGCGTCACTTTTTACGGTTCGAAATTTGAGTTTAAAATGACTTCGCAGTCATTCCCGAGAAGGTCACCCATCGCTGTGACTCTCGGCTCGTTTAACTTCTTATGTTCTATTTTTCTTATTTATACTTAACTAATTGAGCATTACTAATTATTTGTGTTTATGGCTTCTCTAATTGACTTAAGTGTGGTTCTAATCTCCTTAACTGTCCGGACCGACACCGGTCACCGGAACAGTGAAATATACCAGGCTATACAAATAGGGGTGTTACATTCTCCCCCCCTTAAAATAATTTCGTCCTCGAAATTTTACAGTATCGATCTCGAGCAGTTGTGGAGTCTTTGTCTCCTCATATCCTATTCATGCTTCCAAGTAGCTTCCTGGCCTGAATGATGGTTCCTTAGTACTTTAACCAATACTATTTACTCATCGATTGTTCACCTCGTGTGCCAAATTTCTTATGAGCTTCTATCATAAGTTAGATTCAAATTCATTTCAATTTTAGAGGTAAACAAATCTGTGTGCTAGTGGATCCACTCTTTCTAGGACCTCGTATGATCCTATGGGTGAGAACTTAGTTTTACTCTTTTCTTATCAAATCTCTTGATCATTTGATGCAACCTTCAGTTTAGTTTAGAATATTTTATTCTTTTCTTGTTGTTGTTTTAACAATTATTTTCCTTTATAGTCTTTTTTTCTTAAATGACCTTGTTGGTCTTATATGAACTGCTTATCTCTTTCTTGGCCATAGGTCCATAACCATTATCTTACTATCTCCATTTATGACCAAGGCCTATGTGCCATTTTGCACTATCTTGTTTGCTTTTGTTTAACTTATTTCCTCCTTGATAAAATAGTTCGGGATATCATTACGCGTCTTAAGTAAGTTGTTTGCCCTAGTGGCAAATTCTCATCTAGTGTTTTTCTCATTTCTTACTGTTCTATTTGTTTCTTTTCATTCCACAACTTAACTTTAATTATTTTATTCCTCAATCTTATCTTCTTCCTTAACTTGGCTATCGAGTCGTAATTTAGTACCTCTTATCGTCCCTAATAAATCCACTATACTTCAATATTACTTTGATTTGGTCCTCTGACCATTCTAGTCAACACTTTAACTCATATTCATAATGTTTCTTTATTACATTCGCACTAACTATTCTAATTTTTACTCCCACAACTCTTTTATCTATCAATATTCTATAACTTATTTTCCACTGGTCTGTAATCATTACCCCTTTTTTTTTTTTTTAACCATAAACAATTCTTTAATCTTAAGAAGGGAGTCTACCAGACTCTCCTGTTACCCATGCTATTCAAAAGTTCCGCTTGAATTCTAATCTAATCCTTATGATCCGCACAATAAAATTGTGCTCTTCCTAAAGAATACCTGGCCAACTGGTTCCTATCGGATTACTGTTATCAGTAGAATATCATTTCTTAACTGTTTTATAAGTTATAATTGTCATCCATAGCATCCTGTCTCTTCTAGGGAAATAAAATTATATTTTATGTCTTACCGTTACACAAATAGAATACTGTTCCTTACTAAACTTTGAGCAAAAGATCCATTGCAATACCAGAACAATTATAAACCCCATATCGGAGACTGGATGACTTAGTCCTATAGGTGTTATTTTTAAATTTTTACCATGCTAAAATCTCTAGTCCCATAACAATTCCTGATGTACTGTAATTCGTGCTAGGGTAACGGAGTCTTTAACTTCACTACCTTGCAACCATGATATTTTGATATTCTAATCATAGAGTTTTAAATCCCGAATTAGGATTTTCAAACTCAGTTCTAGTAATAAAACTCTATTCTGGTATTTTTGTAGTAAAGCGAAAATCATTTATAACTATTCTTATCCTTATGTACTATTGGGTAGTAAGTAGCTCTACATAATAAATCTCAAGTCAATACTGTAATCTGCAGCTTACAGCACAAACATCAAGTATATTGCATAGTTACTACGATACATCCCAATAGATCAAACTTCCCTATGTCTTATTTCTTTCAAATCCATTAATATCTTAAACTTATTTTGATTATGGTACTTACTAACATCTATCAACAGTAATACTTTTACTTCCATCTAGGGCAAATATATTACTACAACTTACTTTTAGGTCCTCTTGCCTTACCTAATTAGGCTTACTAATTAACTTTATAATTTATCATAGTC
This sequence comes from Hevea brasiliensis, assembly GCF_030052815.1. Classification (NCBI taxonomy): domain Eukaryota; kingdom Viridiplantae; phylum Streptophyta; class Magnoliopsida; order Malpighiales; family Euphorbiaceae; genus Hevea; species Hevea brasiliensis. The sequence continues at coordinate 74,317,893 of NC_079501.1, forward strand.
TAGCAGATGTCTCTCACTAGAAACTTTTCCAAAATTGATTCCAATCATGCTTATTATCACAATTCTTATCCTAAAAGACTAATTACTAACACATTAAAATTTATCTCCATGCAAGGGAATAGCAATTGAACATATAATTTTAGCATTAGCATATAAACAAGTAGAGCCGGAATCAAATAGTACATAATTATTCCTTTCACAAGTTAAAGACATACCGGCAACTACATCTGAAGTCTCTGCTTCTTCCCCTCGATGCATGGCATTCCCTCTTTCTAGTGTATTCCTCTGCTCGAGTTGGTCCATTGTACGAGGATTACCCAAAGTGTTTTCTCTACTTCTGCCTCTGCCCCTACTGACTATTAATGAGCCTCTAAAATCAAAACCTTGGACTGATTCCTTTGGTGTAGTATGTGGCATAACTCGACGTGCACTAGTACAATCTCGGGCGAAATGTCCAATTCCACCACAATTGAAGCAAGCTCCAGTGACCATATGGCATATACCTCCGTGTAATTTCCCATAAACGTCACAGAGACGGGTAGGGTAGGAACTTCTGGTTCTTTGACGAATGGTTCTTGATTGCTTCCACCCTGAAGATCTGCCTCTCTCATACTTGACAGCTCGGGGTCCCTCAAAATCTTTTCTCTTTCCCAAATTACTACTCGAACTTTGACCGATGGGTTTCCCACTTTTCTCTTTTTCATTCTGCTCTTGAGGGGGTTGGGTTTGTACTTGGGCTTTGGTGTGATTATCAGCCATTTGTTGAAAGAACATGGCCATCTGCTGGGCCGTTTGTGCAGTAATTTGTATAGGAGAGATTGGTGCAGTTGGACCTCCAACGCTCCGTGAAACTGGGGCCTCTCTTTGTACGTTAGCTGTATCAGACTGCTCTACAATTTTATCCCTCTTATCCATATCTATTCACAGGAATTTCTTTCTATTTCCTGTACACCCAACACAAGGAGATTTCTCCCCGTTAGTTCATATTCATGATGTAATGCACTGTATGTAACAAATATGGACTTTGAGCAGTTGTACTTAACAAGGAAAGACACAAATTCTTAAGTTAAAACATATTTCAAAATTTGCTCTGATACCATTAAAACATGTCACACCTTACCCCTCTGTAAGGCATAACATGATCCCGTAGAATACCTAATGAACTACCGAACTTCACCTACCGATAACTCATTAAGTACCCTACAAGGGATTTTAAAACAATTTTCTTACTTTTGACAAGTGGTGAGCATTTTCTAATAAGTACTTAAAACATTTAGTTAAATTAAATCTAGTTGGAAATTTTAGCCCATATTCTTTTTCCGTAAATTTTATAAAAATTTTGACAGAGTTCCCTCTGCCTTTTGAGAAAACAGTTCTTCAAATACCTGTAAAAAAGCACTTCTAAAAATTTTTCTCGACAACTGCTTCGAATTCATACTCAATCTCAATCAATTTCTCAACACATTTATCACTTTCAAATTTCAAATCCACTATCCAATGATTATCGAAATACTAGCAATCCATTTCATTCAAATTAAATAAAATAGTTCCATTCATATTTCATTAGAAACAAAACACATCATTACAAAATTTACATTAAGAGAATTTCAAACTACAATATATATTACAACTTTATACAAATTTTATACAAACTGCTCAAGACCTATTTTTACATGTCCATACATTTATGTGCAATATATACATCAAAAGAAATATTTACAGTCAGGGTATAAATTATACCCGATAACTTCTAGCAGGTAGCTCCCCTGTCCTCAGCAGCTCAATCTGCTGCTCCTCTAGTCTCTATATCTGCAACAGCATACAAAGCTATCGCTGAGTGGTGAACTCAGTGGTGCACAAACTAATACTTTAAAACTTAATACAATTTATGCTTGAAAATTCATAACAAATAGAATTTTAAAATTTATAAATTCTTCAAAATCCATGACCTTCAGAAATCAACATTTTCATTCATGCAAATTATTCATTCGAATAACATTTTGATCAAATAGTAACTATTTATTTACATTTCTTTTAAATTCCGAGACAACGAAAAATTTTTGAATCATTGACAAATTATTTATTTCAATCACAATTTATTAAATCATGCATAATTTAAAGGGCGTTGCTAACAATACACACAGTCGAACCCATGACCCAAAATTCACATAGATGCCGTGTTGTACACTACGACATTTCACATTCTCCCAATAACCGAGGCTAAAAGGGAGAAACAAAGACTAGCTGGTATATATGAGTACTCATTCACATCATTCCCCAACTGGCAAGCCAGAGAGGAAGAAACTCGCCCCATCAAGTGGAGGAGTTATCTCACTAGACAAGCTAATGAGAATTCACAACATATTTTATCATGTCAACTGTGGTTACAAATCATATTCAAAACAATTTCTATTTACAAAGTGTTTACAAATCATTAATATATTTAATCATCATAAATTCATGCTCAAGGTTGGCAACACATCAAACTTAAAATTTACAATCCTCAAAACAATGCAATAAATCCTTAAATGCATAAGAAAATTTATATTCAAATTATAGAATTTCATTCAATAAGTTAAAATTCTCAACACAACAAAATCATAAATCATACAATAAATTTATTTCAAATCAATTTGGAATTGAAAAATAACAAAAGAGTTAGTTGTGCACAAACCTCAAGCGAGTCGCCTCTTGGCCTTGACTCGGTTCTTCGGGTTCTTTTCCGGTATTCTTTCCAACTGAAACACACAATTTTTATAATGTTTCAGTACTAGAACTTAACATAAATCCAAAATAAATTTAGCTTGACATTTACCTAGCTCTAACGTGTTAAATTCGACGTTCTCGAAATTTTGTGTTTTGAGTTACTATTCACTACACTATTCAAGTCAAATTGTTGACTTTTTAAGGCTTAATAGGTATGGGAACTCCAACTTCACCCACATACCGTCATTAAACTTGTTGGTTTTGGTCATTTTCTCAAAGCTTAGGTCATTTTGGCAAAATTGCCAATTTTCGGTTTTGGTGCTCCGAAGTTGCACTGTTCCATTGGTCGATCTACTGTTGGAATTTGACAAAACTTCCTTCATAGAAAATGTTCCTTATTGTCTTAAGTGTATTCTCATTTTTGGATCACCTCAATCGGAGTTTTGTAGCTCAAGTTATGGCCAAAATACAATTACTGTTCACGTGCACTGTTCATACTGGTATTCTGGTTCTGGCAGATTTTTGATCCAACTTTGTTCAGTAATTTGATCAAGTTAAGTTCATAATTTGGTCTAACTTTCTTCATATGAAATGTTCTACTATGTCTTAGGTTTCCATCGGTTCAAGAATCGCCTAAATCCGAGTTTTCTAGAAAGAGTTATAGCCATTGGAACTTTACTGCTCAATGGCAATTCTGCAGAGTTGCAGGTTCAATAACTCAACTTTGGTCAATAATTTGACTAAGTTAATGGCATAATTTTGGGTGATGTTTTTCATGAAAGTTTTAGGTCTATATCTCCTCTAACCCCTGGCCAAATTTAAGGTCAATTTGACTTGTCTAGCTCGAGTTATGACCAAATGAACAGTTACACTGTTCATTTGATCAGTTTGTGCAGTGGCAGCCTGCTCTCATTTCACTTTGGTCAATCGGTTCACCAAGTTTTGGTCAGTTTTTGGCCATGGTTCCTTGATGAAAATTGTGTTATTTTATGTCTATTTTCATCCCCAATTGGTGGCATATCAATTGGGCTTGTAAAATTCCCGTTTTGGTCCTTCAAAGTAGGTTTAGTCATGCTGCCAGTAGCATGACCATTTACCCTACGAATTTGACTTCCATTCTAACAATTCCCACACATCTCTTTTGGTCATTATTGACCATTTTTCACTTCACAATAGGTCAAACATGCCATTTACTCATTTCTTACATTTTTGGTTCACAAACCCTAAGTCCCAAAACCCTAACTCACTAAGTTGTTTCATTTAACCAATCTAATGCCTATATACATGCTTCTTTAACTCTATCAAGCTCATATACACCTTAAAGTCCATCAAATTCATGCACACACATCAAAACCCTAGCTAGATGAGTTTTGCTTTAATCCTCCAACAATTAATTTCTTTCCATTTTAAGTTTATTTACAAGCTCAATAAGTTAGAAATGTAAGAATCAAACTCAAATTATCAAATTTGATTACTAACCTTTTATGTAGAATTTCCAAGTCTTTATTTCTTCAATTTTTCCTTTTCTTTCTTGCTCCAATCTTCTTTTCAAGACTCAAAGACAAGGTTTAACATGAGAAACTAGGAAATTTATGGTGTAATTTATGGTTTTAAAAGCTTAAATATAAGCTTTAATGGTGGAAAAAATAAAAAGAAAGGGAGAGGAGAGCTTGGAAGAGAGAGAAACGTATGCAAGATGAGTGTTTTCCTTTTTTTTTTTTCTTTTGTTTTCTTTTATAATTTTTGCTTATGGAAGACCACAAAAGCTAATTTAATTAATTTATTTATGGCATCATGCATGAGGTCATGCATGATGTCATCACTTTTGACTTTTCCATCTTCTTATTTTTCTTTTTTTTATTTATTTTTCTATTAGTTCTTTAATTTAATTCTCGATTCTGAAATTTTCTTTTCTCTAATTTTATTTGACAGTTAGGTCAGGAGTCAGCTCTCGGGGTCAATTGACCAAATTGCCCCTCGCCGGTTCATCCCGGTTTGCAAATAATTCCATATTTCTTCCGGCTCCCTGACCTAATTTTTTGACTGGCTTAACAGTTCTCTTTCGTGATTTTCTCTTTTCCACTGTGTTTATAAGGGTCCTAAGGACCGCGGCGTCACTTTTTACGGTTCGAAATTTGAGTTTAAAATGACTTATGATCATTCGAGAAGGTCACCCATCGTGACTCTCGGCTCGTTTAACTTCTTATGTTCTATTTTTCTTATTTATACTTAACTAATTGAGCATTACTAATTATTTGTGTTTATGGCTTCTCTAATTGACTTAAGTGTGGTTCTAATCTCCTTAACTGTCCGGACCGACACCGGTCATCGAAACAGTGAAATATACCAGGCTATACAAATAGGGGTGTTACACTAAATACTTTGGGCAATTTCTTTTCTAGTGCCCATCTTTGAATAATGGAAATACTTTCCCTTGCCTGCTACAACTTCAGCATTCTTCTTCTTCTTCTTCTTCTTCTTCTTAGATTGGTTTTTGGCAATTCTACCAAATGGACCTGGGGTGGAAGTTTTCTTCTTTTTATTGCCTTTTTTCTTCTTGGACTTTCCAGAAGAAGATTGAAAGTAACTTCTTTCCCCTTACTACTAGACATGTTATGTTATGCAATGACTGGCAGATTTAATAACCCTCAAGCTACTCAATAAGCCTAATCATCTTGTGTATATAAGCTTTCACATCCATCCCTTCAGTCATCTTCATCCTGAATAGCTACTTAGATATCTCATATCTAACATTTTTACTATGTTCACCATCCAACTCTTGTAGGTGATCTAGGATTTCAGATGCTGCATGTATCTTCTCATGTTGCTTTTGCAACTTATTAGTCATAGAAGCAAGCACATAACACCTTGCTTGGATGTCATTATCCTTCCACTTAGCTAAAGTGTTCTGTTCCTCTTGAAAAGCCGCTTCAGGTAAAGGACTAGGAACTTTTGAGTCTAACATATATCCAATACATTCTAAATTCAAGACAATCTTGAGACTTCTTAACCAATCTAAGAAGTTAGGCCTAATCAGCCTATTATTATCTAGTATACTAGTAAGAACATTGGTTGGTTTTGATGTTATTTTATCATATTTAACTATAGAAAATAATAAGATTCTAATTAGTATATTGTACCAAGTAATTAACCAAAATGATCATGCTCTTTTAACCAAATTGGTTCTTCCACTAATTTTGCGAATCCTACACTTCTAAAGTAGGAAACGAAAATCCTAGTTGGGATGAATTTCTAGTGGGTGATTGAATTCTTATAAATTGGTAATTATCCTCAAGTATATCTATTCTTGGATTCATAACAATTTATAATTGAGTAACATTTTACTTTTCACATCTCATGTGTGGTTCAATAAATTATTTGGCTCCTAATGCTTAAAACCCCAATCTATTCTTGGTTTATCTTGTATTAGTTAAGTTAAACCCACTAAGTCAGCAAGCTTGTAAATTTGGACCTCAATGACCTCAGATACATCTATTATTGGTCACTAAAGTATTTACATGCTCATAACATCTCATGCTTGATAATTATTTTAAGAAGATCTATTAAACCAAATATATCATTCTTATGTTACCATAGCCAACAGTGTAAACATTTAACTTCCTAAATAATTGCCTTAGTAGATAGTTATGATGTAATTTCCAAAACTACACCATTCAACCTAATCATTTCATTGAAAGATTTTTTGGCCAACTTAGTGACTATAAGATATCACTTTGAACAGTAATCATTTTCATTGATATCTCACATTCATTCATGAACATACATATCTCATATATACAAATTGATAAATAGTAATGTAAAAGGCATGATCATGGAATATTCTATAGGAATCTAGTCCTAGCCACAAGGATTAGATTTTAGGGCATACTAGGTTATCATCTATGTATTACAACCAAGCATGAAAATGTTTCACTCTTGAAGTCTTATACTCCCACTGATCTCCATCAATGATATGACCTCTTTTCTTCTTGTAAGTTCCACCAATGCCAATTACATTAAGTAACACTTAACACTATTTCCTTCATCAGTGAAACTCTAAGTTTCACTAGAAATTTCCCTTCAATGATAAGAATTTTGACATCAAAAAATAGTAGATGTTACATTCTTCCCTTCCCCCCCAAGAACATTTGTCCTCAACTGTTAAAACAAAATAGAAACATATCTAGAACAAAAAGGGATATTATTGTTGGTAGTATGCCCTAGAGCATAACTTGTAATTTATATCTTGTAAATATTCATTCCCAATTAATGGAAAATATCTTTTCTTTTAATTTAAATGGTTTAAATTTAATTGAAAATATCCTTTAGTAGCTTGTTAGATGTTTCATGCTTAAGACGTTAAGAATATGAGTGATGGAATAATTTGGCACAAGTGCTATAAATTTTGGTTCACGGTCGAGGATACCTTATTGGGTATGATTTAGCCGTATAGACTGTCACCTCTATTTGTTTTCATGGATTAGTATAAGATACTAATAAGATACAATGGTGAGTCTAATGCCATATAACAAACACAATGGGACATGAGGTGGATCCTGTAATCCTCAGTACTCGGATGTTAATGACACTTAATTGCGTTACCCAATATCCCCTTTAACATTTTATAGAAAGGATCTCTCTTTCTTTGTCATCATTAACATGTCATTTCCTTTTCTCATAGCCATAATCATAATTGAGAACCAATGGGGGTTCCATGAATTACCACACATAATCACATTTATGCACAACTTCGTGATAAGTAAATATGTATTTATTCACATGTTTTCCTATAATGCATTTATTTATTAAAATACTTGATGGTACATGAATACATATGTAGTTTAAATAGTCTTTTTAAAGGAAAGCATTTACTACTTGCCTTGGAAAACTTACTTTAACTTTCACTTGGGTTTGCTCAAAATACCTTCTTTAAAGATCCCCTTTTTTGTGCCTTATCTCTAAGCCTATAAAATATAGCAGGGCTTCTATTAATATGTTTTAATACAATAGAATAGTACTAAAAACATAATGTTTTCTGAGTTGCAGGAAGTTTAGTGGCTGAACTAAAAGTAAAATGCACCAAAGGCTGCAAAATTAGCAATTTTACATTTTTGACGCCTAAGATTTCATGCAACATACAAACCATTTATACTATTGCAAAAACACGTAATTTGATCATGAGAAATTATATTTCAATTGCTAACATACCTAATTGCCATTAAGAAACAAAAACCCTAAAATTAACAATAATAAATTTAAGGAGTTTACCACTTGGGCGCAGAATCAAATCCAAACACCAAATCCGGGTAGTGAAGATCACCAAGTGTTGATCCTTTAGCTTATCCATACAAATAACTTGATCAAAGCTTCCTTGAATGAGCCAAAAATCCCTTTTGCACTTCCTTATGATTCGTCCAAAGATTTCACAAATAAAGACTTTAGGTTTTTCTAGGTTTAACCTTATAAAAGTGAAGAGAAACACTTTCTCAACCTTTAATTAAAGAGTTACAACAAATAATCTCTCTTGAATTAAAGAGACAAGGAAGGAAGAAGATGGAATTTGGTGTTTTGGGAGAGAGAAAGTGGACAACAAAAGGAAAGGAAGAAGAAGATGGAAAATTTCTTTTCTTTCTTTCCTGTTATTATTTTAATTTCCCTAATTATAATTAATTTTACAAGCGTCTAAATTCAATCCCATAATAAAAATTGTTTTCTAATCTTTATTAGTCCACTTATCAAATTAAGAAAATTAGGAAATCAAAATTTTTAATTAATTAGTATTATATAATAACCACCACTTTCTCTCTCCTTTGACCAAGTCAAATTACCAAATTAGTTTCTTTTTCTTACCTTATAAAAAATTAATCCAGTTTATATTTAAATAATTTAAATATTCACTTGAATACTTTTATAAATAAATTTAGTTTTAAGTCATGCTAGAGACTTTGCAATCTAATTACAAACTAAAAATTAATTAACTAAACTATTTAATCAATTAATCAAATTAATTTTGCTTTGATCATATTATTCTTTTTTGTATGACTTACTAGGTTTATTATTAATTGGCAATAAAAATAATATTAACTCTTTAATATCATTGGAACTATTCCATCCTTAACATGAAATTCTCTTTTTTATTTTTTAGTGCTCATAAATTGTGGTTGACATCTAGCGTATTGTACCATGACTACCCAATTGGTTATGAATTAATCATTAACTCATGAATCTTGATCATACATACGATGCACTAAAATCTCTCCGTTTTAAAATCCCGATTCTAGCTAGAGTCATGGTTTATGTCAAATTCTTATTGCTTAGAATCATATGTCCTCATTTTAATTCTAATTCTTAATTAATAAGACTTTACAGTCAAAAATACTTTTTTAATTAAGTCTATTTATCCTGGCCAGGAGCTTAACTTATCAAGAACAATTTAAATGGATATAGGATTTTATCTCTATTTAATTAGGATAACTGATCCCATCTTTACTAAACACCTATTTTCATATATAACTAGTTAGAGCCAACACACACCCATATAGCCATACCTAGTACGAGTATGTAAGTGATATCAAATTCAAACAACCTATATACGAGATAATCGTGTTATCTCATGTCAAGGGATTATATGCACTATTATGATCTAGAAGAATATGTATTGACAAGAGTAAACTTTGTGCACATATCATCTTACGTGATTGGTTTGGCCTACTTATCTCATAAGTGCCCACCATGTTTGTCATATGGCATGAGAATCACCATTCCATCTCATTAGTATCTCATACTAATCCATGGAAACAAACAAGGATGACAATCTATCTGGATAAATCATGCCCAATGAGGTATCCTAGATTGTGAACCAAAATTTACAACACTTATACTAGAATTTTACAACACTTATACTAGAATGTTCCGTCACTTATATTCTTAGCACCTTAAGAATGGAACAACTAACTATTAGTAGTATGCCCTAAAGCATATCATTTTGTATGTATCTTGTACATATTTTATTAATAAAAGGCAATTTCACTTTTCCGTTTACATAATATATTTATGTGTAATAGAAAACGTCCATTGATATTTTGTTAGAAATTCTATTCTTAAGTTGTCAAGAATATGAGTGATAGTATTTCTAGCACAAAGTATCATAAATTGATTCACAATCGAGGATACTTCACAAAGGACATGACTTATCCAGAAATATTGTAAATATGTTTGTTGCCAAGGTATTTGTATGAGATATAAATAAGATGAAGTGGTGAGTCTCATGCCACATAACAAACATGATAGGCACTTATACATGATAAGTAGGCTGAACTAGTGACGCTTATGACAAACACAGGAGTTTACTCTTGTCAATGCATTGTCACATATCATATCAGTGCATATAATCTTTAGACCTAAGATAACATAGTTATCTTGTATATAGGTGGTTTGAGTTTGATACTGCTTTCATACTTGTACTGTGTATAGGTATATGGGCATGTGTTGGCTCCTACTAGTTATATATGGAGATAGGTGTTGATTAAGATGGAATCCATTACCCTAAGTAAATAGGGATGAAATCCTATGTTCATTTAATTATTCTTGATGTTTCAAGTTCCTGGCCAGGACAGACATATTTAGTTAGAAAAGAGTTTCTGACAAGAAAATCTAATTAATCAAGAACTGGAATTAAAAGAGAACATAATGTTCATAGCAAATGGGATTTGACATTAACCATGACTCTAGCTCGAATTGGGATTTTGTAATGGAGAGATTCTAGTGCATGGTAACATATGATTAAAGGTTCATTTAAGGTATTCCTTATTACTGATTGGGTGGTCATGGCATACTATGCTAGGTGTGAACTATGGTTTATGAGATGCCTGAAATGATTTAGAGAAATCATTTATGGTAAGAAAGAGTTCTAATGATATTAAGAGTTAATATCATTTCTCATTGCCAATAAGTAATGACCCTAGTAAGCTACACATCTACACAAGCTAATCACCATTTAAAATGTGATTTAATTGATTAATTAAAGAGTTTAATTAATTAATTAAAGAGGTTTGGTTTGCAATAAGATTGCAAAGTCCCTAGTATAACTTGAAATCAAATCTAGGTTATTGGATGTATAGTATAAATTAAATTTATATTTAATTTGATTAAATATGAATTTAATTATGAGAAATTAATTAATGGAGATTAATTAATTAATTAATTTATATTTGATATAAATTGATTTAAAGAGGAGAAATTATGATTTTAGGTTAAGAACTCAAATTAAAAAGTAAGGGCAAATTGGTCTTTTCACATGGTGACATGTGGCACCATGAGATGGTGACATGTGGCACCATGAGATGGCACCATATGATCTTGCCCCTTGTCTTCCTATGATGGAAGACCACATGTCATGATTTAAATGGAGCTTGACACTTGGCTTCATAGGAATAAATCAGATAATAACAAGATGGGATCTTGTGATGACATGTGGCAAGGGAGTTGGGGTTTGACCTAAGTATATAAAGAAATGTTATAAAGAAAAATCAGCCACTCTCTCTTTTCTCCTATGTTGGACGGCAACATGGAGTTTTCTTCTCCTCTTCAATTTCTCAATTGATTCAAAGGGAAAAACTTTGATTTCCTCTTGAATTAAAATTATTAGAAAGTGTTTCTAATACCCAATACATTCATACAACCTTCACAAAGCATAAACCCTGTCTCATAATTGGTTAACAAGGCTTGAGAAGCCAATCTAAGGGCTACCATTGCAACTGTAACACCTCTAATTTTCAAATTTATTATTTTGTGGGTAAATATTGATATTTTATTTTAATTAAATTTTGGGAATTATTTGAGATTTTTCAGGTTTTAGAAATTGGGTTCGATTTTCCGAAAATATAAAACTTTGATGATTTTTAAAAATTAATTTAAAGACCACGTGTCAAAACTAAAAATATATTTGGAGTCTATGAATTTTTTTGAGTTTTCTAGAATGTTTTCAGAATTTTTAGGCCTCGTTTTCGGTCCCAAGGCAGAGTAAAAATTCAAAATTTTGTATCATGAATCGGACCGACTGAATTGAACCAGACCTGATTGGACCGTTGAATCAGACCGGCATTCTCTTTTCTTCTTCTTCCCTTCCCCGTGCGTCCAGACCTCTCTTCCTCTCTCTCCCATTTTCTCTCTCCTCCCTCCTCCCCAGGCCGCCCCGCCACCTCCCACCTCACCAGCGCGCCTTGACCTTCCCCACAGTAGGTGGCCTTCAGTGTGGCCGAAACGATGTGAAGAGGCGCACGCGATCGCCCGTTCGGCTTCCCGACTGAAATCCGGCCGATCCGGCCACCGATTGGGCCGGGTCTTGTGTCAAACACCATCGTCACCTCAAGAGCTTTCCATAGACACTAAGAACACCAAAATCCATTGAGAGGTTTGCCCAATTTTTATCAGGGAAGTTTTAGCCCATTTCGACTTTTGGGCTAAATTTCTCGCAAACCGTGAACCCTACAAGAAAACCGAGAGTACCAGAGGGCTCCACTCGTCGAGAGCTTTGCGGCAATATAAATTTCGAAATTTTCTGACACCGTTTTTTGGTGGGTCCCACGAAACTTCATAGTGTTTTTTCGAGCATTAAATGAGCTTAGAAAATTTCATAAAATTTATATACTAACCCCCGTGTTGTGGGCTTCGTGTAGGTACCTTCAATTCACGAAAATTCGACAGTTGCCCCGATTTGTGAATTTCCGGCCAGACAGACCGGCTACCGAAAAAGTCTTGGAATTGGATCGAGATTTTGGCTACCCCACCGTTGTCAGATGTCTTGAGCGCGTTCCCGATATCGGAATCAGCATAGGTAAATCCGAACCTTGCTTTTTCATAATTTTCTAGTGCTTGAATTGGATTAAAAATTCATAAAATATTTGTGGTAGCTCAGAAAATTATGATTCTTTTTGCATTAGCTTATTAATATTGCTAAGGACCGCGGGGCAAAGTTTTAGAATTTTTAGAGCTTATTTGGGTAGTTTTTGCAAAAAGGGTCAGTTAAAAGGACTAAACTGTAATTTTACATATTGTGATTGATGACTGTTTAGATGGACCCAGGAGGGACTATGTGATGTGATTGAGTTGTGGATATGGAAGTGCGTTTTAAGCCTTTTTGCAGGTTGGGTAGGTCCTAGGTATAGGGGAGACTGCCAGATTTTCGGCACGACTTAGGACATATTTGGTCTTTTTCTTGGTTTGTATTGAGTCAATTGTATTAAATAATTGTAATAAAATTGTCAGGTGAGCTGGGACAGCCTTCCTTCTCCGCCCAGCTGCCACTGATGAAGAAGCACCAATGCCTATGATATTATTTAGGACCCATCACCAGAGCCAGAGCTAGAGAGCTGCAAGCATTGGTGTTGGAGCATTGTGAGCACAAGGGGGATCAAAATTGCCATGTTGGACTTTCTTGCATATTGTTGGAATCTAGGTGGATCGTTCTCACACAAGTTGGCATGGGAGACTTGACAAGTGGCGCCACATCAGCATGACTTCACCACATTAGCATGACTTGGCACAAGACCATTCGGCCAAGTGGATTGGAGGAGCTTCTTATGCTTATTTGGATTTACCATGTGCTGACACCTTTTATTGGTCCCCACTACATTAAAAAAAGGCTGCTACCACCTAAAGTGTTGCTGCCACCTTATAGTCCCCACAACATAAAGGGCTGCCATAAAGCAAGTGGTCCCAAATGGTCCCCCCCCTATGGAGACACCCCATCTGATTGAGGTGAAGGAACGGAAGCGTGAAAAACACAAGTTTATACCATTGAATTCAAAAATTTTCACCTAGGGTCAAATGCATCATGCAAGATTTATTTTTATATATTTGATTTTAATGATAAACAACATATTAAAACTCTTTTAATATGTTTTTGGATCTGTATTTGCCATTTAAGATTTTAAAATTAATCAGATTAATTTTAGAACCCTAGATTAAATCAAGAACGATTACACTAACCTCTTGATGTACTGCAGCGTGTCTGCGCCTTTGAGATTCGTCTTCAGGACACCAAATGTTGTCCCTCTAGCTTGTCCACACCAAGAAAACCTATGGCAGCCCTTGAACAGCTTCTAAAGCTTTTTCTATTAATTAGAAATTCAAGTTCTGCCTTTTAAGAGATTAGAGATGTAAACAGGACACTAGAAACAATTTCTAGCGTTCTTAATTCAAGAGATTGATGGCTAATCTCTTTGAATTGATGAGAGATGAAGAAGAATAGATGAAAACCCTCAAAGTGGCGTGACAAAGGAGAGGAGTGGCTGCTGGTTGCTTTTTCTTTTCATAACCATACTTAAATAGCTAGGTTAACACATTAAACCCTTGCCACATGTCACCCTTTGATTAGCTCTAGGTTTAAGTGACCCAATCACATTGTGCCAAGTGTCAAACCTATAATTAATCTTGATTTTAATCATCTTACATGATTAAAAAACATTTGGCAAGCTTATGTGTAATCCCATGTGTCACCATCTCATGGTGCCACATGTCACACTGTGAAATGACCAAAATGCCCCTGTGTCTTAATTTTGAGTTCTTAACCCAAAATAATTATTTTTCTTCTTCTAATTAATTTATATCAAATATAAATTAATTAATTAATCTCTATTAATTAATTTCTCATCAATTAAATTCATATTCAAACACTTTAAATATAAATTTAACTTATACTATACATCCAATAATCTAGATTTGGTTTCAAGTCATGCTAGGGACTTTGCAATTTAATTGCAAACCAAACCTATTTAATTAATCAATTAAACTCTTTAATTAATTAATTAAATCATATTTAAATAGGTGATAACTTGTGTATGTGTGTGACTTACTAGGCTCATCACTAATTGGCAATGAGACATGATATCAACTCTTAATATCATCAGAACTCTTTCTTACCATAAATGATTTCTCTAAATCATTTTATGAACCTCATAGACCATGGTTAACACCTAGCATAGCATGCCATGGCCACCCAATTAGTAATAAGGTTTACCTTAAATGAACCTATAATCATATGTTACCATGCACTAGAATCTCTCTGTTATAAAATCCCAACTCAAGCTGGAGTCATGGTTTATGTCAAACTCCATTTGCTATGAATATTATGTTCTCTTTTAATTCCAGTTCTTGATTAAAAAGATTTTCTCATCAGAAACTCTTTTCTGAATAAATCTATTTGTCCTGGCCAGGAACTTGAAACATCAAGAACAATTAAATGAACATAGGATTTTATCTCTTTTTACTTAGAGGTACAGATTCCATCTTGATCAACACCTACCTCCAT
Organism: Hevea brasiliensis; assembly: GCF_030052815.1. Lineage (NCBI taxonomy): Eukaryota > Viridiplantae > Streptophyta > Magnoliopsida > Malpighiales > Euphorbiaceae > Hevea > Hevea brasiliensis. The sequence goes on from NC_079501.1 coordinate 74,332,909, forward strand.
ATATAACTAGTAGGAGCCAACACATGCCCATATACCCATACATAGTACAAGTATGAAAGCAGTATCAAACTCAAACTACCTATATACAAGATAACTGTGCTATCTCAGGTCTAAAGATTATATGCACTAATATGATTTATGACAAAACATTGACAAGAGTAAACTCCATGTGCTTGTCATAAGTGTCACTGTTTCAACCTACTTCTCATTTATAAGTACCTATCATGTTTCTCATATGGCATGATTCTCACCATTCCATCTTATTTATATCTCATATAAATAACTTGGGAACAAACATGAATACAATCTTTCTGGATAAGTCATGTCCTTATTATGAAGTATCTTAGATTGTGAACCTATTTATGATACTTCGTGCTAGAAATATTGTCACTCATATTCTTAACAACTTAAGAATAATATTTCTAACAAAATATCAATGGACCTTTTCTATTACACGTAAATATATTATGTAAACAGAAAAGTGGAAATGCCTTTTATTAATAAAATATATACAAGATACATACTAAATGATATGCTCTAGGGCATACTACTAACAATCTCCCACTAGCACTAGAGCCATTCATTACAATACCTTAGACCCATCTTCTCAAGATGTCGGTCTAACTGAGTCTGTGACATAGGCTTAGTGAATGGATCGGTGGTTTTCGGTGATGTTATTTTCTGCATGGCTATATCGCCTTGCCCAACTATATCTCCGATAATGTGGTAGTGCCTTTCTATGTGTTTGGATTTTGGGTGAGACCTTGGTTCCTTAGCTTTGTATAAGCTGCTCCATTATTGTCACGATGTAGTGGGCTGGCGACTCAATGGAAGGAACTCTTGTAAGTTACATCACGAACTTCTTTATCCAAACGACTTCCTTTGCGACATCGATGCGATGAATATACTCAGCCTCTGTAGTGGAATCTGCAGTCGTGCTCTGTTTGGAACTCTTCCAACTGACTGCACCTCCATTACAAATGAACACATATCCAGAGGTAGACTTTCTATCATGGATATCTGATTGGAAATCAGAATCAGTATAACCATCCACTTGCAAGTCTCCACCTCCATAAATTAAGAATAAATCCTTAGTTCTTCTCAAGTACTTAAGGATATTCTTGACAGCTATCCAGTGTTTCAAACCTGGATTGGATTGATACCTGCTAGTCAAACTAACAGCATATGTGATATCCGGCCTAGTACACAACATTGCATACATTAAACTTCCAATAGCCGAAGCATATGGAATCCTGGCCATCTTATCTCTTTCTTCAGGTGTCTTTGGAGACATCTCTTTAGAAAGATGGATACCATGTCTCACTGGTAACAATCCTCTCTTGGAATCAAGCATGTTAAACCTCTTTAACACCTTTTCCAAGTATAGACTTTGGGATAAACCAATTATTCTTTTCGCTCTATCTCTATAGATGCGAATCCCAAGAATATAGGTTGCCTCCCCTAAGTCTTTCATGGAGAATGTATTTGACAACCATACCTTTATAGTCGTCAACATACCTGTGTCATTACCTATCAATAGTATGTCATCCACATATAAGACAAGGAAAGTGATAGCACTGTCACTAATCTTCTTATATACACATGGCTCATCCTCATTTTTGATAAAACCAAAGGATTTAATGGCTTCATCAAAACAGATGTTCCAACTCCTCGAAGCTTGTTTCAACCCATAAATGGATCGCTTTAGCTTGCATACCTTGGAACCATCTTGGGATTCAAAACCCCTAGGTTGTTCCATGAAAATGTTTTCTTCAATGTATCCATTAAGAAAAGCTGTTTTGACATCCATCTGCCAAATCTCATAATCATAGTATGCAGTTATTGCTAATAAAATCCTTATTGATTTAAGCATGGCAACAGGCGAGAAAGTCTCCTCATAGTCGATTCCTTGCCTTTGGCGAAACCCTTTCGCTACTAGCCTTGCCTTATAGGTCTCTACCTTTCCATCAGAACCAATTTTCTTCTTGAAAACCCATTTGTTCCCTATAGGTACAATACCTTCAGGTGGGTCAACAAGATCCCAAACTTGATTCTTATACATGGAATCAATCTCGGATTTCATAGCATCAATCCATTTTGAAGAGTCTATATCTGATATAGCTTCTTCATAAGTAAGTGGATCGTCTCCATGATCTACTTCTTCATGAGTAGACAACTCTTGTTCTTCTTCATGAAGAAAACCATATCTCACTGGTGGGTGAGATACCCTGGTTGTTCTACGAGGAACAGCTGTAGATGTTTCATCAACGGGTATTGGTTGACTAGATGGATCTATATCCATCTGATCTGTTGGTTGGTCAGAATTTTCCAATTCTAACTCTATTTGCCTTCCTTTGCCTCCTTCTTGAACAAACTGTTGTTCAAGAAATGTGGCATCTCTACTTATCACAACCCTTTGTAAAGTAGGCAAATAAAAATAATATCCAAAACTATCTTTTGGATATCCAACAAATCGACCTTTTTCTGATCTGGTCTCCAATTTATCAGTGTTCAGTTTTTTGATATAAGCTGGACAACCCCAAATCTTAACATGCTTAAGACTTGGTTTTCTTCCATGCCATATCTCATAAGGTGTGGAAGAAACTGATTTTGATGGAATCGTATTCAGAATATACAAAGCTGATTCTAATGCAAATCCCCAAAAGAAGATTGGCATATCAGTATAGCTCATCATACTACGTACCATATCCAATAGGGTACGATTTCTCCTTTCAGATACACCATTTAGCTGTGGCGTTCCTGGAGGAGTCAGCTAAGAAACAATGCCATGCTCTCTCAAGTATTCATCAAATTCAGTACTCAAATATTCACCTCTACGATCTGATCGAAGAGCTTTAATATTCTTTCCTGTTTGATTTTCTACTTTAGATTTAAATTCTTTGAACTTTTCAAAAGATTCATGTTTGTATTTCATCAAATACAAATACCCAAACCTTGATTTATCATCAGTAAAGGTAATAAAATAATGAAAGCCCCCTCTAGCCATTTCTTTAAATGGACAACATACATCACTATGTATTAGCTCCAAAATATTTTCAGCTCTTAGCCCTTGTCCAACAAAGGGTGATCTAGTCATTTTGCCCTGAAGGCAAGATTCACAAGTTGGAGTAGGCTCAGAGCCCAATGAGGATAGAATCCCCATTTTCTCCAATTTTGCAATCCTATCTTCTACAACATGACATAACCTTAAGTGCCAAATATATTTTAAACTTGGGTTGGTTTTCACCATGGCATTGTATTCTTTTAGATTGCTATACTCTGGCTAGTGAAAACACTTTCTTACTAGCAATGGAAACACTTTCCTGTTGGCAATGGAAACACTTTCCTGTTGCCTTTGTCAGCTTTGGTCTTCCCTTTCTGTTTAGCTATTTTTTTGGAAGGACTAGGAATCTGAAGTTTCTTTTTTTTTTTATTGCCCTTCTTCTTGTTGGACTTTCCAGCAAAAGAAGATGCAATCAAAGCTACCTCTTTTCTTTTATTGCCCGGCATATTCTTTTGGGCAATAACCAGCATGTTGAGTAAACCAGCTAAGGTGCATTCCTGTTTAGTCATATGGAAATTTGTCACAAAATTCCCAAAGACTCGGGGAAGGGTGAAGGATCAAATCCGTTTGTAGTTGGAAATCCATGTTGAAGTCAAGATGTTCTAAGCTGGTCAATCACCGAATCATCTTGTGGACATGATCCCCAACATTACATCCCTCAGACATCCTCATACGGAATAGTGTCTAGATATCTCATACCTAGCATTCTCTTTGTGCTCACCATACAACTCTTGTAGGTGAAGGAGGATCTCACTCGCACTCTGCATGTTCTCATGTTGCTTCTGTAACTCATTACTCATGGAAGCAAGCATGCAACACTTAGCTCTCATATCATGCTCCTTCCACTTGTCCAAAGTTTTATGTTCCTCTTGTGTGGCCTCTGGAGGTAAGGGATCAGGAACATTTGAATCTAGAACATATCCTATATGTTCAAGGTTCAGGACAAGTTTCAAATTTCTTAGCCAATAAGACAGATTAGGTCCTGTCAACCTATTGCGATCAAGTATGCTTGCAAGGATATTGGAAGGTGGTGGTTGTTCTGTGCTCATTATTATCAGAAAATTAATTGCAGAAATAACCAGATTAATTAGTAAATGTATCATGTAATTAACCAAATATGATTATGGTCTTTTAATCAAATTGGTCCTCCCACTAACTTAGCGAATCCTACACTTCCAAAGTAGAAAACGGAAATCCTAGTTGGATAGATTTCTAGTGGGTGATTGAATTCTTATAATTCTATTGATCATCCTCAGGTACATCCATTATTGGAATTACAATAAACTATAAGTGAGCAACTCCTTGCCCATCACATATCATGTGAGGTTCAATCCTTTACCTAGCCCCTAATGCTCAAAATCTCAGGTACATCCATTATTGACTTATCTTGCATTAGTTAAGTTGATCCCATTGAGCCAGTAATTATGCAAATAATTTTAATGTCCTCAGGTACATCCAATATTGGCCACCAAACCATTTACATATTTACAACATCTCATGCTTAACAATTATTCTTAAGAAAATCTCTTAAATTAATTGCATCTCATGCAACTATTTAAAATTTCTTAAAATAATTGCCCCAATGGAGGGCCTATGTTATAATTACTTTAATTATAGCATTTCTAACTTAATCATTTGTTTGGAAGATTTTATGGTCATTCTAATTACTATTAAGGTCTCACTTTGCACATTATCCATTTAGCATGCATATATCATATAATTGCATACATTCCCATACATCTCATGCATTAATGGATAAGCAGTAAATATGGTATGATCATGGACTTTCTAAGGGATTCAATTCTGAGCCACCAAGAATTGAATCAGGGCATTCTTAGGTGCATTTCATTCATTCATTCATTTTACAAGAGTTGCTGAAGGAGTACATAATCAACACTTGATCTTGAATTCCTCCCCTTTGGTCCCACCAATGCTCTTGACCTCCTTGAACTTCTTGCAATCCAATATTACATGGTAATCCTTGGCATACCAAGGTGAATTTACAAGAACTTAAATAAATGAAATTACAATCCAAAAATTATTATAAACTTAATAATACATGCCCAAAATAAATTAAAATAAATTAATTAATTTACAATCCCAAAGAAACATAAAAGAAATAAATCCAATCACATTGGTCTTTTATAGTCCATGATCATCCATCATACATATCACTATTTAACAATTAAATAAAACATACATACTTAAATTAAATTGAATATCTCATATTCAACTTAAAAATCCAGATTTGAATATGATTCAAATAAATTTAAAAATTCAGATTTGAATCTCATTCAAACAAATTTAAAAATTCAGATTTGAATCACATTCAAACAACTTTAAAAATTCAGATTTGAATCACATTCAAACATTTTTTAAAAAATCAGATTTGAATCACATTCAAACATTTTTTAAAAAATCAGATCTGAATTTTATTCAATCAATTTTAAAAAATCAGATTTAAATATGATTCAAACAACTTTAAAAATTCAGATTTGAATCACATTCAAACAACTTTTAAAATTCAGATTTGAATCACATTCAAACAATTTTTAAAATACTAATTTGAATCATAATTTAATTGTGTGATTAAAAATCATAATTAAACATTTTAATTAGTCATATGATGAACCTTTCATCATGCAACAATTGCAGAATTTAATAACAACCATGCGCACCATGATCTTCCCAAGCCATGCGCACCATGTTGGAGTTCATCAAGCATGCCACCACACCTCTTGATCCAACCAGCAATGGATCAATCATCTCATGATCAAATCATACAATTAAATCGTATAATCATCAATCTAAATGGCAAATATAGTGGCTCTGATACCAATTGAAGGAACAGAAGCGTGAAAAACACAAGTTTATACCATTGAATTCAAAAATTTTCACCTAGGGTCACATGCATCATGCAAGATTTATTTTTATCTATTTGATTTCAATGATAAACAACATATTAAAACTCTTTTAATATGTTTTTGGATCTGTATTTGCCATTTAAGATTTTAAAATTAATCAGATTAATTTTAGAACCCTAGATTAAATCAAGAACGATTACACTAACCTCTTGATGTCTTTATGCGTGTCTGCGCCTTTGAGATTCGTCTTTAGGACACCAGATGTTGTCCCTCTAGCTTGTCCACACAAAGAACACCTATGGCAGCCCTTGAACAGCTTCTAAAGCTTTTTCTATTAATTAGAAATTCAAGTTCTGACTTTTAAGAGATTAGAGATGTAAACAGGACACTAGAAACAATTTCTAGAGTTCTTAATTTAAGAGATTGATGGCTAATCTCTTTGAATTGATGAGAGATGAAGAAGAATAGATGAAAACCCTCAAAGTGGCGTGACAAAGGAGAGGAGTGGCTACTGGTTTCTTTTTCTTTTCATAACCACACTTAAATAGCTAGGTTAACACATTAAACCCTTGCCACATGTCACCCTTTGATTAGCTCTAGGTTTAAGTGACCCAATCACATTGTGCCAAGTGTCAAACCTATATTTAATCTTGATTTTAATCATCTTACATGATTAAAAAACATTTGGGAAGCTTATGTGTAATCCCATGTGTCACCATCTCATGGTGCCACATGTCACACTGTGAAATGACCAAAATGCCCCTGTGTCTTAATTTTGAGTTCTTAACCCAAAATAATTATTTTTCTTCTTCTAATTAATTTATATCAAATATAAATTAATTAATTAATCTCTATTAATTAATTTCTCATCAATTAAATTCATATTTAAACACTTTAAATATAAATTTAACTTATACTATACATCCAATAATCTAGATTTGGTTTCAAGTCATGCTAGGGACTTTGCAATTTAATTGCAAACCAAACCTATTTAATTAATCAATTAAACTCTTTAATTAATTAATTAAATCATATTTAAATAGGTGATAACTTGTGTATGTGTGTGACTTACTAGGCTCATCACTAATTGGCAATGAGACATGATATCAACTCTTAATATCATCAGAACTCTTTCTTACCATAAATGATTTCTCTAAATCATTTTATGAACCTCATAGACCATGGTTTACACCTAGCATAGCATGCCATGGCCACCCAATTAGTAATAAAGTTTACCTTAAATGAACCTATAATCATATGTTATCATGCACTAGAATCTCTCTGTTACAAAATCCCAACTAAATCTTGAGTCATTGTTTATGTCAAACTCCATTTGCTATGAATATTATTTTCTCTTTTAATTCCAGTTATTGATTAAAAATATTTTTCTCATCGAAACTCTTTTACGAATAAATCTATCTGTCTGGCAGGAACTTGAAACATCAAGAAAAATTAAATGAACATAGGATTTTATCTCTATTTACTTAGAGGAACAGATTCCATCTTGATCAACACCTACCTCCATATATAACTAGTAGGAGCCAACACATGCCCATATACCCATACATAGTACAAGTATGAAAGCAGTATCAAACTCAAACTACCTATATACAAGATAACTGTGCTATCTCAGGTCTAAAGATTATATGCACTGATATGATTTATGACAAAACATTGACAAGAGTAAACTCCATGTGCTTGTCATAAGTGTCCTAGTTCGACCTACTTATCATTTATAAGTGCCTATCATGTTTGTTATATGGCATGAGACTCACCATTCCATCTTATTTATATCTCATATAAATAACTTGGGAACAAACATGAATACAATCTTTCTGGATAAGTCATGTCCTTATTATGAAGTATCCTCGATTGTGAACCTATTTATGATACTTCGTGCTAGAAATATTGTCACTCATATTCTTAACAACTTAAGAATAATATTTCTAACAAAATATCAATGGACTTTTTCTATTACACATAAATATATTATGTAAACGGAAAAGTGGAAATGCCTTTTATTAATAAAATATGTACAAGATACATACTAAATGATATGCTCTAGGGCATACTACTAACATGAGGAGCCTTGTATTTTTGTCTTTTTAGCCATGTTGGCACACTTTTAGGGTTTTGGCACACTTTTAGGGTTTTAGAGATACTATATATAACCCAAGATATTCAAATTGTATTTGGCAGCCTTCATTTTTTTAGTTTTAGTGTGAGCATTAGGGAGAGAACTCCATTGCTGGAGCTTGAGTTTCTTTTATGTTTCTTCCATGTTTCTTGAAAGAACTTGGATTCTAACAATATGAACCCCTTGCTAGTCTTATTTTGATGATCAATATGCTTTAGCTTGTTACTATTTGTGTATTGACACTTGGGTTTTAAATTTGAAATTCTACCTTGTTTGGATGATTAAAGATCTTGGTTCCAATCTTTAGATGTTGTGTTTCTTGGCATCCTAGGAGTGCTCATCATTTTGGTATCAGAGCCTTGGCATCTAACAAGGTATTTATCCATTAAAACTACTTTTTCTTTTCTGTTTGGTTAACTATAATAGTCAGCCATTGTAGGACCTTTAGATATCTATTAGTTTCTTCATCTGGTACCTTGTTCTTTGTAGCCAAATCAAATTTGCATTTTAGGGTACTGATTTTTCTTCTTTTTTTTGTTTGAACTCTTGCTGGTGAAACTTGGCAGTGTTAATTTTAGCGTAGGATTTTGCTTAATCTTAGATTAAATCTCTTGTTCATCTTGTTTTCCTTGAGTTTGTCTGTAGGATTAGAGTTAATCAAGCTGAAACCCATCTTTGACACTAGCTATTTGCCTCTTGAGTTATATGATATCAAGTCTGAGTATGTTAAATTGGGTAATTAATGCTTGGGATGTGCCTTTGTGCTAGTGGGTAGAGCTTGATTTGGATTGCCAAAGTACTTGATTGGTATCAGTAGTTGATTCTGTAATTTTTATCCTTTGCATCAGTATAAAAGAAAAAAAAAAAGAGATTGGATTGTAAATGAAAATCCTTGAATTAGCTACTGCATATATTGCTGAGTTGTGTTGTGCTGAAAAATTAGCAAGCTGACATAAGTGATGAAATTGTGAATTGTGAAGTTAAACACTGAATTTGAGCCTGATAATCTACCAACATCTTTGGGTATTACTAGACACCTCACATGCCATATTTGATGTGAAAATTCCACTGTTTGCATATCGAACCAAATTTTACGGCAGACCTGATCAAATTTAGTTAACACACCAAACCAACCCAGAAAACTCTGAAACTTTACAGGCTGATTATACTCCATTTCAGTAGTTTTTGTGACAATTTTCGGGGTTTTGTGACATTGTTTGCCTACTGAACCAAAATTTTGCGGCAGACCTAATCAAATTTCGTTCACCAAGTAAACCCATCCAGAAACTCCTGAAATTTTACCAGTAGTTAGTCAGTATTGGACTGCCTATGTCTACCAAATTTTAGATCAAAATATATTCGTTTGTGTGGTGAACCAAAATTGTTGCATATTTTTGGTTAATTGTGTGAACTGCTGGTATTTGTGCAAAGTTGGCTATGAAATTGGAAGTTTGAGCTTGATATCATTCTATTGGGTTGTCTCTCATACAATTTTCAAAAATCATACCATTTAGTTCACATTTGCTTCTACTTTTGGTGTATTCCATTTCTTTGGCTCTAGTGTCACACTCTCTGGTTATTGCAATTTCGTTTCTTCCAGTTTCGTTTGTTGATTATTTTTGATAAAATTAGCAAGTATTTGTGCTTGTTTGTGAATTTTAGTTCCCAAAGGAACAAGGGAAGCAAACTCTTGAGTGGTAAAAGGCAAGAGTGTGTGAGTGCCAAAAGAGGGTAAGAGCCTGAAATTTGTGCAAAAACACTTGAGCTAAACACTTAAGAGGGTGAGCCATTTCTACTAACTTCGTTTTCTTGCAGCCAAATCATGTCTCAATTCCAAGAGACAAGTGGTAGTAGTGGAGGTAATGAAAAAAAAAAGGGAGTTTCCTGATGATCGAGTTTTTAAAGAATCCTTAGCTCAAAGCTTTGAAAGGATGAATTTGCAAATGAATGACTTTAGAGATGAATTGGATGTATTAAGGGGAATGAGAAATGAAATGACCAGGTTTATAGAAGAGATGAGAAGGGACAGAGAAGATAAAAATAGGAGGAATGATAAGGGAGCAAATATGGGAAATCAGAATAGAAATGAAGGTAGATTTCGGGCAGAACATAGGAATGAAGGGTATGAAGAAGCTGAATGGAATGATGCTGAGTATGATGAAGCTTATGACTATGGCAACTACCATTACGGTGGAAGAGGGTATAGACCACCTAGGGGTAGAGGGCCTAGGGGAAGAAGGGGTGGCAGAAATTTTAGGTTCGGTGATCATTGGGATAGAGATGGGAATGAGGAGAGAGTTGATGGGAATTTAGCTACTATAAAAATGCAAATTCCACCTTTTCATGGGAAGGATAATCCAGATATTTATTTGGAGTGGGAGAGACAGGTGGAGTTGATTTTTGAGTGCCACCATTATTCTAAAGAGAAGAAAGTGAAGTTAGCAGCTATAGAATTCAAAGAGTATGCGATTGTATGGTGGGATCAGTTGTTGAGTAGGAGGAGGAGAAATGGGCAACGAACCGTGGAGACTTGGGACGAAATGAAGGGAATCTTGAGAAACAAGTTTGTGCCACCTTACTACCATAGAAAGCTACTTCAAAGGTTACAAAAACTCACTCAAGGTACTAAAAGTGTCAAAGAATACTACAAGGCCATGGAGATAGCTTTGATTAGAGCTGATGTTGAGGAGGATCAGGAAGCTACAATGGTTCGCTTTTTGAATGGGTTAAATCCTGAAATTGCTAATATTGTGGAGCTGCAACCTTGTGTGGAGGTCGAGGATATGCTACAAATGGCACTTAAAGTGGAGAAGCAACTAAAAAGGAAGAATGTGGCTAGATATGCACCAGCCAACCATTCGGCTCCTAGGAGTAATTGGAAGTCGAATTGGTCTGCTCCTTCAAGGGTGGAGAAAGAAGTTCCCAAATTCAAGAAAGAAGAATGGAAAGGAAAGGAGAAAGTAGAGGAGAAGAACAAGGGAGTTCCTACTAGGACTAGAGAATTGAAGTGTTTTAAGTGTTTGGGAAATGGACATTATGCCTCACAATGTCCAAATAAAAGAGTGATGGTTGTTAGGAAAAATGGAGAGTTAGAAAGTGAAGAGGAAAGGGAGGAAGAGTCTCATAATGTTGATGAGCATGAGGATGATTGCTACGATGAGGGAGATCAGCCACCTATGGATGGCAATATCCTTATTACCATGTGCACACTTAGTGCACAAGTTAGTATGGAGTGTGGTGATGAAATGCAAAGGGAGAACATCTTCCATACTAGGTGCTTGGTGAATGACAAGTTGTGTAGTGTGATTATAGATGGTGGGAGCTGTTGTAATGTGGCTAGTTCACTCTTGGTGGACAAGTTGGGTTTGCCTACTACTACACATCCAAAACCACATGGCTTGCAATGGTTGAATGATTGTGGGAAGTTGAGGGTTACAAAACAGGTGGTGGTGCCATTCACCATTGGCAAGTATCATGATGAGGTACTTTGTGATGTTGTGCCTATGGTTGCTACGCATCTTTTATTGGGTCGTCCATGGCAGTATGATAGAAGTGTTGTGCAAGATGGTAGGAAGAACAGGTACACGGTCACTAAGGAAGGTCGAACATACTCATTGCTTCCTATAACACCAGCTCAAGTGCATGAAGATCAAATGAGGATTCTTAGATCCATTGAAGAAAATAAAGAAACTTGGAGAGAAAAACTTAGAGAGGCCGAGCTGGATGAGAGTGAAAAGAAAGAGGAGAGAAGAAAAAGAGAGAAAAAGAGAAACAAAAGAGAAGAAAATGAGAGCAAATGAGAAAAAGGAAAGCTCGGGGCAAAAGGAGAGTGGAGAGAAAAGAATGAGTTTGTATGTGAAGGAAAGAGAAATTAGAGAGGCTTTACATTCAGGAAGACCTCTTTGTGTACTTATGTACAAGGAGGTTAATTTATGTGTTACTGACCTTGATTCACATTTGCCTAGTGATGCTTTGTCTCTTATACAGGAATATGAAGATGTCTTCCCAAATGAGTTGCCACCAGGATTGCCACCTATCAGAAGGATTGAGCACCAGATTGACATAGTACCTGAAGCACAAATACAGAATAGACCAGCATACAGAACAAATCCTAAAGAAACAAAGGAGTTACAAAGGCAAGTGGAGGAGCTTATGGAGAAGGGCTATGTTAGGGAGAGCATGAGCCCATGTGCTGTACCTGTGTTGCTAGTGCCTAAGAAGGATAGGAGTTATCGCATGTGTGTGGATTGCAGGGCCATCAATAAAATCACTGTAAAGTATAGGCACCCAATCCCTCGCCTTGATGATATGCTTAATGAGTTGCATGGTGCAAGTGTGTTTTCTAAGATAGATTTGAAAAGTGGTTACCACCAAATAAGAATGAAAATTGGTGATGAGTGGAAAACTGCTTTCAAAACTAAATATGGGTTGTATGAATGGATGGTGATGCCATTTGGGCTCACAAATGCTCCTAGCACTTTTATGCGTTTGATGAATCATGTGTTGAGGAGTTTCATTGGAAAATTTGTTATTGTGTATTTTGATGACATTTTGATTTACAGCAGTAACATAGACGAGCATTTGCATCACTTGAGACTTGTTTTTGATGTGTTGAGAAATGAGAAACTGTATGCGAATGCGAAAAAGTGTTCATTTTGCTTGGATAAGGTTGTTTTTCTTGGTTTTGTTATAAGTAGTAAAGGTGTATAGGTTGATGAAGAGAAAATCAAAGCCATTAGAGATTGGCCAATTCCTAAGAATGTGTCTGAGGTTAGGAGTTTCCATGGATTGGCTAGTTTCTATAAGCGATTTGTGCCTAATTTTAGTACAATTGCTGCTCCTTTGAATGAATTGGTGAAAAAGAATGTAGCATTTGAGTGGAAAAAGAAACATGAACATGCATTTTCTGAATTTAAAGATAGATTGTGTTCTGCACCCTTGTTGAGTTTGCCAGATTTTGATAAGACTTTTGAGATTGAATGTGAAGCAAGTGGTGTAGGAATTGGTGCGGTTCTCATGCAAGTGAAACGACCAATAGCATATTTTAGTGAGAAATTGCATGGAGCTGCCTTGAATTACTCTACTTATGATAAGGAGATGTATGCATTAGTTAGGGCCTTGGAAACTTGGCAACATTATTTGTGGCCTAAAGAGTTTGTCATACATTCAGATCATGAATCATTGAAGCATATTAAGAGTCAAAATAAGTTGAGTAGAAGGCATGCTAAATGGATTGAATTTTTGGAGTCATTTCCATATGTGATTAAATACAAGCAAGGAAAAGAGAATGTTGTAGCTGATGCACTTTCTAGGAGACATGCACTTTTGTCTACACTTGATGCTAAATTGCTTGGTTTTGAGTTCATGAAAGAATTGTATGTTGATGATGCAGATTTTTGTAATGTATAAGCTACTTGTGAGAAAAGTGCATTTCAGAAATTTTATAGGCATGATGGATACTTGTTTAAGGAGAATAAATTGTGTGTGCCTAAATGCTCTATGCGAGACTTGCTTGTTTTGGAGTCACATAGTGGTGGTTTGATGGGACATTTTGGTGTTGCTAAGACTTTAAACATATTGCAAGAACACTTCTTTTGGCCACATATGAGGAAAGATGCTGATCGAATGTGTTCTAGGTGTGTTGAATGTAAGAAAGCAAAGTCTAGAGTTGTCACACCCTACTCCCCCGTAAGATGTAACATGATCCCGTAGTACACCTAATGAATTACCGTACTTCGCCTACCGATAACCCATTAGATATACTATAAGGAATTTTAAAACAATTTTTGTGAAATTTAATCATCGATTAAAATATGGTGTTATAAATTTTTTTCCAAAATTTCGGCAGAGTGCCATCTGTATTTTGAATAAAACCATTCTTTATCTCAAAAACCATTCTTTATCTCAAAAACCATTCTTTATCTCACTAACTATGCAAGACTAATCCGAAAGGGCCATCTTCGGGGTGATTCTAACTCCCTATGGTCGGGGAGGTCGAATCATCATGCACAGTACACATCACAATAATGAATCTTCCGAAAGGGCCATAACATAAAACTTAGATCTAACCTCTAATAAGAAGAGAATCTAAGCCTGTGCACGTACTATGGTAATCAAAACACAACTAACTCCATCTCACTAACTATGCAAGACTAATCCGAAAGGGCCATCTTCGGGGTGATTCTAACTCCCTATGGTCGGGGAGGTCGAATCATCATGCACAGTACACATCACAATAATGAATCTTCCGAAAGGGCCATAACATAAAACTTAGATCTAACCTCTAATAACAGGAAAATCTAAGCCTGTGCACGTACCATGGTAATCAAAACACAACTAAGCTCCAAAGGCCTTACGACAAATACCTCCATGTAGTTTACCACAAACATGGCAGAAATGGGCATAATAGGAACTTCTGGTTGTTTGACGACTAGATCTTGGTGTTCTCTGCCCTGATGATCCGCCTCTGTCATATCCCTAAGCTCGGGGTTCCTCAAATTCTTTTCTCTTCCCCAAATTACTATTCGAGCTCCGACCCATAGGTCTCTCCCTCTTCTCTATTTCATGTTGCCCTTATGGAGGTTGGGTTTGTACTTGAGTTTGAGCTGATAGAGTATCAGCCATTTGTTGAAAGAAAATGGCCATTTGCTGGGCCATTTGTGTAGTAATTTGTATCGGTAAAACTGGTACAGTCGGGCCTTCGACACTTTGTGGGGCTGGGGCCTCAACTTGTACTTTTGCCATCACAGACTGTTCTATTATCTCATTCTTCTCTTCCATATCTTTTCATAGGATTTTCTATTCTAGTACAACCAACATAAGGAGATTCCTCTCCATTAGTTCATATTTATGATGTAAATGTACTATATGTATCAAACATTTGAGCAGTTGTAGTTACCAACAAAAAGATTTCAAATTCACAGTTCGAAATTTACTTTAAAACCATTGCTATGATACCACAAAACATGTCACACCCTACTCCCCCGTAAGATGTAACATGATCCCGTAGTACACCTAATGAATTACCGTACTTCGCCTACCGATAACCCATTAGATATACTACAAGAGATTTTAAAATAATTTTTGTGAAATTTAATCATCGATTAAAATCTGGTGTTATAAAATTTTTTTCAAAATTTTGGCAGAGTGCCATCTGTGTTTTGAATAAAACAGTTCTTCAAACCTAAAAAATAAAACACTCCCAATATACTTTTCTTAAATACAACTCTAAGAAACTTCATTTCATCTCACAATTCAATCTCAATAATCAATCATTTCATTTTCAAACCAACCTCATCATAAAAGAAACATTTCATTGAATACAAGACTCAAAAATTAATATTACAAAACTATTCAGGTAAATGAAACCTCAAATTTACATTTACAATAATTTACATTTAATTACATACCAAAATATTTTACAAGAGTTTTTATACAACTGCTCAAATAATTTACATACATATTATTACATGCATACATCAAAACCTGTGTACATGGGTAAACCTGGAGCTGATCTGAATGTGTCTTCAAAGAAGCTTACTCAATTGCTCTATGCTCTTTTCACCTGCGACAGCATACAAAGCTATCGTTGAGTGGTGAACTCAGTGGTGCACAACTATAATTTAAAATATAGTATAATATACCTTAACAAAAATTACAGTAATTAATTTGGAAATCTGGATACTCATCAAATTCCAAAACTCAAAATATTCATTGTCAATAATATAAATCATTTGTATAAAATGACTTTGATCATGAAATTCAATTTATCAAATCATAACTAACCATTTAAGGTAATTCCAACAAAATCAATTATACATAAATCATAATTGAAATCACAATTCTTTACTATTAAAAAATCATTCTTTATCTCAAAAACCATTCTTTATCTCACTAACTATGCAAGACTAATTCGAAAGGGCCATCTTCGGGGTGATTCTAACTCCCTATGGTCGGGGAGGTCGAATAAGATTCTAACTCCCTATGGTCGGGGAGGTCGAATCATCGTGCACAGTACACATCACAATAATGAATCTTCCGAAAGGGCCATAACATAAAACTTAGATCTAACCTCTAATAAGAGGAGAATCTAAGCCTGTGCACGTACCATGGTAATCAAAACACAACTAACTCCATTGTCTTCTCAACAAATGAGAGAGACGGGTAATAACCTCGTCAAACATCTATAGTGAGATATAAAATAATATCACAATCCTTTTAGTGAGCATAAATCACAATACAATTCGATTCAAAGTCAATTTCAATATCCAATAATTTTTTATGCTCATCACAATTCAAATTATAAATTTGCATTTTTCCATGCCAATTGCCCATCACAATTCAAAACATATTCTATCACAATTTTCCAAAACATAATTTATTCAATTCACAACAATGCTTAATACTTGTGGAAATACCATTTCACAAAGCTAAATTCATACATACTATAACAATTTGAATAATCATTGAATAAAATCCAATGCTTGTTAAACATAATACATAAGAAAAATATGTCATTTAATCATATGAAATATTCAGAGCAAAATCAGTTAAAAACTAGTTGTGCACAAACCTGATTTGAGTCGCTCCTAGGCCTTGACTCAATGTTCTTTATGCTTCTCAATATCCTTATCAACTGAAACACACAATTTAAAGTGTTTCAGTACTCGATGAATTTGTTTCCAACCATAAAATCTAATATCTAAATTTTCTTGGTACTATTCCCTTCAATTTATTTCATTAGTCAACTTATAATGTTGACCCTTGATGCACTCTAAGTGATTCAATTCTAATGTTACCAATATGTCACATTTTAGAGCCCTTTAGTGTTGGTATATGTTACCAATTTCATTTTCAAGTGTATTGCATTTTATTGCAATTTACCAGATTTCGGTGTACTATTTTGACCTAGCCAGACGACCTAGTTCCCTCAATTTTCGGGTTTCAGTCCAAACTACAAACTTGTAGGTCTATGTCTTATTGCACGCGGGGCAAAATTTTAGATCATTCCGAGTTGT
Organism: Hevea brasiliensis; assembly: GCF_030052815.1. NCBI lineage: Eukaryota > Viridiplantae > Streptophyta > Magnoliopsida > Malpighiales > Euphorbiaceae > Hevea > Hevea brasiliensis. The sequence continues at coordinate 74,349,991 of NC_079501.1, forward strand.
GTAGACCAAGTTATGGTCAATTTACCAATGCTGGACAGAATGCATCAAAATGGTAACTTTAGGTCATTTATAGGTCACTTTCGGTTCGGCCAGTTTTGGTACCTGAACTTATGCAAGCTATTTGGCTTGGTTCTAGCCATATATGGGCTTTGGTGTCTTCATAAGAATTGTAGATATATGTCTAAAATATTCGTGGTAAAAATTTCAGGTCATTTGGACCTGTTTTGAGTGAGTTATGGCCAAAACACTAACTACTGCCCAAATGGTCAATTTTTAGGCTTTCAAGTCACTAATCCGGATTTGGTCATTTTTCAAGTCACCTTCTAGGCAGAATTTTGGTAAGCTTCCTTCATGAAAGTTGGCACATTTTGTGCCTAGTTTCGCCTCTAATTGGTCTCATACCAATTGGAGTCACACACTTAAGGTTCTAAGCTAAAACACACACTGTCCTACTACACACTTCTTCATCACATACCCATTACACATTTTATACTTACCAAACTACTTCCTTCATGCCAATTCTGGTTTGTACCTTAATATTAACACACTTTACTTCACATTTTTTGTCATTTTGGCAGCTTGTAATCACTCTCAATATGCACACTATAATACAGAATTTTCCAAAGTCCCATTTACAACAATTCAACTACAAGAACATACCTCATTTCCATGTCCAAATTCAAACAATTATTTATATACACATGCTGCCATCAATGACAACATAATTCAACAATATTTCATGAACTCAAACACTTCAATCTTCTTCATGAGGCTGCCACAAGTTTACACATACCCATCAACTTCCATTTTCACTTTTCAAGCTTACAAATCAAACTTTACACATGGAATTCAACTTCAATACATATAAGCACTTAATTTAACATCATTACCCATCAAATTCATACAAGAACAAACCATTTACCTTACACTTCCATGGCTACCAAAAATGGACAGTCCATAACTCAACCATTTCTTCAAATTTCTTCACCCAAAATACTACCCATAACCTCAACACAAGTTTTAATTAAGGAAGGGAAGAAAATAAGCACTTACCTCTTATTGGAGCTTACTAAAACCTTACCCAAACTTCTTCTTTTTGCTGGCAATGTCTTCCCCAAGCTGAGTATGCAAGGTTTAATGAAGAAACTTAGTGTAAAAGAGGGCTAAATGTGGAGTGCATGGAGGTAGAATGATGTTTGGCTATGGAGGATTTTCTTTTGGGAGGATGAATTCGGCTGGTCTGTTTGTGAGGTTGAAGATGACAAATTTTCTGTCCCAAAATGTTTTATTTAAATGTCCCTTAATTCCCCTTAGTGGAGCACTAACTTAGTTTTAAGATTTAATAATCCAAAGTTTCCAATTTTGCAATTTTGTCACCATTCTTCCACTATTTACATTATGTACCACAATTTAATTTTTTTATGATATTTTCAAAGTTTAATATCATTTATTTTTAATGGAAATTTAGGTCAAAAGGCAACTCGGGGTGTCAATTGACCACAATGCCCCTATTCGGGTTGTATTCCCGATTTTTCGGTAACACCGAGTTTTGTCATTTTCTCGATTTCTCGTTTTTCTTTGTACTAATTAATTAATTTTTCTTTGATATTTCTAATGACATTTATACTTCAATAGATGTTTATTTAAGTCTTAAAAATATTTTCCAAGGTTCCCCGCGGTCCAGGGCTAGTCAACGGTCCACGCTGCAACTTTCTGATGTGGTCACCCATCGCTATGGTTTTCGGCTCGTTTAACTTGGTTACATTTCATTACTATTATTTTTTCTTTATTTTTCTTGTATTTTCTTTTCTTGTATTTCATTATTTTATATCTCCTCACCCATATCTAAGTGTAGTTATAGGCATCCTAGTTGTCCGGATAACACTGGTCATTGGAACAGTAGAATGCATTACCGAACATAGGGGTGTTACAAGAGTAATGCCAAATGGTCTTTACACACCCTTGCCTGTTCCTACGGAACCTTGGACTGATATTTCTATGGATTTTATTTTGGGTTTGCCTAGGTCTAGGAGAGGTCATGATTCTATATTTGTGGTTGTTGATAGTTTTTCTAAGATGGCACACTTCATACCGTGTCACAAAACAGATGATGCCACATACATAGCCAATTTGTTCTTTAAGGAGACAGTCAGGTTACATGCTATACCTAGGACTATGTGAGTGATAGAGATGTCAAGTTTCTAAGTCACTTTTGGAGGGTGTTGTGGGATAAGTTAGGTACTAAACTGTTGTTCTCAACTACTTGTCATCCCCAGACTGATGGACAAACAGAAGTAGTGAATAGAAACTTAACTACTTTATTGCGTGTGATGGTTAAACAAAATTTGAAATCTTGGGAAGATTGCATTCCTTTTGTTGAGTTTGCTTATAACAGAGTAGTGCATTCTTCTACCGGATTTTCACCATTTCAGATTATGTATGGATTTAATCCATTGACACCATTAGACTTGTTGCCTTTACATGTTGATAGTATTAATAGTCTTGATGGCAAAAAGAAAGCAGATTTGGTTAGGAAATTGCATGAGCAAGCTAGGTTACAAATTGAAAAGAAAAATGCACAATATGCCACTCATGCTAATAAAGGCTGAAAGCCTCTTGTGTTTGAACCAGGTGTGTAACGATCGGGAACCAGCCACTAGAGGAATTGTCCGCTTTGGCCATAAGCCTCACGGTTTTGTCCCATAGGTGGAATGGAGAACTTCCCAGGAGGTTACCCATCCTAGGATTTCTCTCAAACGAGCACGTTTAACCCTGGAGTTCTTACAACTCTCCAGGCCATTCCACCAAAAGGCGCCTCTAGTGATTAGTTCCCCCATTTTATATATCATTACTTTTGAATTCTTCAATATTTGAATTTCAAGTTTTGGTGTCACTATTCACTTCATTGGTCAACAAAATTGTTGACTTTTGGATAGAAAATAGGTGCATTGGTTTTAACACCCCCAATGTACCACATTTTGTATTTAAAACTTGTTGGAATTAATCACCAATACCATTTCTAAGCTTAGCACTAAGGGAGCAAAATTTTCAGCTTTTGCACCCCAAATTTACTGTTCCATTAGTGACTGTTACAGTGGAAATTTGAGGAAATGGTAAACGTGAAAGTTGTTCCTTATTTTGTCTAGTTGAATTTCTTTTTTTGAATCACTCCATTTGGAGTTTTGTAGCTCCAGATATGGTCTAAAAACCACAGCTGGCCGGATTGCAAAACTGCAGAATTGACCATATCCACAGTGCAGTGAATAGTGACTGCCACTGCTTTGTTGGATAGGTTCTGGTCATAATTTGGGGTAGGTTTCTTCATGAAAGTTGTTTTTCTATATCTTAACTTATTGCTGTAAAAATTTCAGGTCAATTGGCCCATTCTACAATGAGTTATGTCCAAATGAACAATTACTGTTCATTTGGTTATTCTGCAGATTCTGGTTGCAGGGTATCCGGATTGGGGCTAGTTTTTGGTCCACTTGATTTGGTCTTTTGGGCATGGTTTCTTCAGCAAAATTGTGCCATTATGTGTCTAGTTTCATGTCCAATTGGCCAAATACCAATTGAACCTACACAGCCAAAGTTATGGCTGTCCAAGTGGGCTGGAATCACAGCCACCCTGCTGGTTACACTAGGCAGCCTACCAAATCAGGTTGCAATGCCATAATTCACTTCAAATTATGGTCAAATTCCCTCAAATGGTCACTAATTGACCACTAAGATGTTCACTCACCATTTCATAAGCAAAGTCCAAGTTTCACCCCCAAAACCCTAATTCCCATTATGAATTTACACATGATACCTTAGTTTAACTCACTAATTCATTATCCACATATATATATTCTTTAATCATGATCTCTAGTCCACTCTAAGTCCATCAAAACAATGACTCTTATCCCTTCCTTAGGGCTACCTAAATTCATGGTATACATACACATAAATTTTATTCATTTGATTTACAAATTCATACTCCTTTTAAGTCTTTAACATGGAATAAGAGAGATTTAGGTATAAATAGGCACTAACCTCTTGTAGGGTAGAATTTTCCAAGCTTAAACTTCACTTTCTTTCCTTTTCTAGGCTGCCAAACACTCCTCCTTGGTGTGGGTATAATTTTTAGTGAAGAGAGGATAAGGTTTTGAGGTGAAATAAGGTGAGGTTTGGGAGCTTTAGTGAGCTTTCATGGTGGAATGGTTATGGAATTTGAGAGCTACGGGTGGGTTTTGTGAAGGTGACGGCTGCTGGAATTTTTAGGAGCTTTTGCTGTATTCTTATCCATATTTTATTGGTTAATTTAAGTGTTGATTAAATGTGATTGGTGGGTAAGTGTTTAATGACATCATATGATGTCATAATTGGTATTTTCTTCCATTTTCTTTTCTTCTTTTCTCTACTCATTTTCAATTCAATTTTTAGCAATATTTATTCATATTTTAGATCATAATAATTATTTACTTAACTGGACAAGTCGGCCAAAAATCACCTGTGAAGGCGAAATGACCAAAATGCCCTCTGTTTGGCTTAACGGGTCAAAATTGTTTGTACCGATTGAAAAATTTTTCTAAATATTTTCTTGGCATTCTAATGCCATAGGAACCTCAATGACCCTTCTCTGGAGTCCCAAAATTTATTTTATGAATTTTTCCCCGGGTCTAGGGCTCCTAGTTGCGAGAACCGCAACTTCCCTCTGGGTTACCCATCACTTGGGCACCGGCTCATTTAACTTGGTTGTATTTTATTTCTAAAATTTTTCCTAAATTTTTCTTATTAACATTTGAGTTAATTATGGTTCCTGACTTTAGTTTAAATATTTTTCCGGACGTTCTAGCTGTCCGGACCGACACCGGTCACCGGAACAGTAGAATGTACGGAGTTGCTACCGGGAGGGTGTTACAACTCTTCCCCTCTAATTTAAATTTCGTCCTCGAAATTTACCTGATGCAAACAGTTGAGGGAACTGTTGCCTCATTTTCTCTTCACTTTCCCAAGTTGCCTCCTCGGTGTTGTGGTGCCTCCAAAGCACTTTCACTAGTGGAATCTGCTTGTTCCTCAATTCTTTTACTTCCCGAGCTAGGATCCGTAGAGGTTCTTCTTCATATGTCAAATCCGGTTGTATTTCAATTTCTTCCCTGGAGATGACATGTGAAGGATCTGAGCGGTGCCTTCTTAGCATAGATACGTGGAACACATTGTGGATCTTGTCCAGCTCTGGTGGTAAAGCTAGCCTATAGGCCACTGGACCCACACGTTCAATGACTTCATATGGGCCAATAAACCTAGGGCTCAACTTACCTTTTCTTCCAAACCTCAATACCTTTTTCCACGGTGACACCTTGAGGAACACTTTGTCGCCAACCACATATTCTATTTCTTTTCTCTTTAGGTCAGCATAAGATTTCTGTCTGTCTGAGGCAACCTTCAGATTAGCTTTGATTAGTTTCACTTTCTCTTCAGTCTGTTTCACCAAGTCTGGGCCTACCAGTTTGTCTTCGCCCAATTCAGTCCAGCACACTGGAGTTCTACATTTTCTCCTATACAGTGCTTCATATGGGACCATTTGGATGCTAGCTTGGTAGCTATTGTTGTATGCAAATTCTGCCAGTGGGAGGTATCTATTCCAATTTCCCTCAAACTCAATGACACAACTCCTCAGCATATCCTCAAGGACCTAACATATATTTCATGTTATTATTATCATTTCAGTTCAATATGTGTATTTGTTTAATTGGTTTCAATTGTTTACCTGGATTACTCTTACTGATTGCCCATCCGTCTGAGGATGGAAAGCTGTGCTGAAGTGGAGTTGTGTACCCAAGGACTCATGCAACTTCTTCCAAAATCTCGATGTAAACCTTGGGTCTCGATCAGATATGATGGAAAGTGGAATTCCATGCAGTCTAACTATCTCACTGATATACAATCGCTAACTTCTCCGGTGAGTAGTCGGTCTAATCGGCGAGAAAGTGTGCTGACTTAGTCAATCTATCAACTATCACCCATACAGCATCAAGTGTCTTCTGGCTGAGAGGTAGACCACTTACAAAATCCAAGGTGACCAGATCCCATATCCATTCAGGTATGCGTATAGGCTGTAGCAATCCTGATGGAACTTGATGTTCTGCCTTGACTTGCTGACATGTCAAACATTTAGTCACATAGTCAGCTATGTCCTTCTTCATACCAGGCCACCAATACTGAAGCTTCAGATCATGATACATCTTTGTACTTCCTGGGTGCATAACATATACACTGGTATGTGCCTCTTTTAGAATACTGGCCTTCAATTCCCCATTATATGGTATACACAGTCTTCCTTTGTAATACAGACACCCATCAGCTTTCACCTCATAGTCAGTTGCTTTTCCTTCTGAGATTTTGCTCATAATAGCCATTAGCTTCTCATATGCCTTTTGCCCATCTAAAATCTGCTGTAGTAGGTTTGGCCTCACTTACAACTCAGCCAAAATAGCCCCATCTCTAACCAAAGATACACGGGCATTCAATGATCTCAAAGCTGTCATGGATTTTCTGCTCAAAGCATCAGCAACTACATTTGCCTTCCCAGGATGGTAGTCAATTACACAATCATAGTCCTTCAGGAACTCAATCCATCGTCTCTGTCTAAGGTTGAGCTCCTTCTGAGTTGGCAAATATTTCAGGCTTTTGTGGTCTGTGTAAATGTAGCACTTTTCACCATACAAGTAATGCCTCCATATCTTCAGTGCGAAGATAATTGCTGTAAGCTCTAGATTATGGGTAGGGTAGTTCTGTTCATGTGGCCTTAACTGCCTGGAAGCATAGGCGATCACTTTCCCCTCTTGCATCAATACACACCCTAACCCATTATGAGAGGCATCACTGTAGACCACGAAGTCTTTTCCTGACACTGGCTGTGTTAACACTGGTGCCTCTGTCAACATAGCCTTCAACTTCTCAAAACTGGTCTGACACTTGTCATTCCAGTCAAATCTGACATTCTTGTGTAACAACTTGGTCATTGGAGTAGCTATTAAGGAAAATCCCTTCACAAATCTCCTGTAATACCCAGCTAGCCCCAAGAAGCTTCTGACCTCAGTTGTATTTCTGGGAGGCTTCCATTCCATCACTGCTTCTATTTTCTTGGGATCCACCCTAATCCCATCAGCTGACACTATGTGTCCAAGGAATGCAATCTCATTCAACCAAAAGTCACACTTGGACAACTTAGCATACAGCTTCTTTTCTCTCAGGGTTTGTAGAACAATCCTCAAATGCTCATCATGTTCTTCCCTGGTCTTGGAATACACCAAAATATCATCAATAAAGACCACTACGAACCGATCTAAGTGTGGATGGAAGATACGGTTCATAAGGTCCATGAATGCCGCTGGTGCATTTGTTAGGCCAAAGGGCATCACTAGAAACTCATAATGCCCATATCGGGTCCTGAATGCAGTCTTTGGCACATCTGCATCCTTCACCCTCAACTGATGATACCCTGATCTGAGATCAATCTTAGAAAATACTCTGCTCCTTCAATCGATCAAACAGATAATCAATTCTAGGAACGGATATTTGTTCTTCATGTCACTTTATTCAACCGCCATTAATCAATGCAAAGCCTCAAAGTCCCATCCTTCTTTTTCATAAACAGACCGAGCTCCCCATGGTGACACACTAGGGCGTATGAACCCCTTATCAAGCAACTCTTGCAACTGAGTTTTCAACTCCCTCAATTCAGTGGGTGCCATCCTATAAGGAGCAATGGAAATGGGTGCTGTACCCGGCAGTGTCTCAATAGCAAATTCGACTTCCCTTTCTGGTGGCAAACCAGGCAACTCTTCAGGGAATACCTCTGGGAAGTCTCTTACTGTGGGTATATCACTCAGGTCTGGCTTAGCCTGCCTAGTATCCATCACATGTGCTAGGTAGGCTTCACAGCCTTTTCTCATCATTCTTCTTGCAACTGTGGCTGAGATGACATTGGACAAGAAATCCGTCCTTTCCCCCACAACTGTGATCTCATTACCCTCAGAAGTTTTCAAAGAAATTCTCTTCAATTTGCAATCAACTATTGCCTGATGACCTGACAACCAGTCCATTCCCAAAATCACGTCAAACTCATGGAAAGGCAACTCAATTAGGTCTGCCAAGAATTCATACCCCTGAATCTTTGACGGGCAACCCTTGTACACTTTGTTCACCACTACACTGTGGCCCAATAGATTAGTGACCAGAATGTCTTGGTCACTCTCCCCTACTAGTATCCCCCTTTCTACGGGTAAGTTGATGCAGATGTATGAATGAGTGGATCCTGGATCCACCAATGCATGCACAGGTGTATTGTAGAGGAGAACGCACTCGATGACGTCCGGGGCATCTTGCTCCTCCTGAGCTCTCATGGCATAAGCTCTGGCAGGTGGTCTGTTATCAGGCCTCTCTGCTGGCTCAGATGCAGGCCTCTGAGATGATCCCACTGCCTCAGATTTGCCAGATTTCCTACCTCTTTATGGTGCAGGAGCAGGTCTGTCTGCTTGTGTTGGAGTAGCTGTAGTGGTTCTACGTGGACAGTTCTTCAATTGATGCTCTGTTGACCCACACCTTAAGCAGGCACCAGTCACTCTCCAACACTCCCCCTTATGCCATTTCAAACAATGTGGACATGTAGAAGATGCTGGGGCTGGTCCCCTGAACCCCATCCCTGGAGAGCTGCCCACTGATGGTGTGGACTGACCTCTCCTAGGGGTAAACTGTGGCCTGGGCCCCTGAGACTGACCCTGACCTTGTGATTGACCTGAACTCTGTGCAGGTGGACCCTTGAACTTCTTCCCTGGTGCAGGAAATGAACTAGACTGACCCGAGCCCCTCTTCTGCTGTCTCTCCCTTTTAGTCTGTTCACTTATTCTTACTTTTTCAACTTTTATTGCCACTTCCACTAACTTGGTGAAGTCTGTGATTCCCAAGGCAGTGATCATGATCTTTATGTTGTCATATAATCCCTCTTCAAATCTCTTACACCTTTCAGCCTCATTAGGGACTATCTCCCTTCCATAGCGGCTTAATCGGACAAATTCCTTTTCATACTCGGCCACTGACAGCTGTCTCTGCCTCAGATTAATGAACTCTCTTCTTCTCTCTTCCAGGTATACACTACCCACATATTTCTTCTTAAATTCGGAGAGGAAGAAGTCCCAAGTTACTATTTCTTACTGTACTTCACTGGACACATTATCCCACCATTCATATGCATCATCTTGCAGCAGGGATACAACAGATTCCAAGTTTTGCTCTGGAGTGCAGTGGAGTTGTTTTAAAACTTTGCCTGTTCTGTTCAACCAATTTTCGGCTGCAACATAATCATCTTCTCTCTTGCCAAAGAAGTCCACTGCTCCAAACTTTCTCAATTTTTCCAGGTGTGATTTTGGTTGCGGAGGTGGTGGTGGTGGTGGCATTACCCCAGCCATTTGTTTGAAGAATTCGGCCATTTGTTGGAACATGGCCTGTGGAGGCTGAAAGGTGCTCGCTTGAGTCTGGAGCAGTTCTCCCATACCCTCGCCTCACTTTGTAGGTGGAGCATGACTCTCCACTTCCTCCTCAACTGCCCTCTGAGATGTAGGGTCCATATCCTATTCAAAATAACAAAGACAAACAGATCTGCATTAGTGTCACCTCGACTCTTACAAATGCAATGCATGGTATGGACTCAATCTAGGCCCAGAAACGCCTAAACCGTGCTATGATACCACTAAATGTAACGATCGGGAACCAGCTACTAGAGGAATTGTCCGCTTTGGCCATAAGCCTCACGGTTTTGTCCCATAGGTGGAATGGAGAACTTCCCAGGAGGTCACCCATCCTAGGATTTCTCTCAAATGAGCACATTTAACCCTGGAGTTCTTACAACTCTCTAGGCCATTCCACCAAAAGGAGCCTCTAGTGATTAGTTCCCCCATTTTATATATCATTACTTTTGAATTCTTCAATATTTGAATTTCAAGTTTTGGTGTCACTATTCACTTTATTGGTCAACAAAAATGTTGACTTTTGGATAGAAAATAGGTGCATTGGTTTTAACACCCCCAATGTACCACATTTTGCATTTAAAACTTGTTGGAATTAATCACCAATACCATTTTTAAGCTTAGCACTAAGGGAGCAAAATTTTCAGTTTTTGCACCCCAACTTTACTGTTCCATTAGTGACTGTTACAGTGGAAATTTGAGGAAATGGTAAACATGAAAGTTGTTCCTTATTTTGTCTAGTTGAATTTCTTTTTTTGAATCACTCCATTTGGAGTTTTGTAGCTCCAGATATGGTCCAAAAACCACAGCTGGCCGGATTGCAAAACTGCAGAATTGACCATATCTACAGTGCAGTGAACAGTGAATGCCACTGCTTTGTTGGATAGGTTCTGCTCATAATTTGGGGTAGGTTTCTTCATGAAAGTTGTTTGTCTATATCTTAACTTGTTGCTATAAAAATTTCAGGTCAATTGGCTCATTCTACAATGAGTTATGGCCAAATGAACAATTACTGTTCATTTGGTCATTCTGCAGATTCTGGTTGCAGGGTATCCGGATTGGGGCCAGTTTTTGGTCCACTTGCTTTGGTCTTTTGGGCATGGTTTCTTCAGAAACATTGTGCCATTATGTGTCTAGTTTCATGTCCAATTGGCCAAATACCAATTGAACCTACATAGCCAAAGTTATGGATGTCCAAGTGGGCTGGAATCACAGCCACCCTGCTGGTTACACTAGGGAGCCTACCAAATCAGGTTGCAATGCCATAATTCACTTCAAATTATGGTCAAATTCCCTCAAATGGTCACTAATTGACCACTAAGATGTTCACTCACCATTTCATAAGCAAAGTCCAAGTTTCACCCCCAAAACCCTAATTCCCATTATGAATTTACACATGATACCTTAGTTTAACTCACTAATTCATTATCCACATATATATATATATATTCTTTAATCATGATCTCTAGTCCACTCTAAGTCCATCAAAACAATCACTCTTATCCCTTCCTTAGGGCTACCGAAATTCATGGTGTACATACACATAAATTTTATTCATTTGATTTACAAATTCATACTCCTTTTAAGTCTTTAACATGGAATAAGAGAGATTTAGGTATAATTAGGCACTAACCTCTTGTAGGGCAGAATTTTCCATGCTTAAACTTCACTTTCTTTCCTTTTCTAGGCTGCCAAACACTCCTCCTTGGTGTGGGTATAATTTTTAGTGAAGAGAGGATAAGGTTTTGAGGTGAAATAAGGTGAGGTTTGGGAGCTTTAGTGAGCTTTCATGGTGGAATGGTTATGGAATTTGAGAGCTACGGGTGGGTTTTGTGAAGGTGATGGCTGCTGGAATTTTTAGGAGCTTTTGCTGTATTCTTATCCATATTTTATTGATTAATTTAAGTGTTGATTAAATGTGATTGGTGGGTAAGTGTTTAATGACATCATATGATGTCATAATTGGTATTTTCTTCCATTTTCTTTTCTTCTTTTCTCTACTCATTTTCAATTCAATTTTTAGCAATATTTATTCATATTTTAGATCATAATAATTATTTACTTAACTGGACAAGTCGGCCAAAAATCACCTGTGAAGGCGAAATGACCAAAATGCCCTCCGTTTGGCTTAACGGGTCAAAATTGTCTGTACCGATTGAAAAATTTTTCTAAATATTTTCTTGGCATTCTAATGCCATAGGAACCTCAATGACCCTTCTCTGGAGTCCCAAAAATTATTTTATGAAATTTTCCCCGGGTCTAGGGCTCCTAGTTGCGAGAACCGTAACTTCCCTCTGGGTTACCCATCACTTGGGCACCGGCTCATTTAACTTGGTTGTATTTTATTTCTAAAATTTTTCCTAAATTTTTCTTATTAACATTTGAGTTAATTATGGTTCCTGACTTTAGTTTAAATATTTTTCCGGACGTTCTAGCTGTCCGGACCGACATTGATCACCGGAACAGTAGAATGTACGGAGTTGCTACCGGGAGGGTGTTACAAGGTGACTTTGTTTGGGTGCATTTAAGGAAAGAGTGGTTTCCAAACCTAAGAAAGTCGAAATTACAGCCAAGGTGTGATGGTCCATTCAAAGTGCTAGAAAGGATCAACAACAATGCATACAAGATTGATTTACCTGGTGAGTATGGTGTTAGCAATTCTTTTAACATTACTGATCTTTCCCCTTGCATTGATGCAGGACCAAATTCGAGGACGAATTCATTCAAAGGAGGAGGGGATGATCAAGAAGCACCAGTGCCTATGCCATTATTTAGAGGGCCCATCACCAGAGCCAGAGCTAGAGAGCTGCAAGCATTGGTGTTGGAGCATTGTGAGCACAAGGGGGATCAAAATTGCCATGTTGGACTTTCTTGCATATTGTTGGAATCTAGGTGGATCGTTCTCACACAAGTTGGCATGGGAGACTTGATAAGTGGCGCCACATCAGCGTGACTTCGCCACATCAGCATGACTTGGCACAAGACCATTCGGCCAAGTGGATTGGAGGAGCTTCTTATGCTTATTTGGATTTGCCATGTGCTGACACCTTTTATTGGTCCCCACTACATTAAAAAAAGGCTGCTACCACCTAAAGTGTTGCTGCCACCTTATGGTCCCCACTACATAAAGGGCTGCCATAAAGCAAGTGGTCCCAAATGGTCCCCCCCCCTATGGAGACTCCCCATCTGATTGAGGAGCCTTGTATTTTTGTCCTTTTAGCCATGTTGGCACACTTTTAGGGTTTTAGAGATACTATATATAACCCAAGATATTCAGATTGTATTTAGCAGCCTTCATTTTTCTAGTTTTAGTGTGAGCATTAGGGAGAGAACTCCATTGCTGGAGCTTGAGTTTCTTCTATATTTCTTCCATGTTTCTTGAAAGAACTTGGATTCTAGCAACATGAACCCCTTGCTAGTTTATTTTCATGATCAATATGCTTTAGCTTGTTACTAGTTGTGTATTGACACTTGGGTTTTCAATCTGAAATTCTACCTTGTTTAGATGATTAAAGATCTTGGTTCCAATCTGCAGATGTTGTGTTTCTTGGCATCCTAGGAGTGCTCATCAGCCACAGTGACTTCGGTTGAGCCTGTGAGTAAAATATTAATTTTAATTGTAATTTCGATATTATTATATGTTCAGGCATGCCCATGCATCACTTATATGTATGTATCTATGTAGTTAAACTCTAGGCACATTTTATGTTGCATTCACAGCTGTAAAAGTGCCATAGATGTTGTTGTGGTAATTTGGAGCAGTGTGCGTGAGTTAGCGTGCGTGTGGTGTGGTGTTGGCTATGGACAGGATGGGTAGACATGGCTTGAGATCTTCGCTGGGACCCGGTCCTTCGGGGTAGACACGACTTGAGTTCTTCGCTGGGACCCCGATTTGGTTTATTAAGTGGAAGTCCGAGCTTGAGTTCTTCGTTGGCACAGTTTGGATTAAGAGAGCTGTATAGGGGATCAACTCCCATATATGTATTGTTTGACATTATCAGGTGTGTGAGTGCTCCAAAGTACCTTTTTGCTGTTATGATATGAAAATATTAATGATGTTGCATTTCACTCTACAAGGTGCATTAGCTTTAGATAGCTATAGAGATTATGGTTAAAATTGATATTTTACTCTCTGAGTTGAACGCTCATTCCTGTTCATTATTTTTCCAGGCTACAGGAGGATATTTGTTGTGGTTAATCTGCTTTTCTTCTTTGCAGGTCGTTTATTAATATTTGTATAATTCTATTAACTCCTAGATTTTTTGCATGTGTTAGAAACATTTATTTGATTTGGGTCTGTAATATAATTACCATGTTGGACCTATAAACTTATTATATGCATGTATGTTGGACTGGATGAGGGACCTGAGCTCCCATTTATTTTTGGGACATTTGAGTATGTGGAGGGTGAGCTGAACTCCCCAATTGATTATATATTGTGTTTATAGGTCGGGTGAGTCAAAAACTGTAACATCCTCACTTTAGCTAGTCTGTACAGTCTACTGTTTCGGTGACCAATGTCGGTCTGGGTAGCTAGAATGTTTGTAATTATAATTGGACTAGAGTAAGGAGTTATAAAGAAACTAAATAATGCTCATAAAAATCAAGGAAAATTTTTAGAAACGAAATACACTAACGTTAAACGAGCCGGAACCCCAGTGATGAGTAACCCGAAGGGGAAGTGACGGTGAAGGCGGTTAACAACCCTAGACCCCTAGACCCAGGGGAAAAATTATAAAATAATTTTTGGGACTCCAGAGAAGGGTCATTGAGGTTCCTATGGCATTAAAATGCCAAGAAAATGCTTAGACAAATTTTTCTATCGGTACACACAATTTTGGCTCGTTAAGCCAAACGGAGGGCATTTTGGTCATTTCGTCTTCGGAGGTGATTTTTGGCCAACTTGTCCAGTTAAATAAATAATTTATATCACATAAAATATGAATAAATGTTGTTAAAAATTTAATTGAAATTAAATAGACAAGAAAAGGATAGAAAATGAGAAAAAAATGAGGATTTTGACATCATTATGATGTTATTACTATTCTCCCACCCAATCAAATGTTGACACATTGCACTAATATGTTTAAAAAGACTTAATGGATAGAAAAAAAAAAAGAAAAAGATCAGAAAGCTTCTTATCCTTCTTCCTTGCCGTCTCACTCTTCCTCCATGGCCACCATTGTCAAGCTTTTCAAAGCTTGATTTCCATAGTTTTTCACCCACTAAACCCTATGTTCCCAACACAAAAACTTGTACTTACATATTGGTGAGTCTTTTCGGAGCAAAAAGAAAAGAAAAATAAGAACCCTAACAAGTTGGAATTTCACTCCATTAGAGGTTAGTGACCTAAACATGATTTTCTCTTCTTTAAATTCATGTTAAAGGAGTATGATTGAGTGCAAAAATTACAAAGAAATTTAATAAATACTATGTGTATGCCCATCCCATATTTTTGGCAGCCTTGGTTGTGGTCAGATTTTGATGATTTTCATGGAGCTAAAATGGTAGTATGGCTACCCTTGGTATTAATCTCTTAAGTGGAGTAATAAAATGCAAGTTATAATGCATAGTTTGAGATAGTTGAGTTAGGGTTTGGGATGAAAATGAGACTTTAATCATATGATGATGAAATTAGGTTTTAATGGTCAATTAGTGACCATTTGCTTTTGTTTGAATAAAAAATGAAGTGGTTTGTGTAGTGAGAATTGAGTTTGGTGTGGTTGCGCTTGGTGACCTGCAGGACTGGGCATGAGTCCAGCAGGTTTGGGCAGTAATAATTGGAGTTGTAGAGGTTCAATTGGTGCAAGGCCGATTGAACATGAAACTAGACACATAATGGCACAACTTTGGTGAAGAAACCATGCCCATAAAACCAAAACAAGTTGACCTAAAGATTGCCCTAATCCGGGTGACCTGCATTCTGCCTGGGCAAATGACCAAATGAATAGTGTTTAGTCATTTGGTCATAACTCAGTGTAAAAAAGTCCAATTGACTTGAAATTCTACCAGCAACAATCTGAGATATAGACCTACAACTTTCATGAAGAAACCTAACCCAAATTATGACCATAACATATTCAAAAAGTGACCTGCAGTCACTGCTCAAAATACTATAGATTTGGTCAGTCTAGAAATTCTGGAAAAATTATAATCTGGCTAGTTGTGGTTTTTGGGCCATAACTTGAGCTACAAAACTCCAAATGGAGTGATTCAAAAAAGGAAATGTAACTAGACAAAATAAGGAACAACTTTCATGTTGATCATTTTACCAAATTCCCACTACAAAAATGACTAATGGAATAGTAAACACAAAGCTTGAAATCTGAAAATTTTGAACAATTAACATTAAGCTTAGAAATGGTATTGGCAACCAATACCAACAATTTTAGAATGCAAAATGTTGTTGGGAGTATTAAAACCAATGTGCCTATTATCCATGTAAAAGTCAACATTTTGTTGACTAAATGAATTGAATAGTAACATCAAAACTTGAATTTCAAGAATTGTGAAACTTAAAAGTGTAATATGCCCTAGTACACCTAGCAACATTGGTTTGGATAGGTTGGCATGCCAATAGGGTTCTGTTAGCAGTACTGCATATGGCTTCATGCCATTCTGTGTTTTATGGCCTCACGCGCCATTCTGTGATAAAATAGCCTTTGGCTATGTTGATTGAGATATTATATTTGGGTTTTATCCCTGATAATTACTATAGCTTATTAGTTGTTCTGTTGCACACCGGGAGACACAATGTGACCGATGGTGTGATGGTCCGAGGCACTTAGTACCCAGTGCCAGTTTACCCGTTTATCCAGTCCAGTAAACTAGTATGGGTTACTCGGGCAATGATAATAAATCTTACCAAATTTTAATCGAATAATACTACAATAAATATAAGAAATTAAGTCTACCAAAAAAAATGTAAACATACATTCTGCATATTTACTTTATTTTAGTTATTTTATTTTATATTGTCACCACTAAGCAGAATTGCTTAGCACATCGCTTTTTGCCACGCGCAGGTACTGGAGACATAGCTGGGGAGCCCAGTAGACATCAGACAAGGTAAACTTTCAGAGCTGCATACTGAGTCCAGAGTCACCTCACATTGCAGTGCATTTGGTAGGACATTAGGCCACTTTTAATATTTTGATATTTTGTATTTTGTAAACTTCTGTAATGTATATTATAAACTCATGTAATTATGCTTTTGATATAATTATCTATAAACTATGTTCAGTAATAAATGTGAGCATTTGTCATTGAGTTGACTGTGATATGAATTGAATTTAATTTTGAGATACTGAAATCATTTGGGAAATTGTTGAGAATATATTGGTGGTTGACGGAGAATGATGTGATGATTTTATTGGAAGTGTTTTTAACAGATTCAGAAGAACTATTTTTCCAATTTACAGTCGACACTCTGCTGGATTTTCTATAAAATTTGCTGAAAATTTTAGATTAATCAAAAATTGTAAATAAATAAGTAAAAAGGGATAAATTGAATTGAAATGTGATTTGGTGCTCCGGCACACTGTGTGGCATATCTTGCTCTACTACACTGTAGACGGGTAAGGGGTGTCACATTTAGTGGTATCAGAGCATCGGTTTAGGCGTTTCTGGGCCTAGATAGAGTGCATACCATTGCTTTGCATTTGTAAGTGTTGAGGTGACACTGATTTAGATCTGTTTGTTTTCTTATTTTGAATAGGATATGAATCCTACTTCTCAAAGAGCAGTTGATGAAGAGGTGGAGAGTCATGCTCCACCAAGGGCTGAATCTGGAGAGAGAGGAGAATCTGCTCCACCAGCAGCTGAGGCACCTGCCCAACCTCAGTTTGCACTATTCCAGCAAATGACCGAATTCTATCAGCAAATGATGGGGGCAATTCCACCACCACAACCACAGCCACAACCTCCACCAGCACCATAGAAGTCCTATCTGGAGAAACTACGAAAACATGGGGCTGTGGATTTCTTTGGGAAGAAGGAGGATGATCCCATGACAGCAGAAAACTGGTTGGATAGAACAATCAGAGTGCTGAAGCAGCTTAATTGCACCCCCGAGCAGAACCTAGAGGGTGTTGTGTCCCTACTTCAGGTTGATGCATATCAGTGGTGGGACACAGTAACCAGTGAGGTGCAACCGGAACGGATCACCTGGGAATTCTTCCTCACAGAGTTCAGGAAGAAATATGTCAGTAAAGTGTATTTAGAAGAGAGAAGAAGAGAATTTATCAGTCTGAGACAGAGGCAATTATCAGTGGTAGAGTATGAGCGTGAGTTTGTCAGACTAAGCCGGTATGGGAGGGAGATAGTCCCTACAGAGGCAAAGAGGTGCAGAAGGTTTGAAGAAGGGCTCAATGACAATATCAAAGTCATGATAACAGCATTGGAGATTACAGATTTTGCTAAGCTAGTTGATGCTGCAATGAAAGTAGAAAGAGTTCGAATAAATGAACAAAATAGAAGGGAAAGACAGCAGAAGAGGGGTCTAGGTCAGTCCAGTACATTTTCTGCTCCCAGTAAGAAGAGTAAGGGTCCTCCTGCTCAGGGTTCAGGACAACCACAAGGTCGAGTGGTCTCGGGGCCTGCACCACGATTCACCCCTAGGAGAGGCCAGTCCACACCATCAGTGGGTAGTTCTCCGTGGGCGGTGTTCGAGGACCAACCCCAAAGATCTTCTCGCTCGTCTGCATCGCTAAGTGGCATAAAGGGGACTGTTAGTGAGTGACCGGTGCATGCTTACAGTGTGGATCTATAGAACATTAGATCAAGAATTGTCCGAAGAGGACTACTACAGTTGCTCTAACACAAGCTGACAGACCTGCTCCTGCACCACAAAGGGGTAGGAAGCCCGATAAATCTGAGGCAGCTGGTCCATCACTGAGGCCTGCATCCAAGTTAGCTGAGAGGCCAGAGACTAGAATACCTGCCAGGGCCTATGCCATCAGAGCACAGGAGGAGCAAGATGCCCCGGATGTCATCAGGGGTACTTTCTCCCTCTACAACACTTTTGTGCATGCATTGGTGGATCCAGGATCCACTCATTCATACATCTGCATCAAACTACCCATAGAGAGGGATGTTCCAGTAGAGGAGAGTGATCAAGATATTCTGGTCACAAATCCACTGGGCCACAGTGTGGTAGTGAATAAGGTGTATAAAGGTTGCCCGTTGAGGATTTAGGGGTATGAATTCTCGGCAGACCTAATTGAATTGCCCTTCCACGAGTTTGACGTGATTTTGGGAATGGACTGGTTGTCACGTCATCAGGCAATAGTTGATTGCAAATCGAAGAGGATTTCTCTGAAAACTTTTGAGGGTAATGAGATTACTGTTGTGGGTGAAAGGACAGATTTCCTGTCCAATGTTATCTCAGCCACAGTTGCAAGAAGATTAATGAGAAAAGGCTGTGAAGCTTACCTAGCACACGTGGTTGATACTAGGCAGGCTAAGCCAAACCTGTGTGAGATACCCACAGTGAGAGACTTGCCAAATGTGTTTCCTGAATAATTGCCTGGTTTACCACTAGAAAGGGAAGTCGAGTTCGCTATTGAGGTAATGCCGGGTACAGCACCAATTTCTATTGCTCCTTATAGGATGGCACCCACTGAATTGAGGGAGTTGAAAATTCAGTTGCAGAAGTTACTCGATAAGGGGTTCATGCACCCCAATGTGTCACCATGGGGAGCTCCGGTGCTGTTTGTGAAGAAGAAGGATGGAACCTTGAGATTGTGTATTAATTACCGGTAGTTGAACAAAGTAACTGTGAAGAATAAATATCCGTTGCCCAGAATTGACGATCTGTTTGATCAGTTGAAGGGAGCCGGTGTATTTTCAAAAATTGATCTCAGATCAGGGTATCATCAGTTGAGGGTAAAGGATGCAGATGTGTCAAAAACTGCATTCAGAACCCGATATGGGCATTATGAATTTTTAGTGATGCCGTTTGGGTTAACAAATGCACAAGCAGCATTTATGGACCTTATGAACCGTATCTTTCATCCATACTTAGATCGGTTTGTAGTGGTCTTTATTGATGATATTCTGGTGTATTCCAAGGCCAGGGAAGAACATGATGAACATTTGAGGATTATTCTGCAAACCCTGCGAGAAAAGAAGCTGTATGCTAAGTTGTCCAAATGTGACTTCTGGATGAGTGAAATCTCCTTTCTTAGACACATAGTATCAGCTGAGGGGATTAGAGTGGATCCCAAAAAGATAGAAGCAGTGATGGAATGGAAGCCTCCTAGAAATACAACTGAGGTCAGAAGTTTCTTGGGGCTAGCTGGGTATTACAGAAGATTTGTGAAGGGGTTCTCTCTTATGGCTGCTCCAATGACCAAGTTGTTGCACCATAATGTGAAATTTGGCTAGAACGATAAGTGCCAAGCCAGTTTTGAGAGGCTGAAGGCTATGTTGACAGAAGCACCGGTGTTAACACAGCCAGTGTCGAGAAAAGACTTTGTGATCTACAGTGATGCCTCATATAATGGGCTAGGGTGTGTATTGATACAAGAGGGGAAAGTGGTTACCTATGCTTCCAGGCAGTTAAGGCCACATGAATAGAATTACCTTACTCATGACCTGGAGTTAGCAGCAATTATCTTCGCACTGAAGATATGGAGGCATTATTTATATGGTGAAAAATGCTACATCTATACAGACCACAAGAGTTTAAAATATTTGCCAACCTAGAAGGAGCTCAATCTTAGACAGAGGCGATGGATTAAGTTCCTAAAGGACTATGATTGTGTGATAGATTATCATCCTGGGAAGGCAAATGTAGTTGCTGATGCTTTAAGCAGAAAGTCCATCATAGCTTTAAGATCACTAAATGCCTGTCTGTCCTTAGCTAAAGATGGAGCTATTTTGGCTGAGTTACAAGTGAAGCCAAACCTGCTACAGCAGATACAAGATGGGCAGAAGGCAGATGAAAAATTAATAGCCATTGTGGGTAAAATTCCAGAGGGAAAGGAAACTAAATATGAGGTGAAAGCAGATGGGTGTCTATACTACAGAGGAAGAGTGTGTGTACCAGATGATGGGGAACTGAAGACTAGTATTCTGAAAGAAGCACACACTAGTGTTTATGCTGTGCACCCAGGAAGCACAAAAATGTATAATGATTTGAAGCCTCATTATTGGTGGCCTGGTATGAAGAAGGATATAGCTGACAATGTGACTAAGTGTTTGACATGTCAGCAAGTTAAAACAGAACATCAAGTTCCATCAGGATTGCTACAACCTATAAGCATACCTGAATGGAAATGTGATGTGAACCTTCAAGTAATTGGTAACTTGAAAACCCACATTCAAGAATTAAATGAACAATATGGAAAGCACAAAATCAAGATGTATGAATTTGATTCTTTGAACCAGCACAATCAGATTGTTGTGTAATTTAAAGAAAATATCAGAAATGGGATTCTTGACCTGATTCATATGGAGAATGAATAAACCAAGAATATTATGCACATTAAACCTTGCAAGATAGAAATCTCAGCAAGTTAATGAGCTTCACAAGAACAAAGGCAACAGCCAATTTACTCACTAAAGGAGCAGGAACAATCTTTCATTAATATTCAAAGTGTGTCCTCCACTCTCTCATTACACTTATATTTATAGTCTCTTGGCTCCAAAGCTAAAGACAAAAATATCCCTACTTTAATAACAGCTGCAAGGAGCTTTAAGTCCAAACAAAAATTAATCTATCAAAAGTCTAAAAACTCCTTACAAAAAGTAAATTTAATACAGCAGCAAATAAGGGCATTTAAGTCCAAAAGAGAGGTGGTTATAACAGCAAGGAATATTCTTTCAAAAAGATGCCAGTAGATGCATGTACATGGGTTGGATCTGGTACATGCATGTCCACAATTTATTCCATGTAACCTAATGCTCCACATGACACCTAGTCACTTCCAAGCTTAATTTTCACCAAAGTTAATCCTTTATAATTTTGTTCATGCCATTCCCGCTTATAATCCTTGCTTCTTAAGATTTCACAAATTAAATTCTGAAGTGATTTAGCTCTAGCTCTAGTAATTGGACCTTGGATGAAATCTTTTGGCGTGGATGTCGCTTGATTCTCATCATTCCCCTCTGCTTTAAAAGGATTCGTCCTCGAATCTGTTCCTGCATCAACACAAGGAGATAAATCAGCAATATTGAAGGTGGCACTGACATTATACTCACCTGGCAGGTTTATTTTGTAGGCATTATCATTAATTTTGGTCAGCACTTGGAAAGGTCCATCACATCTTGGTTGCAATTTTGATTTCCTTCGAGAGGGAAACCTTTCTTTGCGCAAGTGAACCCATACCCAATCTCCAGGTTGAAATGTGACTTTCTTCCTTCCTTTGTTGGCTTGACTAGCATATTTTTCATTTTTTCTTTTCAATTTGAAGCTTGGCTTGTTCATGGATTTTCTTCACCAATTCTGCTTTTCTTTTTCCATCTAAACTAGCAAGCTTGTTCACAGGCAAAGGTAAAAGATCCAAAGGAGTTGAAGGATTGAAACCATACACAATTTCAAATGGAGAATAGCCAATAGAATAATGCACATTTCTATTGTATGCAAATTCAACAAGTGGAATGCAATCTTCCCATGACTTTAAATTTTGCTTAACCACAGCACGCAAAAGAGTAGTTAGTGTCCTATTTACTACTTCAGTTTGACCATTGGTTTGTGGATGACAAGTGGTGGAAAATAACAACTTGGTGCCCAATTTTCCCCACAAAACCTTCCAAAAATGACTGAGGAATTTAACATCCCTATCACTAACTAAACTCTTAGGTATGCCATGCAACCTAACAATATCTCTAAAGAACAAATTTGCAACATTTGTAGCATCATCAGTTTTATGGCATGGAATAAAATGTGCCATTTTTGAAAACTTGTCAACAACAACAAAAATTGAATCATGGCCTTGTTTAGACCTAGGTAATCCCAACACAAAATCTATTGACAAATGCACCCAAGGTTCACTAGGGGTAGGCAAAGGTGTATACAAACCTTGTGGCAAAACTTTAGATTTAGCCTTAGCACACACAACGCACCTAACACATACTCTTTCAACATCTCTTTTCATATTCGGCCAATAAAAATGTTCCTTCAACACATCTAAAGTTTTGGCAACACCAAAATGACCCATTAATCCACCAGCATGAGACTCATTCACAAGTAATTCACGCATGGAGCTCTTAGGCACACACAATCTATTTTCTCTAAACAAATATCCATCATGCCTATAAAACTTTTCAAAAGCATTCTTTTCACAAGCTGCATACACTCTACCAAAGTCATCATCTTCAGCATATAATTCTTTCACATATTCGAATCCCAATAACTTTGCATTAAGAAGGGCAAGAAGGTTATACCTTCGAGATAAGGCATCAGCAACCACATTTTCTTTCCCATGTTTGTATTGAATCACATATGGGAAGGTCTCAAGGAACTCAACCCATTTTGCATGATGCCTACTCAACTTATTTTGCCCCTTGATATGCTTCAATGACTTATGATCTGTGTGGATGACAAATTGCTTTGGCCAAAGGTAATGTTGCCACGTTTCCAAGGCACGTACCAATGCATACAACTCTTTGTCATATGTAGAATAGTTCAAAGCTACTCCATTAAGCTTCTCACTAAAGTATGCTATTGGTCTCTTATCCTGCATTAAAACGGCTCCAATACCTATTCCTGATGCGTTACACTCAATCTCAAAAGTCTTAGAAAAATCAGGCAAAGCCAACACAGGAGTGGAACATAACATGTCTTTAATTTTGTGAAAAGCATCATCTTGTTTCTGTTCCCAAACAAAATTAACATTCTTTTTGACAATATCATTCAATGGTGCTGCAATGGTACTGAAATTCTTAATAAATCTTCTATAGAAACTAGCTAGTCCATGGAAACTACGTACTTCAGATGCAGACTTTGGAATGGGCCAGTCTTTAATTGCTCTAATTTTTTCATCATCAACTTCAAGACCATTAGCACTAATGACAAATCATAAAAAGACAACCTTTTCCATGCAAAATGAACATTTCTTCAAGTTAGCATATAATTTTTCCTTTCTTAACACATCGAATACAGCTCTTAAATGATGCATATGTTCATTCATGTCTCTCTCAGAAACCAATATATCATCAAAATAAACAACAACAAATCTTCCAATAAAAGCACGCAACACATGATTCATCAATCTCATAAAAGTGCTAGGAGCATTAGTTAGCCCAAAAGGCATCACTAACCACTCATATAGTCCATGCTTTGTTTTAAATGCAATCTTCCATTCATCACCTACTTTCATGCGAATTTGATGATATCCGCTTTTCAAGTCAATTTTGGTAAAAACACACGCACCACAAAGTTCATCCAACATATCATCCAATTTAGGTATAGGGTGGTGATACTTTACAGTGATTTTGTTGACCACCCTACAATCCACACACATGCGCCATGTGCCATCTTTCTTTGGTACCAAAAGGACGGGTACAGCACAAGGGCTCATACTTTCTCTCACGTAACCCTTAGCTAGCAATTCCTCAACTTGCCTTTGTAATTCTTTGGTTTCTTCAGATTAGTTCTATAGGTCGGACGGTTGGGAATAATCGCCTCCAGTACAAAATCAATCGTGCTCAATCCCTCGAATAGGTGGTAGTACAGTGGCATCTCCTCAGTAGCACATCCTCATATTCTGCAAAGGAGACAACAACACTAGGCAAATTGGGGTCAAGGTCAGATGTGGATAAACAAGAGTCCTTAAACACAATTAATAACATTTGCTTGTTGGCAAACATGGCATTCCTCACATCTCTTCCTTTAGCATACAAGTTTAATTTTCTCTCCCCTCTTTCCGCACAGCTCTCCTTTTACGCCGAAGTTTCACCTTTTTCAAGCACTCTTGGAATATTTTCTTTACTCTCTTTTCTTTCCTCACAACCACCCTTGTCTTGCTCACTCACAACATTTTCAGTCAATTTCTTTTCACTCCTTTTCTTCTCTGCTCTCTTTTCGGCCACTCTTGATTTTACCTCACCCATTGCTTGCTTAAGCCTTGTTTGGTCTTCATAAATCTGTTTTGGTGTCATAGGTGCCAAAATGATTCTCCTTCCATTCATTTCAAAAGAATACCTATTTTTATATCCATCGTGGATCACCTTTCTATCAAATTGCCATGGTCGGCCAAGTAATAAATGGCCAGCTTGCATTGGAACCACGTCGCACATAACCTCATCTTGATACTTTCCTATTGCGAAGGAAATCAGCACTCGTTTTGTTACTTTCACCTCACCGCATTCATTCAACCACAGCAATTTATAGGGTCTAGGGTGTTTCAAAGTCCTCAACCCTAATCTCTGCACCAAATAAGTACTAGCAACATTGGCACAACTTCCCCCATCAATGATGACACTACAAGCTTTGTCTTGGATAAGACACCTTGTATGGAAAATTATTTCTCTTTGCAATTCATCACCAACATCCTCCTTCACTTGAGTATTTAATGCTCTCATAATCACTAGAGCACTTCCTTCAGTAGCATATTCCACCTCTGCATCCTCCTCCCCTGAAGATGTGGAATCACTCACAATTTCCTCATCCGTTTCTATCTCACCATTTTCTCTCATGACCATGACTCTCTTGTTAGGGCATTGAGAAGCAACGTGTCCACTGCCCAAACACCTAAAACACTTCACATCTCTATTTCGGGTAGTAGTTGCAACCTCCTTTCCTTTACTTTCTACAAATTTCTTCTCCACCTTCTTTTCCTTTTCCTTATTTTTCTTATATTTCCCTATCCTCCTTCTTCTAGTTAGACTTCCAAGATGAAGAAGTACCTACATTTCCTCCAAATTTTGACTTGCTTTTAAGTTGCCTTTCTACCTTCATAGCCTTGTGGACCATATCCTCCAACTCAACATAGTGATGTAACTCAACAATATGAGCAATCTCCTTGTTTAGCCCATTCAAGAATCTAGCAATGGTGGCTTCTCTATCCTCCTCCACATTTGCTCTAATCATAGCAATTTCCATTTCTTTATGATAATCTTCAACACTTTTAGAACCTTGAGTCAATCTTTGTAACCTCTGATGTAGCTCTCTATAGTAATGACTAGGAACAAATCTCTTCCTCATTATAGTTTTCATCTCACCCCAGGTTGCAATTGATTGCTCATAATTTCTCCTTCTACTAATCAACACTTGATCCCACCATACCAAAGCATAATCAGTAAATTCTACCGCTGCTAACTTTACTTTCTTTTCCTCTGAATAGTGATGACAATCAAACACAGCTTCTACCTTCCTTTCCCATTCAAGATACACATCCGGATCATTTTTCCCTTGGAAAGAAGGGATGCTCATTTTAATACTTTTGATATTGTCATCTACCCTATTCCTCTCTCTTTCCTCTCTTCTTATCCTCCTATCCCCATTCCTCCTATCTTCAGCTCTTCTCTCATACCTACCCCTCCTAGGTCTTTCAACCTCAAAATCATAGTTATCAACCTCATCTTCATCAGATTCTACTACTGGAGGTACAAGAGCCCTCCTATTTGGCCTTCTCTCATTTTGCCTATCTCTTTACTCCAATCTTTCCAACCTATCTATGATTCCATTGCACACAACATTCATTCTTTCAAATTGCTGTCTGACAGCCTGCATGTAGAATGGATTTTCACCTTCCCCCTCACTACCATCATCCCTTCTAGACATGTTTTCAGACCTGCAAGAAAATTGTTAGTGTAAAGAAAACACCTCACTCACTCCGTTACGTGTTTACACTCAACAGGGGACACTCCACTCGTGTTTAACTCAACAAGGCTTTTCCCCTCTTATGAACTCACCACTCTGTGCCTTTTACCTCTCTTGGCTATGTCCACAAGTTCTTATCAAACTCAAGTAACTCAAACCAAGACTTTACTCACAAAAAATTTAACACACAATAAAATTCTTGAACGTGACGGATCAAAACGAGTAATCAAGAAAGCAATAATGTGACTCAAGAAGTCAAGAAAAGAAAAGCTCAAGTATGGAAATGTAATGCAATAAGGAATCAAGAAAGAAGGCACCAAAATAAAAGAGTAGTAAGTTGGAAAAGAGACAACCTAAAGTAGAGATATCAAGCTTACATATCTAAGTTTGCCACCAACTTATCACAATTACCAGCAGCTCACACAATACACTAAGAATTGCATAAATTTAGGATCACCAAGCAAACGAGTGTATTTTCATCTGAAATTGAGTAGGCAAATGCAATCCAATACTGACTAATTGCTGCTAGAATTTCAGGCTTTTCTTGATAGGATTACAATGTAAACCAAATTTAATCGTGTCTGCCGCAAAATTTTGGTTCCCCACACAAATGGTTAAATTTTGAGCTGAGATTTAATTTGAGAATAGCTCAAATGTGGCACAAACAACCTGTAAATTTTCAGGAATTTCTAGGCTGATTTGCAATGTGAACTTATTTTGATCGGGTCTGCCGCAAAATTTTGGTTCCCCACATAAACGGATGAATTTTAAGCTGAAATTTAATTCAGGAACTACTGAAATGGGGTAAATACACCCGGTAAATTTTCAGAAATTTCTGGCTATATTTGCTATGTGAACTTAACTTGATTGATTCTGCCGTAAAATTTTGGTTCCCCATACAAATAGTTGAATTTTAAGCTGAAATTTAATTTGGGAACTACTGAAGTGGGGTATAAACACCCTATAAATTTTCAGGAATTTTTGGGTCTATTTGCTATGTGAACTTAATTTGATCGGGTCTGCCGCAAAATTTTGGTTCAGTAGGCAAACAATATCAAACAACCCCCAAAATTTACACCCAACATCTTCAGCACACCCAAATATTGCTGGTAAAGTTTCAGGCCTAATAGGTAAGTGGAACTCAATGACCCAAATAATCTCTCATGTTTGATATCAAAATGAAGCAAGCAAGATGGATAGTTAGAATAATGGCTTTGGCTTGATTAACCCAAAAGCCTAAGACAAACTCAACAAAACAAATTTTTTAAACAAACAAGTCATACTAAACCCCAAGAGCCAATTTCGGTCAAGCATACAATGAACAAAAATGTGAATAACAGAAACACAATAAGAAGTAAAACAAGGTTTAGCAAGAAAAAACTAGATGCAAGATGAAGAAGAAGAAACAAATATGGAACTAGAGCCAAACAACAAATATGAAAAAGGTAACAAGCGCACAAAGAATAAGAAGCAAATAGAGAATCAACCTTGTTTGGACGTCCCTTTGCTCTGATACCAAAACTGATGTGAACCTTCAAGTAATTGGTAACTTGAAAACCCACATTCAAGAATTAAATGAACAATATGGAAAGCACCAAATCAAGATGTATGAATTTGATTCTTTGAACCAGCACAATCAGATTGTTGTGTAATTCAAAGAAAATATCAGAAATGGGATTCTTGACCTGATTCATATGGAGAATGAATAAACCAAGAATATTATGCACATTAAACCTTGCAAGATAGAAATCTCAGCAAGTTAATGAGCTTCACAAGAACAAAGGCAACAGCTAATTTACTCACTAAAGGAGCAGGAACAATCTTTCATTAATATTCAAAGTGTGTCCTCCACTCTCTCATTACACTTATATTTATAGTCTCTTGGCTCCGAAGCTAAAGACAAAAATATCCCTACTTTAATAACAGCTGCAAGGAGCTTTAAGTCCAAACAAAAATTAATCTATCAAAAGTCTAAAAACTCCTTACAAAAAGTAAATTTAATACAGCAGCAAATAAGGGCATTTAAGTCCAAAAGAGAGGTGGTTATAACAACAAGGAATATTCTTTCAAAAAGGTACCAGCAGATGCATGTACATGGGTTGGATCTGGTACATGCATGTCCACAATTTATTCCATGTAACCTAATGCTCCACATGACACCTGGTCACTTCCAAGCTTAATTTTCACCAAATTTAATCCTTTATAATTTTGTTCATGCCATTCCCGCTTATAATCCTTGCTTCTTAAGATTTCACAAATTAAATTCTGAAGTGATTTAGCTCTAGCTCTAATAATTGGACCTTGGATGAAATCCTTTGGCGTGGATGTAGCTTGATTCTCATCAAAATGGGACCGGGTCACTATGGATTTTGTTAGTGGTCTACCTCTCACCCAAAAGAAGCATGATGCAGTGTGGGTGATAGTGGATAGATTGACGAAGTCAGCACATTTTCTACCAGTTAGGACTGACTACTCACTGGAGAAGTTAGCAGAATTGTATATCAGTGAGATAGTTAGACTGCATGGAATCCCACTTTCCACCATATCTGACCGAGACCCAAGATTTACATCGAGATTCTGGAAAAAGTTGCAAGAAGCCTTGGGCACCAACTCCGTTTTAGCATGGCTTTTCATCCACAGACGGATGGACAGTCAGAACGAGTAATCCAGGTAAACCTAAGATTTAATTGAATTTTCACAAATAATAAATTGAAATGACAGTAATAATGTGAATTATGTAATAGATCCTGGAGGATATGCTGAGGAGTTGTGTCATTGAGTTTGAGGGGAGTTGGGATAGATATCTCCCACTGGCAGAATTTGCATATAATAATAGCTACCAAGCTAGCATTCAAATGGCTCCGTATGAAGCACTGTATGGGAGGAAATGTAGAACCCCAGTGTGTTGGACTGAATTGGGCGAAGATAAGCTGGTAGGACCAGACCTGGTGAAACAGACTGAGGAGAAAGTGAAGATAATCAAAGCTAACTTGAAGGTTGCCTCAGATAGACAGAAATCTTATGCCAACTTGAAGAGAAAAGAGATAGAGTATGCAGTTGGCGATAAAGTGTTTCTCAAAGTCTCACCGTGGAAGAAAGTACTGATTTTTGGAAGAAAGGGTAAGTTAAGCCCTTGGTTCATTGGCCCATATGAAGTCATTGAACGTGTGGGACCAGCGGCCTATTGGCTAGCTTTACCAACAGAACTGGATAAAATTCATAATGTATTCCATGTTTCTATGCTGAAAAGATATCGCTCAGACCCTTCACATGTCATCGCCATGGAAGAGATTGAAATCCAACCGGACTTGACATATATAGAAGAACCTATACAGATCTTAGCTCGGGAAGTGAAGGAACTGAGAAATAAACAAATTCCACTAGTGAAAGTCCTTTGGAGGCACCACAACACTGAAGAGGCAACTTGGGAAAGTGAAGAGACAATGAGGCAACAGTTCCCTCAACTGTTTGCATCAGGTAAATTTTGAGGACGAAATTTTTATTGGAGGGGAAGAGTTGTAACATCCTCACTTTAGCTAGTCCGTACAGTCTACTATTCCGATGACCAATGTCGATCCAGGCAGCTAGAATATTTGAAATTATAATTAGACTAGAGTGAGGAGTTATAAAGAAACTAAATAATGCTCATAAAAATCAAGGAAAATTTTTAGAAACGAAATACACTAAGGTTAAACGAGCCGGAACCCCAGTGATGAGTAACCTAAAGAGGAAGTGACGGTGAAGGTCGTTAACAACCCTAGACCCGAGGGAAAAATTATAAAATAATTTTTGGGACTCCAGAGAAGGGTCATTGAGGTTCCTATGGCATTAAAATGCCAAGAAAATGCTTAGAAAAATTTTTCTATCGGTACACACAATTTTGGCTCGTTAAGCCAAACGGAGGGCATTTTAGTCATTTCGTCTTCGGAGATGATTTTTGGCCAACTTGTCCAGTTAAATAAATAATTTATATGACATAAAATATGAATAAATGTTGTTAAAAATCTAATTGAAATTAAATAGACAAGAAAATGATAGAAAATGAGAAAAAATGAGGATTTTGACATCATTATGATGTCATTACTATTCTCCCACCCAATCAAATGTTGACACATTGCACTAATATGTTTAAAAAGACTTAATGGATAGAAAAAAAAAAGAAAAAGATCAGAAAGCTTCTTATCCTTCTTCCTTGCCGTCTCACTCTTCCTCCATGGCCACCATTGTCAAGCTTTTCAAAGCTTGATTTCCATAGTTTTTCACCCACTAAACCCTTTGTTCCCAACACAAAAACTTGTTCTTACATCTTGGTGAGTCTTTTGGGAGCAAAAAGAAAAGAAAAATAAGAACCCTAGCAAGTTGGAATTTCACTCCATTAGAGGTTAGTAACCTAAACATGATTTTCTCTTTAAATTCATGTTAAAGGAGTATGATTGAGTGCAAAAATTACAAAGAAATTTAATAAATACTATGTGTATGCCCATCCCATATTTTTGGCAGCCTTGGTTGTGGTCAGATTTTGATGATTTTCATGGAGCTAAAATGGTAGTATGGCTGCCCTTGGTATTAATCTCTTAAGTGGAGTAATAAAATGCAAGTTAAAATGCATAGTTTGAGATAGTTGAGTTAGGGTTTGGGATGAAAATGAGACTTTGATCATGTGATGATGAAATTAGGTTTTAATGGTCAATTAGTGACCATTTGTTTTTGTTTGAATAAAAAATGAAGTGGTTTGTATAGTGAGAAATGAGTTTGGTGTGGCTGCCCTTGGTGACCTGCAGGACTAGGCATGAGTCCAGCAGGTTTGGGCAACAATAACTGGAGTTGTAGAGGTTCAATTGGTGCAAGGCAAATTGGACATGAAACTAGACACATAATGGAACAACTTTGGTGAAGAAACTATGCCCATAAAACCAAAATAAGTTGACCTAAAGATTGCCCTAATCCGGGTGACCTGCATTCTGCCTGGGCAAATGACCAAATGAATAGTATTTAGTCATTTGGTCATAACTCAGTGTAGAAAGGTCCAATTGACTTGAAATTTTACTAGCAATAAGCTGAGATATAGACCTACAAGTTTCATGAAGAAACCTAACCCAAATTATGACCATAACATATTCAAAAAGTGACCTACATTCACTGCTCAAAATACTATAGATTTGGTCAATCTAGAAATTCTGGAAAAATTATAATCCGGCCAGTTGTGGTTTTTAGGCCATAACTTGAGCCACAAAACTCCAAATGGAGTAATTCAAAAAGGAAATGTAACTAGACAAAATAAGGAACAACTTTCATGTTGATCATTTTGCCAAATTCCCACTGCAAAAATGACTAATGGAACAGCAAACACAAAGCTTGAAATCTGAAAATTTTGAACAATTAACATTAAGCTTAGAAATGGTATTGGCAACCAATACCAACAATTTTAGAATGCAAAATGTGGTATGTTGGGAGTATTAAAACCAATGGGCCTATTATCCATGTAAAAGTCAACATTTTGTTGACTAAATGAATTGAATAGTAACATCAAAACTTGAATTTCCAGAATTTTGAAACTTAAAAGTGTAATATGCCCTAGTACACCTAGCAACATTGGTTTGGATAGGTTGGCATGCTAATAGGGTTCTATTAGCAGCACTGTATATGGCTTCATGCCATTCTGTGTTTTATGGCCTCACGTGCCATTCTGTGATAAAATAGCCTTTGGCTATGTTAATTGAGATATGATAGTTGGGTTTTCTCCCTGATAATTACTACAGCTTATTAGTTGTTCTGTTGCACACCGGGAGACACAATGTGACCGATGGTGTGATGGTCCAAGGTACTTAGTACCCAGTGCCAGTTTACCCATTTATCCAGTCCAGTCAACTAGTATGGGTTACTCGGGCAATGATAATAAATCTTAACAAATTTTAATCGAATAATACTGCAATAAATATCAGAAATTAAGTCTACCAAAAAAAAAATGTAAACATATATTCTGCATATTTACTTTATTTTAGTTATTTTATTTTATATTGTCACCACTAAGCAGAATTGCTTAGCGCGTCACTTTTTGCCACGCACAGGTACTGGAGACATAGCTGGGGGAGCCCAACAGACATCAGACTGGGTAAACTTTCAGAGCTGCATACTGAGTCCAGAGTCACCTCACATTGTAGTGCATTTAGTAGGACATTAGGCCACTTTTGATATTTTGATATTTTGTATTTTGTAAACTTCTATAATGTATATTATAAGCTCATGTAATTATGCTTTTGATGTAATTATCTATGAACTATGTTCAGTAATAAATGTGAGCATTTCTCATTGAGTTGACTGTGATATGAATTGAATTTAATTTTGAGATACTGAAATCATTTGAGAAAATATTGGTGGTTGACTGAGAATGATGTGATGATTTTATTGGAAGTGTTTTTAATAGATTCAGAAGAACTGTTTTTCCAATTTACAGCCGGCACTCTGCCAGATTTTCTATAAATTTTGCTTAAAAATTTAGATTAATAAAAAATTGTAAATAAATAAGTAAAAAGGGTAAATTGAATTGAAATGTGATTTGGTGCTCCGGCACACTGTGTGGCATATCTTACTCGGCTACACTGTAGACGGGTAAGGGGTGTCACAAAAACTCCCCGTTGAAAAGTCCATTTTATGGTCGGACTCTATTCGGTTGAATTCTTGAAATTGGGCCCAAATGGGCCTTAGAGTTGGGTCAAAGAATAGTTAGGCTTACTACGGGCCTCGGGGGCTTTAGGCTGGCCCAGGTCCTAGTGCCGGTCCGGCCCATAGGTTGGGTCGTGACAAATGTGGTATCAGAGCTTAGGCTCCAGATTCATAGGGAAAAATTGTCTAAAGTGTTAGGAAGAGTCTAATAGGAGTCACATGCGAAAAATAGGGTCCACATTCGTCTTGCATTGTCATCTTTGCTTCTAGTTTCTGCTTCATATATTGTGTGTAAATATGAGTCTATAGAGCTGTGTAATATGCAGTTTTGAAATTTTGTGGGCTAATGCTGCTGAATTTCAAGAAAATGCGTAGAAGCAAGAGAGCTGCCACTGCACCAGAACCAGATGTGCCTGACGAGGTGTCAGCACAGGATGAGGCGCCTGCCCCGAGGAGGCAGGGTAGGAGGCCTAGAGCTGCTCAAGTAGAAGAGCAGCTGCCACCAGTTCAGGAATAGTCTTTTGTGGCCCCGGGTCCCATGGACCCTATGGCAGCCACTCTAGCTGGTTTGCAGAGAACCATCGATATGATGGAACAGTATATGGTCCACCCTTCCCAATAGCAGTAGTCCACCGCACCAAAAGGGGAACCGTACAAATAAATAATAAATTTTAAGAAGTTAGTGCCTAGTACTTATGATGTGTCAGACGATGCCTATCGGTTTTTGGATTCCTGTAGACAGGCAGGAACAGAGTTGCAGTTGACTGATAGGAGACTTATAGAATGTGTGCAGCATGTCATGGGGTCTATGCCTAGACAATGGATGAATGACTACATATTACCTCGGATGGAGGGTTTGTCATGGACCCAGTTTGTGGAACTGTTTATCAACCGGTTTGTACCAGAAAGTTTCAGAGATCAAAAGCAGTGGGCCTTTGAGGCCTTAAGGTAGAATGACAGGTCTGTAGATGAATATGCTACAGAATTTTTGGAATTGAGCAGATATGCCCCTACATCAGTGGCTGCAAAAAGTATGAAGGTGAAAAGGTTTCTGAAGGGGCTGGACAGGAGGTATGCAAACCTGGCCATGATGTCTGATCAGTCTTTTAATGTGGTAGTTGATCGAGCCCGACAGATTGAGATTAGCTACACCGGAGATGACAGTGGAAGAGCAAAGAAAAATAGAGCAGAGGGTTCTTTAGGTGTTCCCCACATGGGTGCTCCGGACAGCGGAGGCCATAGTAATTACAGAGAAAGAAGCAGGAATAAGAGGAGTGGCTTTAGACACAAATCTCGAGGATTCAGACCAGGGAACGGATCCAGTAGTGGTCACAGTTCGGGATACAATAGTTCTGGGTCTGGTTCAGCATCCTCCTTGGCACCTTGCGCACAGTGTGAAAGAGGACATTCAGGACCTTGTCTGATGGGTTCAGGAGTATGTTTTAGGTGTGGCCAACCAGGTCACTTTGCTAGGGAATGCCCCGTGTTCAGCAAGCCACAGATGGGGTCACAAGGTTCTGTTGTAAATGTTCCTCGTCAATCAGTATTCGTGCTTTCGCATGGCAGTGATCGATTACAATGTGGCCGAGGACAAGGGGGACGTGGATTTGGAGGCACCTCAGGAGGTGGAAGTCAATATCAGGGTTCTGCAATGCAGGGTAGGGGTCAAGCTCGGGTTTTCACCCTGACCCACCAGGATGCTCAGGCATCCAATGCAGTTGTGGCAGGTATTCTTCTAGTCTGTTCCTATGAGGCCAGCGTTTTAATAGATCTAGGTGCTACGCACTCATTTATCTCCCCAATTTTGCCATGAGATTGGGTAGGAACCCTACAACTTTAGAATGCCCTTTGTCTGTAGCTACCCTGCTTAGTAACAACATAGATGTAGATATGGTTTTTTCGGGTAGCCCAGTAGTAGTGGATGGAAGGATCCTCCCAGCGGACTTGGTTCCTCTACCAGTAATGGATTTCGATGTAATTCTGGGAATGGATTGGTTGGCAACTCATTATGCCACTTTAGATTGCAGGAACAAAAAGGTGTATTTCCACATACCTGGTGTGGAAGAATTTAACTTTGATGGTGACAGGAGAGTGGCTCTATATAATTTAGTGTCAGTAATTAGTGCTAGACAAATGTTGAGGCGTGGATGTCAAGGGTATTTGGCATTAGTGAGAGATACATCTGTAGAAGGTGTCAACATGGAAAATGTTCCTATTGTCAAAGAATTCATGGATGTCTTCCCTGAGGAGCTTCCAGGATTCCCACTAGGAAGGGAAATAGAGTTCTGCATTGATATTGTTCTGGGTACAAACCCCATATCAATGCCGCCTTACAGGATGACACCAGCATAATTGAAAGAGTTAAAGGAGCAACTACAGGAGCTTTTGGACAAGGGTTTCATACGTCCAAGTACTTCACCCTGAGGTGCTCCTGTTCTATTCGTGAGAAAGAAAGATGGGTCCTTAAGGTTGTATATTGATTATAGATAGCTGAATAAGGTGACTGTGAAGAATAAGTATGCACTGCCTCGGATAGATGATCTGTTTGATCAGCTCCAAGGAGCTAGATTCTTTTCTAAGATAGACCTATGGTCAGGCTACCATCAGTTGAGAATCAGGAATGAGGATGTGTCCAAGACAGCATTCAGGACAAGATATGGTCATTATGAGTTCTTTGTGATGTCTTTTGGACTCACTAATGCACCAGCAGCCTTCATGGACTTGATGAACAAGGTGTTCAGGCCATTCTTGGATCGTTTTGTCATCGTATTCATAGATGACATTTTGGTATACTCTCAGACCGAGGAAGAACACATGTGGCACTTAAGGATGGTGTTGCAGACTTTGAGGGAGCACCAGCTATATGCCAAAATTTCAAAATGTGAATTTTGGCTAGAAAGCATCTCATTCTTGGGACACGTGATTTCTAGTGAAGGCATTCAAGTGGATCCCAAGAAAATTGAGGCTGTAACTGATTAGCTTAGGCCTACAACAGTCACTGAGGTGCGAAGTTTTCTGGGCCTAGCTGGCTACTATAGGCGTTTCGTGCAGGATTTTTCTAGGATAGTGGCTCCCCTAACTAAGTTAACTCGGAACAATGTTCCATTCATTTGGACAGATGATTGTGAGGAGAGTTTCTAGAAGCTTAAGGAGTGTTTAACCACCGCCCCTGTGTTGACACTACCGATGAGTGGTGAAGGATATACCGTGTACTATAACGCCTCCAGAGTTGGCTTAGGGTGTGTTTTGATGCAGAATAGAAAAGTAGTGGCTTATGCTTCAAGACAGCTGAAGAGGCATGAGCAGAACTACCCCACCCATGATTTGGAAATGGCGGCTGTTGTCTTTGCACTAAAGATCTGGAGACACTACCTGTATGGTGAAGTGTGCGAGATATACAATGACCATAAGAGTTTGAAGTATATCTTCCAACAGAGGGATTTAAACTTGAGACAGAGGAGATGGATGGAGCTTCTGAAAGACTATGATTGCACCATCCTGTACCACCCTGGGAATGCCAATGTAGTAGCAGATGCTTTGAGCAGAAAATCTTCTGGCAGCTTGGCACACATATCAGCGGAGAAGAGACCGTTGATTCAGGAAGTACATGAGTTGATAGATCAAGGTCTGATCTTAGATCTTTCAGATGAAGGGGTATTGTTAGCTCATTTTTCAGTGAGACCAAACCTGCGAGACAGAGTTAGAGTTTCCCAGCACAATGACCAGCAATTGATAAGATCATAGAAAGAGTACAGCAGGGTGAAGGTGGTGAGTTTGGATTTGCCAATGATGGCACCCTTATGCAAGGTTCTAGGATATGTGTGCCCTATGTGGACAATCTCAGAAATGAAATCATGCGAGAGGCACACTATACATTGTACAATATCCACCCAGGCTCCACCAAGATATACCATGATATGAAAGATAGTTATTGGTGGAATGGCATGAAGAGAGACATAGCAGACTTCATGTCTAAGTGCTTGACTTGTCAGAAGGTGAAATTTGCACATCAGAGGCCATCAGGGAAGCTGCAAGAGCTCCCTATCCCAGAATGGAAGTGGGAGATGATTACTATGGATTTTGTGACTGGGTTGCCTCGTACCACGTGGGGATATGATTCAATATGGGTAATTGTAGACCGTCTGACTAAATCAACTCATTTCTTGCCTGTGAAAATCACATATTCTGTGGCACAGTACGCCCGACTCTATATTCGAGAAATAGTCAGATTGCATGGAGTTCCGGCTTCTATAATATCTGACAGAGGGCCCCAGTTCACTTCTCGATTTTGGAGAAAGTTACAGGAGCCACTTGGCATGCAGTTGAACTTTAGTACTGCTTTCCACCCTCAGATAGACGGACAGTCCGAAAGGACAATCCAAACACTGGAAAACATGCTTTGCATGAGTGTTTTGGATTTTGGAGGTCAATGGGATGATCAGCTACCTTTGGTGGAGTTTGCCTATAACAATAGTTATCACTCCAGCATAGGGATGGCACCCTATGAGGCATTGTATGGCAGAAAGTGTATGTCTCCTCTGTGTTGGACGGAAATGGGAGAAGCGAAGGTGCATGATGTAGACTTAGTGTAGTACACTTTAGAGATAGTTCCTTTATTCAGGGAACGACTGAAAATAGCTTTCAGCAGGCAGAAGAGTTATGCAGATCCCAGACGGAGGGATGTAGAATTTGCAGTAAGCGACTACGTATTCTTGAAGATTTCTTCAATTAAGGGAGTAATGAGATTTGGAAAGAAGGGCAAGTTGGCACCTCGGTATATTGGACCTTTTGAGGTTACTGATAGAGTTGGAGTAGTTGCCTATCGGTTGGAGTTACCACCCAACCTTTCTCATGTTCATCCTGTATTTCACATCTCCATGCTCAGGAAATACATTCCTGATCCTTCTCATGTGCTACAGCCGGATGTAACCTGTAGCCATAGTGGCCTACCAAGTGAGGCAGCTAAGATCAAAATAGATCCCTATGGTTAAGGTTTTGTGGAGGAGTCAGAGCGGGACATGCGTAATAAGTACCCGTATCTATTCAATGTATAATTCTGTATTTTATTCTGCCTTGTGTAAAATTCGAGGACGAATTTTCTGTAAGGGGGGAAGAATGTAACACCCCTAATTTTCAAATTTATTATTTTATGGGTAAATATTGATATTTTATTTTAATTAAATTTTGGAAAATTATTTGAGATTTTTTGGGTTTTAGAAATCGGGTTCGATTTTTTGAAAATATAAAACTTTGATGATTTTTAAAAATTAATTTAAAGACCACGTGGCAAAACTAAAAATATATTTGGAGTCTATGAATTTTTCTGAGTTTTCTAGAATTTTTTCGGAATTTTTGGGCCTCGTTTTCGATCCCAAGGCAAAGTAAAAATTCAAAATTTTGTATCATGAATCGGACCGGCCGAATCTGACCGGCCTTTTTTTTTCTTCTTCTTCCCTTCCCCGCGCGTCCCGACCTCTCTTCCTCTCTCTCCCGTTTTCTCTCTCCTCCCTCCTCCCCAGGCCGCGCCACCGCCTCCCCAGCCTTCCCCCACCGCTGGCCGGCCTTCCAGGAGGCCGAAAATGACTCGCGAAGAGGTGCGATGCGCAGCGCGCCATTTCGGCTTCTCGGTCGAAATTCGGCCGATCCGGCCACAGATTGGGCCGGGTCTTGTGTCAAACACCATCTACACCTCGAAAGCTTTCCATAGACACTAAGAACACCAAAATCCATCAAGCGGTTTGTCCAATTTTTGTCCGGGAAGTTTTAGCCCATTTTGACTTTTGGGTTAGATTTCTCACAAACCGTGAACCCCACGAGAAAACCGAGAGTACCAGAGCGCTCCACTCGTCTAGAGCTTCGCGGCAATATAAATTTTGAAATTTTTCGACACCGTTTTTCGGTGGGTCCCATGAAACTTCATGGTGTTTTTCCAAGCATTAAATGAGCTTAGAAAATTTCATAAAAATTATATACTAACCCCCGTGTTGTGGGCTTCGTGTAGGTACCTTCTATTCATGGAAATTCGACAGTTGCCCTGGTCTATGAATTTCCGGCCAGACAGACCGGCTACCGAAAAAGTTTTTAGAATTGGATCGAGATTTTGGCTACCCCACCGTTGTCAGACGTCCCGAGTGCATTCTCGAGATCGGAATCGGCATAGGTAAATCCGAACCTTGCTTTTTCATAATTTTCTAGTACTTGAATTGGATTAAAAATTCATAAAATATTCGTGGTAGCTCAGAAAATTATTATTCCTTATGCATTAGCTTAGTAATATTGCTAAGGACCGCGAGGCAAAGTTTTAGAATTTTTAGAGTTTATTTGGGTAGTTTTTGCAAAAAGGGTCAATTATAAAGACTAAACTATAATTTTATATATTGTGATTGATGACTGTTTGGATGGGCCTAGGAGGGGCTGTGTGATATGATTGAGTTGTGGATATATGGTCTATGGATATGGAAGTGTGTTTTAAGGCTTTTTGCAGGTTGGGTAGGTCCTAGGTATAGGAGAAACTCTGCCGGATTTTCGGCACGACTTAGGACATATTTGGTCTTTTTCTTGGTTTGTATTGAGTCAATTGTATTAAATAATTGTAATAAAATTGTCGGGTGAGCCGGGACAGCCCTCCTCCTCTGCCCAGCCGCCACAGTGACTTCGGTTGAGTCTACGAGTAAAATATTAATTTTATTTGTAATTTCGATATTATTATATGTTCAGGCATGCCCATGCATCACTTATATATATGTATATATATAGTTAAACTCTAGACACGTTTTATGTTGCATTCACAACTGTTAAAGTGCCATGGATGTTGTTGTGGTAATTTAGAGCAGTGTGCGTGAGTTGGCGTGCGTGTGGTGTGGTGTTGGCTATGGACAGGACGGGTAGACATGGCTTGAGATCTTCGCTGGGACTCGGTCCTTCGGGATAGACATGGCTTGAGTTCTTCACTGGGACCCCGATTTGGTTTATTAAGTGGAAGTCCGAGCTTGAGTTCTTCGCCGGCACAGTTTGGATTAAGAGAGCTGTATAGGGGATCAGCTACCATATATGTATTATTTGACATTATCGGGTGTGTGAGTGCTCCAAATTACCTTTTTGCTGTTATGATATGAAAATATTGATGATGTTGCATTTCACTCTACATGGTGCATTAGCTTTAGATAGCTATAGAGATTATGGTTAAAATTATATTTTACTCTCTGAGTTGAACGCTCACTCCTGTTCATTATTTTTCCAGGCTTGGTTTCTTGAGCTCCAAAACTGATGCAGCAGCTCCTCCTCCAAGAGAAAATGGCGTCTCCTCTCTCTCTCTATTAAATTTTCTTTCCTTTTTTTTTTTCTTTCCTTCCTTTCCTCTTTTGGCAAAAACTAGGAAATGATGAATTTATATGGTCCCAAAAAGTTGCCCTAAAAGTAAATAAGAGCCAAGGAGTGGATAGGAAATGAGGTGTAAAATTATCCAAGTCAGCAGCATTATTCACGTTCTGGGCAGTCTGCTTAGGGTTCGGCTTAACCCTAAGTAGCTTCTTAGCAAATTTCAACCTCTGGTCGCACTGTCTGCTTAAGGTTAAGCTTATATGACATACCCTAAGCAACATCATAAGCAAAGTCTTAAGCAAATTTCGGCTAACTTGCTCTTTCAAAGCTTGATTTCTTCAACTTTCCTCCATGCTTAAAGAATTCCAAATTTCTTCAAATCACTTCCTAATGCACTCAATGATCTTCGATTTGCCACAAAATCCTATAAAAAATAACAAAATTACAAAAATCAAATATAAAGTATCTAAATTTAACAAATAAGCTAAAATAAAGCTAAAAACATAAATTATACTAAAATATAAGGGCAAAATGGATGCAAAACTACCCTAAAATGCCTATATGAAATGAGTGTAACAAGGCTACAGGAGGATATTTATTGTGGTTAACCTGCTTTTCTTCTTCGCAAGTCGTTTATTAATATTTGTATAATTATATTAACTCTTAAAATTTTCGCATGTGTTAGAAACATTTATTTGATTTGGGTCTGTAATATAATTACTATGTTAGACCTGTAAACTTATTATATGCATGTATGTTGGACTGGATGAGGGAGCTGAGCTCCCATTTATTTTTGTGACATTTGAGTATG
Organism: Hevea brasiliensis; assembly: GCF_030052815.1. Lineage (NCBI taxonomy): Eukaryota > Viridiplantae > Streptophyta > Magnoliopsida > Malpighiales > Euphorbiaceae > Hevea > Hevea brasiliensis. The sequence continues at coordinate 74,391,059 of NC_079501.1, forward strand.
TGGAGGGTGAGCTGAGCTCCCCAATTGATTATATATTGTGTTTACAGGTCGGGTGAGTAAAAAACTCTCCGTTGAAAGGTCCATTTTATGGCAGGACTCTATCCGGTTAAATTCTTGAAATTGGGCGCAAATGGGCCTTAGAGTTAGGTTGAAGAATAGTTAGGCTTACTACGGGCATCGGGGGCTTTAGGCTGGCCCAGGTCCTAGTGCCGGTTCGACCCATAGGTTAGGTCGTGACAGCAACTTTGGTGTGTGCTTGTGGTGGACAAACTAGAGGGATAACATTTGGGGTCCTAAGTACATCCTAAGAGGCATCAATTATGCATCAAGAGGTTAGTATCTAAAAATCCCTCTTTTAGTTAGGGTTTAATTGAATTAAATGTTAATTCATAATCTTTAATGGCAAATGAAATTTTAATGCATGCTAAAATATATTTTGGTATGCAATTGGGCATTGAAAATTGATTAGGTTCATAAGACACTTGGTATGGTGCATGTAACCTTAGAAATAATTTTTGAAATTCAAGGTTCTAATACTCTTTATTCATGCTTCCACTCCTACACTAACAAGCTGTTAAAGGACATTTTCAATTACATATAAACAATTTATATTAAAAGAAAATACACATGCCATTAAATAGGAATAAATGTTTACAAGATACAAATTGTAAGATATACTATAGGGCATACCACTAACAATCTCTCACTTGCACTAGAGTCAATCATTACAAAATCTTCTCAAGACGTTGATCTAACTAGTTTTGTGTCATAGCCTTGGTGAATGGATCAGCTAGGTTCTCAACTAAAGCTATCTTTTGCATGGCTGCATCACCTTTCCTAATTATTTCTCTTATAATATGATAGTGCATTTTTATGTGTTTGGAATTCTGATAAGACTAAGGTTCCTTTACTTGAATAACAGCACCATTGTTGTCACAATATAGAGGAATTGGTGACACAATCAAAATAACCACTCTAAGTTCTATAACGAACTTCTTTATCCAAATAGCTTCTTTTGCAGCATCAGATGCAGCAATATATACGGCCTTAGTAGTGGAATCTATAGTCGTTGTCTGCTTGAAACTTTTCCAGCTGACTGCACCTCCATTACAAATAAAGAGAGAACCTAAGATAGATTTTCTATCATCCACATCTTGTAACACCTTCCCCTCTGTAAGGCATAACATGATCCCGTAGAATACCTAATAAACTATCGAACTTCACCTACCGATAACTCATTAAGTACCCTACAAGGGATTTTAAAATCATTTTTTTACTTTTTGGAAGTGGTGAGCATTTTCTTGAGGTTTAAAGATTAGTTAAAATTTTTGTCCATTTTTATTTGTTTGTAAATTTTGAGAAAAATTTCGGCAGAGTGCCGTCTGTATTTTAAGAAAATAGTTCTTCAAAAACCTGTAAAAACATTTCCAATATCTCATTTCATAAAATCAAACACTACCACAACAAAATCAACATCAAATTTTTCCCAACTCCAATATTCAAAATAATTCTCATTTCAATTATCTTCAAAATATAACACTAAATAACTCTATTCATTTTTCATTAAAGTAAAATCAAATTACATTCATCATCCAAAATATACATGAGAAAATCCAAACTAATTTTATTACAAACTCTATACAACTACTCAAGACCAGTTTATACATGTACATACATTTACATACACCAAAATACATATTACAATCATGGTATAAAATATACCCGATAAAACTTCAGAGATGTGGCTCCAAGATCCTCAACAGTTCACTCTGCTGCTCCTCTAGTCTCTATATCTGCGATAGCAATAATAGCCATCGCTGAGTACTATGACTCAGTGGTGCACAAAATACTAAAATAACATTTATGCATAATTCAAATCACATTTATTCAAATACAGTACTGAAAATGAAAGACAGATACAAAACATGATTTATAAACTTTTAGTCCAAACAATTTCATTTAGGAAGTCTCAAAACGAATTTAATAAAAACACACAGTTATATCATGTCATTCGGAGCAATACTCATCTCAATAGCCGGAGGCTTATGAGAAATCACAAGGCTAGCTAGCTAGCTCAAATATATGGGTACCCATTCAAATTTCTTCTTCTATTGGCACACACCTTAACACTTCAGCCAGAGAAGGAATCAAAATTCAAAACTAATTTCCCTCACTAGCCATTCTAGTGAGGCATTCAAATATATGGTCATGACACTGTGGTTTCAAAACTGTCTTAGTAATTTACTAAACATTTATTGCCATTTCAAACACATACAAGTAAACTTTTAACAATTTAAGTCAAAAGCATAATAAACATTTCAATACAATTAAGTCACAATTTAATATCATAATTCATTCAAAACAATTTGCAGAAGAAAATTTACAGAAATTTCTACATTGTGCACAAACCTTATGCGAGTCGCCTCTTGGCCTTGACTCGATGCCTCGGGTTCTTTTTCGATATTCTTTTCGACTGAAACACACAATTTCACAGTGTTTCAGTATCATAATTTATCATTAATCCAAAAATAAATTCAAATCTATTTATATCTAACTTTAATATGCTTAACTTGACGTTCTTTAAAATTTGTATTTCGAGGTCACTATTCACGATGCTATTCAAGTCAATTTATTGACTTTCTAATGCTTAATAAGTATAGGGATTTCAATTTCACCCACATACCACATTTTGGTTACCTAACTTGTTGGTTTTGATTGTTTTCCCAAACTTTAAGTTTCTTAGGTGAAACTTCCAAAATTTCATATTTGGTGCCCTGTTTGCACTGTTCCATTGGTCAAGTTGCTGTGGTAATTTGGCTAAGTTTTCTTCATAGAAGTTGTTCCTTATTGTCTTAAATTTATTTCCCTTTTTGAATCACTCCATTTGGAGTTTTGTAGCCTAAGTTATAGCCATTTGAACTTGGCTGGCCGGATTTGATGGTAGTTTTTGTACATTGATTGTAGGTGAGCTTTTGGATAGGTTATGATCACAATTTAGGTTTGTTTTCTTCATCAAAGTTGTAAGGCTATGTCTCAGCTTTCTATCGGTATAAAATTCAGGTCATTTAGACCTTCCTAGACCAAGTTATGGTCATTTATGTAACTACTGTTCATTTGGTCATTTTTGTAAAGGTTAGTGTGCCCAATTCTAGATTTGGCCTAATTGTTCACGATCACTTTTTGTGCATGATTCCTAAATGAACAATGTACCATTTTGTGTCTAGTTTCATTCCCAATTGGCCTTACACCAATTGGGTTGGTAAATTTTTAATTTTGGTCCCTGAAAGGGACCTAGGTCAAGCTGTTTGCAGATTGACCCTCGCCAATCCAAATTGAAACTTAGTTCCAACAATTCATACACACCACAAATGGTCACAATTGACCATTTCTCAACTCAAGTAAGGTTAACTACATCATTTGACTAATTCTCAACTTTTTCTCCAATTTAGATTTGGCCTAATTGTTCACGGTCACTTTCTGTGCATGATTCCTAAATGAACAATGTGCCATTTTGTGTCTAGTTTCATTCCCAATTGGCCTCACACCAATTGGATTGGTAAATTTTTAATTTTGGTCCCTGAAAGGGACCTAGGTCAAGCTGTTTGCAGATTGACCCTCGCCAATCCAAATTGAAACTTAGTTCCAACAATTCATACACACCACAAATGGTCACAATTGACCATTTCTCAACTCAAGTAAGGTTAACTACATCATTTGACTAATTCTCAACTTTTTCTCCAATTTTTTACAAGCTTCAAACCCTAGTTACATACATTTTAACTCTAATGCAAATTTAAAGTGTATATTCATGATCTATACACCTAATTTACCTCAAATAACCATTCAAACACCTCAAACTCATTCATTTCAAACCCTAACCCTAGCTGGCCGAAAATTCATGTTTGGTCCCTCAATAATTGTTTTTTTTTATTTTACACAATTTGTAAATTAAGTGAGCTACATACACAACAAATAAACTAAGATTTTCAAGTTTAGATTACTAACCTTATTGAGACAAAATTTCCTCTTCTCAAACCTTTGATTCCTTTCTTCTTTTTGCTCCTAAGTTGCTTAGCAAGGTCTAAAGACAAGATTTAATGGAGGAGTTTATGGATTTAATGATTGGGTTTAGGGTTTCTCAAGCTTAAAGTGGGCTTCAATGGAGTTTTGAGAGAAAGCAAAGGGAAGAGAGAGAGATGGGGTAGCTGGTTTAGGAAGAAGAAAGAGAGTGATTTCTTTCTCTTTTTTTTATGTTATTTTTGTCTTTAATTAGCTATTTGACTTAGTCCAAATTTGTAGGAAAAAGTTAAATTAATTTTGATATCATCCATGATGTCATCCAAGTGATGTAATAACACTTTTTCCTTTTTTTTTCTTTTTCATTTATTTTTCCATTAGTTCTTTAATTTAATTCTTGATCTCGAATTTTTTTTTTCTCCAATTTTATTAGACAGTTAGGTGAGGTGTCAGCTCTAGGGGTGAATTGACCAAATTGCCCCTCGGTGGTTCAATCCGATTTTTAAGTTATTCGATATTTCTTCCAGATCCCTAACCTAATTATTTGACCTATTTAACAACTTTTTTTTGTGATTTTCTCTTTTCCACTGTGTTCGCAATAGTCCTAAGGACCGCAGCATCACATTTTACGGTTCGAAATTTGAGTTTTGACTGACCTCACAGTCATTCCCGAGAAGGTCACCCATCGCTGTGACTCCCAGCTCATTTAACTTCTTGTGTTTTGTTTTTCTTCTTTAAACTTAACTATTTGGCAATTACTAATTATTTGTGTTCAGGCCATAACCAGGTGTCTTAGACGTGGTTCTAATCCCCTTAATTGTCCGAATCGATACCAGTCACCGGAACAGTGAAATGTACCAGGCTATGCAAATAGGAGTGTTACATTTCTCTCTCTCCCCCCCCCCCCCTTAAAATAAATTTCTTCTCGAAATTTTACCTGTTATTAGTATCTAAACAGTTGTGGGTGCTGTCTCCTCATGTCCTCCTCTCGTTCCCAAGTAGCCTCCTGGCCTGAATGATGGTTCCACAGCACTTTCACTAACGGTATTTGCTTGTTCCGTAGCTGCTTCACCTCATAAGCCAGAATCTTTATGGGTTCTTCCTCGTATGTGAGGTCTAGATTCAATTTAATTTCCTCCACTGGTAGTACATGAGATGGGTCAGATCTATATCTCCTCAACATCAACACATGGAAGACGTTATGTATCTTCTCCAACTCTGGAGGTAGTGTCAAACGATATGCCAAAGGACCCACTCTCTCCAGAACCTCATATGACCCAATTATACGAGGACTCAGTTTTCCCTTTCTGCCAAATCTCATAATTCTCTTCCAAGGGGAAACCTTGTGTAACACCCCTATTTGTATAGCCTGGTATATTTCACTGTTTCGGTGACCGGTGTCGGTCCGGACAATTAAGGGGATTAGAACCATATTTAAGACAACTAGAGAAAACATAAACACAAATAATTAGTAATGTTCAATTAGTTAAGTATAAATAAGAAAAACATAACATAAGAGGTTAAACGAGCCGAGAGTCACAGCGATGAGTGACCTCCTTGGGAACGACTGCGAAATCATTTTAAACTCAAATTTCGAACCGTAAAATGTGACGCTGCTGTCCTTAGGACCCTTATGAACACAGTGGAAAAGAGAAAATCACGAAAAAGAACTGTTAAGCCAGTCAAATAATTAGGTCAGGGAGCCAGAAGAAATATGGAATTATTTGCAAACCGGGATGAACCGGCGAGGGGCAATTTGGTCAATTGACCCCGAGAGCTGACTCCTGACCTAATTGTCAAATAAAATCGGAGAAAAGAAAATTTTGGAATCGAGAATTAAATTAAAGAACTAATAGAAAAATAGAAAAAAAAAAGAGAAAAATGAAAAAGTAAAAGGGTGATGACATCATGCATGACCTCATGCATGATGCCATAAATAAATTAATTAATTTAACTATTAATTTAGATTTTTGGTCTTCCATAACCTAAAATAAATAAAGAAAAGAAAAGAAAAAAAAATAAAAACCTCTTCTTCTTCTTCCCTTTTTCCGCCTCCCTTCCCTCTCCCAAGCTCTCTCACAAACCACCATGAAAGCTCATTTTTGAGCTTGAAGAACCCAAAATCCAACCATAGAAAATTTTCCTACCATAACTAGAATTTGTTTGGGCAACTAGGAAAGAGGATTTAAGGAAAAGAAAGAAGAAAAATTTGAAGAAAAGGAGGAAGAAAATTCTGCTCAAGGTTAGTACTATAAACTTCAATTTTTTTTTGTTTAATTAGTGTTAGTGTGGCATCAAGAGCTTGTAAATAAACTTAAAATGAAATAAAAATATGGGGGAAGGACCAAACTGAAATTTCGGCCTGTTGAAGGGGAGTATGATTTTGTATGGTTTGATGGATTTAAATGAGTTTATGGACCTCCATTAGTTGATTGATTATGGTTGATAGCTTTAAATTTAGTTAATTGCAACAATTAAGTGAGTTAGGGTTTTGGGACTTAGGGTTTGTGAACCAAAAATGTAAGAAATGAGTAAATGGCATGTTTGACCTATTGTGAAGTGAAAAATGGTCAATTGTGACCAAATGAGTTGTGTTTGAATTGTTGGAGTTGAAGCCAAATTCGGAGGGTATATGGTCATGCTGCTAGCAGCATGACCAAGTCAACTTTGAAGGACCAAAACTGAAATTTTACAAGTCCAATTGATATGGTATCAATTGGGGATGAAAATAGACATAAAATGACACAATTTTCATTTAGGAACCATGCCCAAAAACTGACCAAAACCTAGTGAACAAATTGACCAAAGTTGAATAAGAGCAGTCTGCCACTGTACAAACTGACCAAATGAATAGTGTTTGTTCATTTGGTCATAACTCGGGTTAGACAGCTCAAAATGACCTGAAATTTTACCAGTGGTTAGATGAGATATAGACCTAAAACTTTCATGAGGAACACAAGTCCAAATTCTGCAAGCAACCAAGCCATTTGGCCACCCCAAGTTGGTGACCCAAATCTGCCCATCTCCAAAATTTGCCCAGAAAATCTGGGTTATTTTCCATCCGACAGCCCTGATTCAAAGGGCCATAACTTGAGCTACAAAACTCCAATTGGGGTGATCCAAAAATGAGAATAAACTTAAGACAATAAGGAACATTTTCTAGGAAGCAAGTTTTGTCAAATTCCAACAGTAGATTGATCAATGGAACAGTGCAATTAGGGACACCAAAACTGAAAATTTGACAATTTTGCCAAAAGGACTTAAGCTTTGAGAAAATGACCAAAACCAACAAATTTAATGACCAAAATGTGGTATGTGGGTGAAGTTGGAGTTCCCATACCTATTAAGCCTTAAAAAGTCAACAATTTGACTTGAATAGTGTAGTGAATAGTAACCCGAAACACAAAAACTTCGAGAACGTCGAATTTAACGCAATAGAACTAGTAAAAATGAAGTTAAATTTTATTTTCGGACTTATGTTAAGTTATGGTACTGAAACACTATGAAACTGTGTGTTTCAGCTGAAAAGGACTTGGAGGCTCGGAGAGACTGAGTCAAGGCCTAGAGGCGACTCACGTCAAGTCTGTGCACAGAACTTTTATTTGAATATATGATTCTTGAAAATTTGATTTTTTTTGAGCTAATTACTAATTGTGTTGCCATTTATGATTGTGAATATGACTTTGAAAGTTTACCAGATTTCCAATAAATTATTTGAATAAATTATTTTGAATTGATTTTGTGTTCACACTTAGCATGACAGTATCACACTATTCCTCCTCCATTTATGGGGTTGAGATCGTTTATTTTCCTCCCTCTCTGGCTTGCCAGTTGAGGTTGAGATCGGATGAGTACTCATTAGCTAGCTAGCCACCTCCCTTATTGATTTCGATTAATGGGGTTGTAGATTGCTTTGTCGTGGTGTACAACACGGCATTGATCGGAAATTTTGTGTCATGGCTTAAGTTGTGTATGATTTTGGCAACACTGTGTTTATGAAATTATTTGACTAAATTGTGTTTTTATGAGCTTTGATATTTGTGAAATGTGATTGAGAAGTATTCAAATTGTGTTTCATCAATGAATGATTTATGTATTGCATTTTAAATTTTTATTGTGCACCACTGAGTATGTTTATACTCAGCGATAGCTCATTTTGCTGTCGCAGATAAGAGTAAGGAGAAAGCAGCAGAGTGAGCTGCTATCGAATTGTGGACCACATCGATCATTTTGTACGGGTATTATTTTATACCCTTGTAGATAATTTTGATGTAAATATGGAAATGTTGTACGTATCAACGTAAGTTGAGCATTTGTAAATAAATTATAATAATATTAATTTGGATTTCCTTCTGTAAATTTAATATTTGTACATATGAATTTCATGTTTTATGCCTTGTGAATGAAGAATTAAATATTTTGAGATGATGAATTCTGATTTGTATTGTGGAATTACTTTGAAGTGATTTGAATTGAGTTGAATTGAGGTTTATTCGAGGTTGGGAGTTGTGAAAAACTTTTGGAAGTGTTTTTCGCAGGTATTTGAAGAACTGTTTTCTCTAATTACAAACGAAACTCTGTCAAAATTTTTATAAAATTTGCGGCAAAATTAAGATGGACAAAAATTTTTACTAGTATTTAAACTTTGAATAAATGGTTTTTAATTCCTACCAAAATGCTCACCACTTTCAAAATGTAAGAAAATTGTTTTAAAATCCCTTGTAGGGTACTTAATGAGTTATCGGTAGGTGAAGTTCGGTAGTTCATTAAGTATTCTACGGTATCATGTTATGCCTTACAGAGGGGTAAGGTGTGACATGTTTTAGTGGTATCAGAGTATGGTTTTTCAACAAATTTTGACTATGTTTATGAACATTTTATTGATAAGTACAACTGCTCAAGTGTCTTTAATTGATACATATGACGTATTTACATCATGAATATGCACTAATGGAGGTCAACCTCCTTGTGTTTGATCTCAGGAAGTAGAAAACTTGGGAAAACGGAATGGAAGGAGGAGATCATTCCGAAGAACAATCTGTTGATGCTGAGGTTCAAGGGGAAGCCCCAGCACTCCAAAACGTGAGTGGGTCAGCCACTCCAGCTCCTACTTGACCGATTCCTGCTCGGTTTGTACTGATAGATGGCTGCATTTTTCCAAAGAAATGGCGGGTAATGTGCCACCCCAAGCTCGGATGCGATGCACTGTAGCACAACCACAACCCTCGGCTCGGCAATATGAAAAGCGATGAAATTTGGGGCCACCGAGTTTAAAGGCACTTTGGGATCCACCGAGGCGTAATGAGTGGTTGGAAAGAATGGAATGAGTTTTGAAAGCTGCGATTAATACGGAAGAGATGAAGTTCGAGTATTCGGTTTCCTTGTTACAAGGGGATGCATATGAATGGTGGAAGACCATCCCCCACAGCCTGGTTGAGCCACCTGTTCTGACATGGACAGACTTCTTGAGGGAGTTCCGATAGAAATGGGTTCCTGATGCATATGTAGATATGAAATTACAAGAATTCTTGAGTTTGAAACAAGGGGATAGAACCATAGCAGAATATGAGAGAGACTTCTCAAGGCTAAGCCACTATGCTGGAAACTTAGTCTCCACCCCTAGAGATAAATGTAAGAGGTTTGAGTCTGGGTTAAGGCCGAGTCTGAGAATGCAAGTTGTGGGTTTCCGACATCAGAATTTTGCTGAGTTGATCTCACAGGCCCTAGAACTGGAAAGGATAGAATCAGAAGGGGCAGTGAAGAAGGGTACACAAGAGAAAGAGAAGACTGAAAAGACTACGGGACAAGCATTTGAGAGTGGCTCTGGAAAGAGGAAACAGTTTGGGGGATCCAGCTCCCCTAGATCTGGCAGAGGTAGATTTTCTGGCCAAAGACCACCCGTGCAGTCGTGAGACCAGCGAACACCCGAGGAGCTCTATCGGTCGGCGGTGTGGCGGTGGTAGAACTCATGGTGGGGTTTGTTTCAAGGCCACTGGTGCATGTTTTAACTGTGGAGGCAGCGGACATTTCGCTAAAGATTGCACTAGTCCGCGCTAGTCTGGACCTTCTGCTACATCTGAGGGATCACTCCAAGTCTCTGCACCTAGAGGGTCACAGTCAGCTGCTAGAGGTAGAGGCAGAGGTAGGGGTCCTGGTAAGACTCCTGGAAGTCAAAGCACTGTTAACCAGCCAGTACCCAGTGGCGCACCAGTCAGAGTGTATACCATGCGTCAGAGGGAAGAAGCTGAAACATCAGACGTTGTAGTTGGTAATTTTTCCATCCTTGACCAAGATGTGCATGTGTTATTTGATCCTAGCTCCACACATTCGTATGTTAGTGCTAGGGTGATGTGTTCTACTGCTATTCAGTGTGTACCAATGGACTATGATGTGCTAGTAACTAGTCCATTAGGCCAGGAGGTTAGGGGAAATAGGCTATATAGGGACTGTCCTTTGGTGATCCAAGGACACACTTTTTTGTCAGACTTGATTGAAATGCCCTTCAGAGATTATGACATTATCTTGGGCATGGATTGGTTAGCCAGGCATCATGCGATGATTGACTATAGACTGAAGACAATCACTTTTGGTCTTCCTCAGTATGGTGATGTAGTAATACACGGGGAGAGGCAGTTATTGCCTTCAAACATCATTTCAGCTGCACTGGCCAGAAAAATGATTAGGAAAGGGTGTGAGGCGTACTTGGCACATGTGATAGACACCCAAGTGGGGAGTCCAGCACTGAGGGACATTCCTACTGTATGTGACTTTTCGGATGTATTTCCTGATGAATTGCCAGGATTACCTCCAGAAAGAGAAGTGCAGTTTGAAATTGATGTTATGCCTGGTGTGGACCCAATCTCCATAACGCTATACAGAATGGCACCAGCAGAACTAAAAGAATTGAAAGTACAGTTGCAAGAGTTGCTTGACAAGGGCTTCATCCACCCTAGTGTGTCACCTAGGGGAGCGCCGGTGTTGTTTGTAAAGAAGAAGGATGGCACTCTCCGATTATGCATTGACTATCGGCAGTTGAATAAGGTGACAATAAAGAATAGATATCCATTACCCCGTATTGATGACTTGTTTGATCAGTTGAGAGGTGCAGCTGTGTTCTCCAAAATTGACCTGAGATCAGGTTATTATATTAGTTGAGAGGTGCAGCTGTGTTCTCCAAAATTGACCTGAGATCAGGTTATTATCAGCTTAGAGTACAAGAGCAGAGTATTTCTAAAACTGCCTTCAGAACCCGCTATGGCCATTATGAGTTCTTGGTCATGCCATTCAGGTTAACTAATACTCCGGCTGCTTTTATGGATCTGATGAACACTGTCTTCAGATCATACCTCGACCAGTTTGTTGTGGTATTTATCGATGATATATTGGTCTATTCGAGGAATGCAGAAGAGCAAGATAGACATCTGCGGATTGTACTACAAACTTTGAGGGAGAAACAGCTATATGCCAAACTGTCGAAATGTGAATTTTGGCTGAAGGAGATATCCTTTTTGGGGCACATAGTATCAGCAGAGGGTATTAAGGTAGATCCTAGCAAGATTGAAGCTGTCCTTAATTGGAAGCCACCCAGAAATGTCACAGAGATTTACGTTTTAAGGTTAATGGATACTACCGTCGATTTGTGAAGGGATTCTCCATGTTGGCATCTCCATTGACCAAGCTGCTTAGAAAGGATGTGAAATTTCAGTGGACGGACAAATGCCAACAAAGTTTTGATGAATTGAAGACATGTTTGACAGAGGCTCTAGTCTTGACTTTACCTACACCGGGTAAAGAATATACAGTTTACAACAATGCTTCTCACAATGGGTTAGGTTGTGTGTTGATGCAAGATCGAAATGTCATTGCCTATGCATCACGCCAGCTGAAACCGCATGAGAGGAATTATCCGACACATGACTTGGAGCTTGCAGCCATTGTGTTTGCTCTTAAGATTTGGAGGCACTATTTGTATGGGGAGAAATGTTACATTTACACAGATCATAAGAGTTTGAAGTATTTGGGCACCCAGAAAGAATTGAATTTGAGACAGAGGAGATGGTTAGAGTTGATAAAAGACTATGATTGTCTGATAGACTATCAGCCAGGGAAAGCTAATGTTGTGGCTGACGCCCTAAGTCGCAAGACTATGACAAGTCTACAGGTTACTCCTTTGTCTTTGGTACATGAGTTGAGATCATTACATGCCAGTTTAGAGATTAATGATGAGGGGCAGACAGCAGTTGCATGGCATGTACAGCCAGTGTTAATTGATCAGATCAGAATGGCTGCTCAGAATGATGAAAGGTATCAGAAGCTATTGGAAGAAGTCCGGCAGGGCAAGAAACCAAAATTCTCAATCAGAGATGATGGTTTACTGTTACACCAGGGCAGAATGTGTGTTCCTAATGATGTTAATTTGAGGCAGATCATTTTGAAGGAAGCACATGAGTCTCCTTTTGCTATGCACCCTGGTGGTACAAAAATGTATAGAGGGCTAAAGGAGCATTACTGGTGGATGGGTATGAAGAGAGATGTGGCAGAGTTTGTATCCAAATGCCTGACTTGTCAGCAAGTAAAGGCAGAGCATCAAGTACCAACTGGGTTATTACATCCACTACCAGTGCCAGAATGGAAATGGGAGAGATTAACAATGGATTTTGTAATGGGACTTCCGAGGACACAGAAGAGTCATGATGTAGTGTGGGTCATTGTCGACAGACTGACTAAGTCTGCTCATTTTCTGCCAATCCGAATGGACTACAATTTGGACAGATTGGCCAGGTTGTACCTCGATTAGATTGTAAGACTTCATGGAGTGCCAGTATCTATTGTATCAGACAGAGATCCTAGGTTCACTTCTAGATTCTGGGGTAGTCTTCAGAGAGCCCTAGGAACTAGATTGAACTTTAGTACTGCATGTCGACACCATATTTTGGCCGATCCCCAAAATACTTTGAAACCGATCCCCGGTGCTAAGTTTCCTCGGAGTAGCTAATCACGTTTCCGATCCCTCTTTGGTAGGCGGTCACATTTCCGACCTCTCCTCGCAAAGACGTGAATCAATGATAAGTCCTACGCATCCCTTGAAACTCAGCCGATCTCTCAAATCATTTACCGATCCTTCAAACCCGTTGCCGGATTTCCGGACCTGTCAAGAATATTCCCGATCCCTGTTGATAAATGGAGTGAACTAGCACTAGATCTTTTCCTACCAGTTTTATTGCCGACCTCCTTTCCGAAAGTTTAAGAGCTAAAGTGTTGGTTCGATTCCGATCTTAAGTGTTCGAGTTAAATTTTCGGTCAAGTTCTGTTCAGCATTTCTTCCCTACCGATCTCATGTTCAGAGTGCTTTCCGATCTCTCATACTTAGATTAATAATCACATTTAGTTTTTGTTTTGCTGTGCTCATACAATCAAATACTCAGACAAATAATGGTTCAAAATTTTCCGATCACAATCATTCATTTCATTTCATGTCATAATTTGTACAAAGTTAATCGTCAGGGGGATCACCCACAGACTGATCTACATTTGGATCACTCCTCTCTCCCTCTCACCCTCGTCTTCATCCTCACTATCTTCACCATCGCCCCCGGGTGCCAGGTCGTCCATCCAAGAAAAGTCTTCTTCTTGGTAACGCTCCTGGAGTGCGGCCAAGAGATCCTTGTGAGCCTTCACATAGGCCTCAGCTATTCCCGTCACCATCTCCTCATCCCTCTCCTTAAGCTCCTTATCCTTCGCCTCGAGTTCCTCTATAAGTTGAGCGACCTGAGAGGATGCATTGGCGTGGAGCGCCTGGACTTCCTTAAGAGCGCGGTCCCTCTCGTCCGAAATACGGTTCTGTTCGGCCAACCGGTCTTCATGGAGCTTTGCCCGTCCCTCGACCTGAGATATATAATCCCGAGCCGATGAGAGTTCGGATCGGAGGGAATCCACTTCCTGGTTCTTCTTCCCGATCTCCTTCCCCAGGCGGTGAATCCTTTCGGATCATGGTGCGGTTCACGAGACACTCCACGTTTAAGCTCATGGTCCGAGTCAATATGTCATCAAGGTCACTCAGGATAGCTTTGTCCGATCCTCTGAAAGAAGATGGTAGACCCGGGACTTTAGCAAACCGGGTTCTCCTTATGATTCGGTTATCCTTCAAGGAGTCGATCAGTATCTGGGCGCCCCGAGAGGAGGTCCTCCCAGAAGCTTGAGTAGGTCCCCTTTCCGCGCTTGGGACAACTGCAAGAATCTGAGGCTGCTCTTCCGATCTAGGAGGAGATCGGGTAGCTTCAGTGGTCGAGGGACCCGAAGGTTGGGGAGGATCTCCTTGTATCTCCCCAGGCTCGCGACCAGGTGTTTGGAGTCGTTCTGAACGCTTCATCTCCTTTACTTTCCGGAAGATCTCTCTTTCCTTTTTCCGCTTACAATGACATTCACCAACCGCCATACCTGCACAAAGAAAAGGTAAGAGAGATCACTAAGGTCGTGAGAATTGAGATATAGAAAATACCGATGCCGAGGTTAGAGAGCGGAAGTTCGCGGTCTTGGCCGGTGAGCAGTTGAACAGTCCAATGGTGCAGCTCGGCAGTCACCGAATCCAAACAAGAATACTTTTTAGTGGGCCTCACTCTTGAGATCCATCACTATCAAACTTTCCTCTTCGCTCAGGGTAATATGGTTCGGAAGCAAGGGTCCCTGGTACCACCAGCTGCGGGGGAAATCCTCAAAGCGGCTCGGATCTTTGCTCCTCACAATGAAGAAACGGTTCTTCCAGTTCTTAAGAGACGAGGCGGTCGGAAAAGAGCCCGCGATTGAAGCTTCGCTGAAAGAACCGATGGTCATCGTCCTTTCGGTGAGTTAGCCGGTGCGGCTTGGCGAACACTTTAGCCGTGAGTCGATTCCCTTAGCTCGGCATAGACCTCGGAAAGCTACCAAGATCCGCCACGAGTTGGGGTGAATTTGAACAATGGATGCTCGATGAAATTTTAAGACCTCCTTGTAGAAGTCATCCAGGGGGAACCGAAGGCCGGCCTTTAATTGTTCCTCGTACACCATAACCATGTCATCCTCTTCAAAAGAATGATCGACACGAAGATCGCCATGGCACTTGATCAGCTCATATGAATCAGGACAAATGTTGTATTCTTGAACAAACGATTGCAGATCGGATTCCCGAAGAACCGATGGAAGCTCGTCTATAGGAAGGGTCTCTCTCCTTGAAGAAGGGCGCATACGCCTTAATGGTACGACCCGACCCCGACCTGGAGCAGGGACCCTAAGGGGTCCAGGTTGCGCGCTTGGCCCGACCGCCTCTTCCTCATCAGACGATGACCAAGAGAACTCAATGGAAGGAGGGCTCGCCGCTCTCTGACCTTCGGCACCGCTCATTTTCAAAAGAAACAAAGAACTTAAACAAAAAAAGAAGATCAAAGTCCTTACCAGAGTCTAATCGATGTCGGAGAAACCGGAGAAAATGAGAGAACTTCGAAGCTATGAGCAGGAGACTGAAAATGAAATGAGAAAACAACTGGCTAACCCTCCCCTATTTATACTAGTCCGAGCATTTAATGCTCGCAAGGTTCTAGGCGGCGCATCGATTGGTGAGACTCGACAGCTGTTCTGACACTTTTCTCAAATATCCGAATGTTCAGAGATCGGTTAATCGGAGATCGGCATAATAAGTTAAATATTTTGAATAAAGGATTAGTCAAGTGTCATTCAAGTAAAGAACCAGATCGGATAACCACCTTAGAGATCGGAAAATAATCAATGCAAAAATAATAAGATGATAACTGCAAAATAAAGTCTTTATTTGCAAAAAGGTCGGATTACATCATTTGGGCGATCTCTAGGGATCGGATTACAATAAAGGACAGACTACATCATTTGGGTGATCCCTAGAGATCTGATTACATTGACAGACTACATCATTTGGGCGATCTCTAGAGATCGGATTACACTAACATTGGATCACATCATTTCTGTGATCTCTAGAAAATCCTATCCGAAGAGGCTGATCTAAGGATCAGTTTATAACTTATCCCAAGGATACTCCCAGGAGATCCATGGATCAGTTTATAACTAATGCCAAGGATACTCCCAGGTGTTCCAAAGGTCAGTTTATAACTGATCCCAAGGATATTGCCGACCGGATGCTTCATCATTGTCGGAACACCCAATGTGGATCGAATCATTGCCGAACACTCAATGTGATGAGAAGCCGAATGAACTCAGTTGGGCAACTCGAGATCGGTACAACCGAAGCCCGCAATACGGATCGGTCAAATTCAGTTCTCTCACCATCGCCAATTAGGACCATCCAATCACCGGGATCGTAAATTTTCCGTCGAGGAAAAGGGAATTCCATCGGAAGAGGATCAAAACCACAGTTGTGGCGGAACTTTCCCGAAGCTAGAACCAAGAAACAAGGAGAAAGAGAAAAATCGAATGAAGGAAATGCCACTATCAACGAGGTATATATAGGGAAAATGGGCATTTAATGTCGGCGGAAAGCAGCGGGCGCTTGAAAATCGAGATGTAATTAATGCTTGGACCGAATCGGTCGATCAAGGGATAAAAGAGATCGGAGATAGGAGATCGGCATGAGAGATCGGAATGGGAGCTAGGGGATCGGAAGACAAAAGAATAAGACAAATTCGATAACCGTCGTCGAATCGGAGCCGAGGTAGTTAAAGCGTGTGACGAGATCTCCACCGCACGCCTAAGAATCGCCCGCAATGCTGACAGGTGCCAGGGTATGTCATGACAGTTCTGTACATCCCAATCCCCACCGTTGATCTCACTTGTAAGGATGAATCCGGAACCCTTGGATCAAGAGAGAAGACGACAATACCAGCGTCTTTCACTCTCAGCCCTCAGATCGTTCCGGACAAAGGATTCAAGACCGTCGGATTAAAAGAGGAAAAGGACAAATATTTTGAGAAGCGATCTCAGCCATTCGTTTTGATTCTCTTTAATTCCTGAACATCCGATCATGTACTTCAAAATCCTGACCCTCCATCTCCCTCAAAATGAATCCTCACCCTGTATGGGGAGCACGGATTCCTATAAATACCTGCATGAAAAACTGTTCAAAAAAAAAGGACGGACGAAAAAAAAGAAAGGCTGTTATTATAGCAGAAGAACTCTGAAAATTTCATTCAGTTTGTTATTCTGCTACTTTGAAGTATTGATTGGAAAGACTTTTGAAACTAGTTTTCTGAAGTGTTTCTTGAAAAGATTTTGAACACTGGAACTCTACATTTCGCTTGTTCATCACCCGATCACGCCTTCACTTTCAACTCTTTATCATCTCTATTTTAATCCCAACTGTTGGAGCTCAAATCCCACTCAGTTGTTATCTTGACCTAATCACATCATAGCTAAGCTCCCTCCAGTTCACGGTGAACATCAACTCTCAGGCTAATCAGTCCGCGGTCTTGTTTCTAGTGGCCACCCCATAATTATTCCTACAGATTCAGCTCCTCCCAGGTAAGAGCCCACGTCGCTGTTTTATTAAGTGTTTGCGTTCATTTCTTTCGTAGTCTCTCTGTCCTTTTTACGTATGTGATTTTTCTCCAAGTTCATCTCGTGCAAAGAGACCCAGAAATGTTATTCTCAGGTCATCTCTTTAGTGATTAGTGTGCCTTTTATTAATCTTCGTCATTTCTGAATACGAGCTTTTCTGGTTCCTAGTAGAGTGTAAATGGTCAGGTAAGACGTAGGTAACTGCAACCTAAAGATCTCTCTTAAAGGGAAAATCTGAATAATACATAAGGAAGATAGTCAAACTATTAGGCTGACGCAAAGCAGATTCGGCAAAGATGCCATAAAATGGAAGTAAAAGAAGCGAGTAGATTGGTCATAAATAAATATTGGTAAAATAAATACATGAGAGGTCGGTAAATCAGGTCTCATTTTCCCGTCTAGCCGAAGGATATTGATAAGTCCTATCCCCAACCTCTTTAAACTTCAGGATCCTTATCTCTAGGTTCTTAGGGCACCAAAATTCTGGAGATCGGAAAAATACCTTTCAGGCACCTTTCTAATTTAAAAGAGATCGGAGGAGAGTTCTTATCCGGTCTTAACTCAAATTCTAATAAACATTTAAAAGAGATCGGAGGAGAGTTCTTATCCGGTCTCAACTCAAAATTTTATTAAATAGGGATCGGAGGAGAATTCTTATCCGGTTCCCATCTCGAAATTTTAATAAATAACTAAAAGAGATCGGAGGAGGACCCTCACCAGAACTCCAATAAGAATTTAAATAAATAATCCAAGAGAGATCGGAGGAGAGTTCTTATCCGGTCTCTATTCAAATTTTAATAAATATTAAAAAGAGATAGGAGGAGAGTTCTTATCCTATTCTCACACCAAATTTCAACCCGTATGCAAGATAATCCCAAAACCCAGAACAATTCGTAACGTCAACTCACTAAGGTTGTCTCATTTATTTATGTATCTGGGTAATCCTAATTAGTGAAAAATCAAACATTCCTTTTACCAAAAGGATTAACATTCCCACTATAGCCCTTCTAACTAATTTATAAAGGACACAAAATTAAATCTACTTACCCTTGTTAAGGGACGAGGTGGGGTGCCTAACACCTTCCCCACCCGTTAATGGACCCCGAACCTAGAATCTCTGTTTTGAAGTGGTTTCATTTTTAATTTAACTCCCTAAATGGTTTTCTTTAGTTTCCCTCAAAACTAAGGTGGCGACTCCTCACTTTTCCCACTTCGGTGAGTGATCGTCCGGGCGACCGCAAAATCCCGTTGCGACAGCTTGGCGACTCCGCTGGGGACTATGTATCCTAACCCCAGTCTAGAGGTCCAAAAGTAGGCTTAATTTTTGTCTGATCAAATTATAGTTAGAGGGGCTCACTCGGCAATGTCTTATATGCTAATTATTATTGCTGCTAACTATTTTGTTTTGCCTGTTCTATCTCCTACAGTGCTCTTCATTTCAAAGAAAAAGGAAAAAAGGAAAAAATGGAAAAATAAAATCCCCCTGAATCGGGAAGAGGTAAAAGTGTCCCTTCACACACCGAACACTTACACAATGTCCTCACACACTATAGTCCTAACCCGGGCTTTCTTACCCTTTTAGGAAAGTAGGAGGGGGTCATGTAGCGGTGCCCGTGGGTTTTACCCCGTTAGTATCCGTGAAGGCTCCTGCTCAAATTGAAACTCGTTCTATCCATTGTGATACTCGTGGAATTTTCCCGACAATATCATGGGGGTAGAATGGGGCTCTACTGTTTACAGTAGGGGCAATTTGGGAACCTGTGGCTATTAGAAAAATTAGATACTGAGCTAAACCGTCACAATAGCTGAAAGCCGTAGTAAACTGCCTCATAAGATAGAACCATCCAGATAGGTAGCGCTTACCCGGTATCAGGAGTCTCCCTATTATAGGACAAAAGGGGACATGTTTACTCTTACCTTACTCTCTTTCGATTTCTTTTCGTTCATTTTGTGAGGG
The DNA here is from genome assembly GCF_030052815.1 of Hevea brasiliensis. Classification (NCBI taxonomy): domain Eukaryota; kingdom Viridiplantae; phylum Streptophyta; class Magnoliopsida; order Malpighiales; family Euphorbiaceae; genus Hevea; species Hevea brasiliensis. The sequence continues at coordinate 74,410,548 of NC_079501.1, forward strand.
TAATCTTGAATTCTACTGAAACACTTACACATTTTCCTACTTTGATAAATGTGTACGTGTCACTCTGTCAACAGTATGATTCAAAATTACTCTAATTTGTCTTACTAACGAATCTTCATGAGCATCACCAAACCGAAGTGCAGCAAAGGATAGGCATCATTTTTATCATGGCATCCTCGAGTCGATCGGCGAAAAAGGTTGAATGCTAAACTTTAGTCCGATCGGCTCATGTTCGGTACCCTCCCAAAGCGATGCTTTCAAGGCGCACGCTAGCTCGCTACCTTCCTTTGGATTTGGATGAATTTGAGGTCAAAATGAACAACCTCGAGGGTGCATCTAGTAGATGGAGGTCGCTTCCGATCGGTCAAGGTACGATTTGAAGAAAATGCGGAAGGATTGCAACCTTAATGCAAGTCAAGGTCCAAATCCGGCATTAAAAGCCATGTTGTCGGTTTGGAATCCTAAGTGCAGTATTCTCTTTCAATGATATTGACACGGTCCCCACTATGGAAGAATATCGAGGCATTGCTAGGGATCCCATACTCCTTGCGAGCCGGATCTACTTACACCTCGAGCATAGACAGGACACAGAAGCGGTTGGCACACATGTTGGGTTTTCCCCGGAAGAAGTAAAGTCGGAGAAAGCGATCAAAGGGAACACGTATGGATGGTATTGGGCGTACCTTGAGAAGCGGTTAGATCATCGCCTCCAAAAGCGATGGGATCAAGTTTCCGTAGCACTCGCCTTGGGAATCTATGGTCTGATCCTGTTCCCGGGGCCATTGGGGATCATCACTAGCAGTGCAGTAGAGGTATTTTGGACAGTAGAAAGGCAGGGGATCAACCCGATACCGGCAATCCTTGCTGAAACCTTGTTAACCCTAACTTACTGCAGACAACAGGGGAAAGGGTCCATTAAGTGTTGCTCTCAGTTATTATACCTCTGGACTATCAGTCACATGTGTCCTGAGGAGACAAAAGGATTGACTTGGTACCTTGACCAGCCTCCCATTGAGAAGATGATCCGGTTAGTGATAAGCGAAGAATGAAAAAGCGATGGCGGGAGCGGATTACGAGTTTCAATAGCCATGATTCTTGTTGGAGGAAGTGGGCGTCAAGCAAACCTGTCTTTATTTGTACAGGAGGTATTCAGTCGGTGTCCCTAATTGGAATAACCGGGTATACAAATTACACTCCAGCGCTGGTAACAAGGCAGTTTGGCTCAACACAATCTGTGATCAACATTGAAGAATACCACCAAGGACACTTCTACCATGAACTCAAGGAAGAAGAAGGATTGAAAATGGCTCGCAAGTCTTGGGAAAGCATCGCTCTGATAGAGAAATCACCCAAAGGCCCAAGTGCCTCGGACGATTATCTTAAATGGAGGACGCGGGGACCGAGAACACTCTCTTGTAGAATTCAGGGCGACAACCCTCGCCAAGACGCCTTATTAGAGGAAGGCGATAATCGCTGGTTGACTCGCTACAAAGGCAAATACCGAGAACTCACAATTGCGGGAACAAATAAAGCAATGGAGGACCAACAGAAACTTAAGAGAAGGGTAAGATAGCTCAAGGAAGAGGCATGGGCCGAAAGGATAGGGTTCGAAGAGCAAGAGGTACAGTGGGAAAAAGAAAGAAACTCTCTCAAGTGAGGTCAAAGAAATGAAAGGCGTAATAGTAAACTTGAGAAAGGATGAAGTACCAAGAGGTGCTCGTTGAAGAGTATAAACAGGAAAACAAGAAGAAGAAGCTTGAATTAAAAGAAGGCACTCCTCATCAACGATATCTTGAAAGAGTGTGCTAAAGAAAGAAAAGAAAAAGAAAAACAAATGCCCTCTATCAAGAACGAAAGAGAATGTAGACCAGTGGAGAGGACAATAGCACAAGGAAAACAAGAATTATTACCAGAATCCGAGTACGCTCTGAAAGCATTCGATTATGCCAGGCAAGAAGGTAGGTTATATGAGTATCTCAGAAAATGTCATCTCATTATAAAGAACCTCCCAGAGCTTAGGCCGATGTAAAAGATACGATGTACAAATTACTCAGTTAATGAAGTGATTTTTGGACCATTGTTTAGCAAAATTTGTGAATGAATAGTATGACTCCCGTAGGAACTCCCTCGCTAGGGTTATGTGAAAAATTGAAATGCGTTGTATGGACCAGTATCATAAATGCGCACTCAATCTCGTCATTCACGGTCAGACTATCGAACGATGCCATGATAAAGCTGAAGCAATTATCCTTTTTACAGATTTCAACTTGGCTCTCAAATGCCACTGTATCCTTCGTCCAGACCAGGACTTTTAGTTTCTCTGCAAAAATCCAAATTTTATTTAAAATTTTCTTTTTACTCTTCCTGGAAATCAATATTGATTCAAACAAGGCAAGTCGACCAAGCACAGTTCAACCCAAGCGAGTGTACTTAACAAGATCTCGAACAAGAAAGATAATGGAAAATCGGGAGCAAGTCTGAGAACCTACGAGGCGGTCTCGAATTGAAAGATCACTTTCAAATCATGAGACTAATGAAGGAAATGTCTCGAGAACAAACCTACTTGAACCTAACCCACCATTACCTCCTCCGCCTCCTACAACAAATGATCCTCATCAAGCTTCAACCTCTTTTACCTTTCGTCTCCCATTAGGACCCAGCGATCCTTTGTCAATCCGGTGAGCATGAATAATGACCCACCTTTCTCCTATTACCATTGTCTCAAATGCCGAGCCTCACCATTCAATACCGATCCATCCAGTTTACTCCACCCCTCGGCTCCGGTTGGAGGAGCATATCACCTGATGGAAGGAGAACATAGGGCGAGAGATAACGAGAAACTATCTCGCCTAGAAGAAAGGCGAGGGCAATAGAGGGCTGAACATGTATGGTTCGATCGATGTGTCGTCACTAAGATTGGTGCGGATGTGGTGGTACCACCCAAATTCAAGGTTCGGATTTCGACAAGTACAGGAAACTTCGGATCCCGCATCCACACGGCAACCTACATTGCCAAAATGCGCCTTAACGGATGACGATAGACTTCTCATTCAAGTCTTTCACGAGAGCCTCTCCGGAGCAGCTCTGAGATGGTGCATACAATTGGACAGGAGCAAGCTGCACTCCTGGAAGGACTTAGCCGATACCTTTCTAAAGCAGTACAAATTCAATTGTGATGCGGCACCCACGAGGAGGGACCTCCGGGCACAGTGCAGAAAGACCGGGAAGGTTTCAAGCGGTATGCCCAACGATGGAGGAGAAGGCGCGCGATATATCCTCCGGTGACCGACAATGAACTTTGCTCCTATTCATCGAAGCGTTGAAGGCTCCTACTTCAACTTGATGATCGGAAATACCTCCAACGACTTCTCGGATATCATCCAAGCGGTGAGAGAATCGAAGCCAATCGAGAATAGGAAGGCTACGAGAGTTGGTGAGAACCTGAAAGAAAGCGCCAATTTTGGCAAGAAAAAGGAGGGTGATGTACACTCTATCACCGTCGAATAATTACCCCAATTTCCCCAAAATAACTACGGCCATATTCCCCTCTCATGGCCAAACCATCGCCAACATTCCACCTCCTTTCCCTAATTATCCACAACCACGCCCACAATACGCCCCACCCACAAATTTCCAACCAAGACCACCTCCTCCACCAACTCAACCACGACCACCACAAAATAACCCGAGACCTCCAAGAAATCCTGATCCACCCCTTCCCCTCCCTCTCAGTGAAATATACCGATACCTTGTCGGTATAAACCAAATCGTGCAGTCCCTTTAGACCCAATCCGGCCGCCATATCCTGGTGGTATGATGCCTGACCGTTGTGAGTATCATGGAGGAGCACAAGGGCATTCAGCGACAAGCTGCGGGGCACTCAGAGGGAGAGTGCACGCTCTAATCCGGAACGGGTGGTTGAAAATTGAGGGGAATGGTTCCCTCCCCAATGTCACCTCAAATCCACTGCCCAACCACAATGCGGGTAGTGGTGTAAATATGATCGAATCTAAGGGAAAGGGATCAACACCTGAAGTGGATGAGCTGGTTCCGTACTTTGAGGAGATTTTTGCTATAGCAATGAGGGAAGGTTATCTTTCCCCCCAGGCAACGGGATTAGAGGAGAATACGGGGTGTCCTTACCATGGAGGCGGTGATCATGAGTGCGAGATTGTGAGGGTTCGGGCAAGAGGTCCGGAACTTATTGTCTTTTAAGGGGTTGAGATGTCAGAAGAGGTCAAAAACGGAAGGGGAAGTGAACACCACAAGATTCAGCCAAACTGCTTCTACCTCCAAGCCCAGAATCACCTTCTCACCCCCAGTAGCCTCACCACGATATGATTATTCAGACTCATACAACTTCCCATCACCAACACTCATGCTGTCCCTTGGAACTATAATTTCCAAGTTTTTACTCAGGGAGCGTCAAGCAGCACATCCGCTCCTAGCCTTGCCTCACCTCCGGCACCACCAAAGCCATGTTTCGCTCCTCACGAGCACTTCAGGATGACTTATGCTGGACCTGCCAGCGGCATTACTCCCCAAACAAGTCCCCAGCCTGTTATTGCAATAAAACCCTCTCCACCTGAGCAAGAAGTCGAGTTTATAACCCGAAGTGGGAGGTGTTACGGGAACGAGGAAAGAGAAAAGAGAAAAGGGAAAGTAAAGATGGGAGAGTCATCAAGAAACACGGAAGAGGAGGTTGAGAAAGCGAGGAAGCGAGCCTATTGAGCACAAGGAAGATGAAGAACTGCTGCTCCAAATAATGAAACAGAGCGAGTATGATGTGGTGGAGCAGTTGAGAAAAACACCCGCTCGGATTTCGCTGTTATCGCTGATTTTGAGTTCGGAAGTGCACCGACAAGCCTTACAGAGAATCCTGGATCAGGCCTTTGTCAACCACGACATTACTCCGGCGAGAAGTTAGTGGGACAAATCCAGGCATCCAGCTCTGTAGCCTTTTCTGAAGAGGAGGTAGACCCTGCAGGCTTAGGGCATAATAAAGCTCTGCATGTAACGGTGAAATGTAAAGGCTGTATAGTAGCCAAGGTCCTCATCGATAACGGATCGACCCTCAATGCGCCTAGCGCTACCTTGGCTAGATTGCCGGTTGACCAATCGGACATACGTCAAAGTGCTATGGTGGTGAGCTTTTTGGAACAAGGAGAGAGTCTTTGGGGGCGTTGACTTGCCAATCAGTCGGTGCATGTACTTTCAATATCACGTTTCAAGTGATGAACATTGAGCCAGCTTACACCATGCTGTTAGGGAGGCCTTGGATCCATTCTGCGAATGCTGTTCCTTCTACTTTGCACCAGAAGATTAAATACATTAAGGACGGCAAAATCATCACGGTGAAGGGCGAAGAGGCCATACTAGTCACCAAGCCGCAATCACTCCCTTATGTGGACGCAGCCTAGGAGTCATTGGAAAGTTCTTTCCAGGCACTTGAATTGCAAAATACTGGGAAGGAAGGGGCCATGGCTATGGTGGCCAAAGTAATGTCAAGCGGGTATGAAGAGGGTAAAGGCCTAGGCGCCACTTTACAAGGGATTGTCAAGCCTATACCGGCCATTCAGAAGATAGGCCGTTGTGGTTTGGGATATGAGGAGGATGCCCTCGTGGATGGGCGATTCTGGATGAGAAAAATGCTTCGGGATCAGAGATTTGACCAGAAGATAGGAAAGGTGAAAGTAGTCCCGAGAATCACGGAAATCTTCACTAAACCGGTCATTCAACATCCGGCAAGTACAGAAGAATCACCTGATGATCCATCCATAGATGTCATCCAACTGGATTCCTTGTATGAGGCCCTAACTTCGCCAATGGCTGAAGAGCAGGAGCTTTGACAACTGGACAACGGAGGATATCCCTGTACTCAATCTCGAGTAAAGTACCTCTGGTTATCTACACTTGATCACTTTGTCCATGGTGACAAGTGTAATACTGTAAATGGACCTTTTCTTATGGCATTAATATTAATGAATTAATAGCGCATTTTTAATTCAATACTCTTTTTCTTTCCATCCTTATAACATGTTCTATTCTTTATTCCTTCAGGACAATTCATCAATTAACACCTAATAATCCAATAGACTCAGAAATTCCTCAGTTAATTTTGAAATCCCCATAAGCGCCATTACTTCAAGTAATTGAGGAAGACCTTACAGGAAGAAAGCAATGAAAAGATGAACCCTCCTCGTGCCTTGTGAAGGCAAACGTGCACAATAAACTTAGGCACGGAAGAAGTAAAAAGGGAACTTAAGATAGTGGAGAGTGAGGAGTTGGGAGATATGATCGGTCTGCTTAAGGAATTTCTCGACGTGTTCTCTTGGAGCTATGATGACATGGTCGGTTTGGACCCTCAGATAGTGACGCACAAGATTCCTTTAATTCCGGGAACGATCCCGGTGAAGCGGAATCGAGAGAATGAATCGATACACCGCTCAAGGTTCGGGATGAAGTCAAGAAACGAGATGACGGGTTCTTAGAAGTGGTCAAATATCCCCAATGGGTGGCTAACGTCGTCCCGGTGATGAAGAAAGCGGGAGAGTCGGGGTGTGTTGACTACGAGGATCTTAATAAAGCTAGTTTGAAAGACGATTTCCCTCTCCCCCACATTGATGTGTTAGTTGACAATGCCGCGGGTTTGGGCAGATGTTCGTGTATTGATGGGGCATCAGTGTACAATCAGATCCCAATGGACTAGGAAGACAATGATAAAACTGCTTTTATCACCCAATGGGGGTATTCTGCTATCGGGTCATGCCCTTCGGGTTGAAGAATGCCGGGCTACTTACCAGCGCGCACTGGTCACATTATTCCACGATATGATGCATAAAGAAGTGGAGGTGTATGTGGATGATATGATCATCAAATCCCGGGGAGAGGAGAGCCACGTTCAGGTGATAAGGAGGGTGTTTGAAAGACTCAGGAAATACCAGTTGAAGCTGAACCCTGCTAAGTGCATATTCGGAGCTAGATCGGGAAAAGCGTTTGGGATTCATAGTAGCGAGAAAGGGATAGAAGTAGATCGGACAAGGTTCGAGCTATTCAAGAAATGCCGTCCCCAAAAGCAGAAAGGGAGGTGCGATTTTAGGAAAATCGAACTACATTCGAGGTTTATTTCTAATCTCACTGCCAAAGCTGAGCCTATTTTCAGATTACTCCGGAAAAACAACTCTACTCAATGGGATTCAGTTTGTCAAGAGGCTTTTGAGAAAATCAAGCGATTCACAAACCCACAAAGATTGGTCCCACTGCGTGTGTAGGCCTCGATCCTGTACATGGCACCAACAGAATTCCATGGGATGTGTTTTGGGACAGATGATGATACCGGCCAAAAGTGAGGGCCATTTATTACCTGAGCAAGAAGTTCAATGATTGTGAGTCAAGGTACTCCTTCTTAGAAAAGACTTGATTCGTTAGCATGGACAGCAAATCGCCTCAAGCACTATATGTTGAATCACAAGACATGGCTTATCTCCAGGATGGATCCTATCAAATATGTATTCGAAAGCCCATTCGTGCCGGGAAGGATAGCCAAGTGGCAGGTTATACTCTCCCAATACGACATAGTCTACATGACCCGAAAAGCGGTGAAAGGTAGCGTGATTGCTGACCTCCTAGCAGAAAACCCTATCCCGGATTATGAAGCTCTAGATTTTGAGTTCCCTGATGAACATATCAATGAAGTAGACCACGAAGAAGATGAGCCAACTGATGTATGGGAGATGTATTTTGATGGAGCAGTCAATTTATCGGGAAATGGAATCGGAGTCGCACTAGTATCCCTGCATGAAAGCACTTCCCAATAGCTGCTAAGTTGGGATTTGACTGTACCAACAATGTCGCAGAGTATGAAGCTTGTGTAATGGGTCTACATGCCGCTATAGAGAGGAAAATCAGAAAGTTGGAGGTGTACGGAGACTCTACCGATAATCTATCAAGTCAAGGGAGAATGGCAAACTAAGGATCCCAAGTTGATCCCATATCAGAAGTACTTACTGGAGCTGATCAAGAAATTCGAAGAAATCTCTTTCACTCATCTGAGTAGAGACAGGAATCAATTTGCAGATGCCTTAGCTACTCTAGTCATATGGCTCAAATCAAGAAGGGCGGATGTTTCAGACGTTGAAGATTAAGGTGAGGGATGAGCCACCTATTGCTTCATGATTGAAGAAGAGCCCGACGGAAAGCCTTGGTATCATGACATCACGGCTCATCAGAGAACTGCAGAATTCCCTTCAGGGGCAAGCAAAAATGAAAAGAAAATGATTCTGAGGTTAGCATTAGGTACTTTCCGTGGAGAGACCCTATACAAGAGGAGCCCCAACGGAGAATTGTTGAGATGTGTAGATGCAAAGGAAGCAAAGAGAATCCTTTTGAAACTCATGAGGGAAATTGTGCCACTCACGCCAATGGACACATGATGGCGAAGCAAATCATGCGACGTGGGTATTTTTGGATCACAATGGAAAAGGATTGCATCGAGTATTTCCTAAGTGCCACAAGTGTCGATTTACGCAGATCCGATAAATGTGCCACCTCACAAGTCGTTCAATCTCGTCTCACCGTGGCCTTTTGCAATGTGGGGCATAGATGTGATTGGTCCCATCAATCCCAAGGCATCCAATGGGCACAGATTCATCCTTGTATCCATCGACTATTTCTCAAAGTGGGTCCAGGCGACATCCTATGCTCACATCACGCAGAACACGCTTTCTCAAATTCTTCGAAACAATATCATCCGCCGCATGGTCTCCCGAATGAAATTGTCACTTATAACGCAAAGAACTCGAACGGTCCAAGATTCGTAAGCCGTGTGATCAATACGTAATCCGACATCTCAATTCCTCCCCATACCGTCCCAGGATGAATGGAGCGGTTGAAGCCGCGAACAAAAACCTCAAGAGAATAATCCGAAAATGACAAATACATATAGGATTGGCATGATACGCTTCCCTACGCCTCCACGCATACCGACTTCCGAAGAACCTCGACCGGCAACACCATACTCACCGGGTCTACGGGATGGAAGTCAGATTGCCTATTGAGGTTGAAATCCCGTCCCTAAGAATTTTGAAGGAATCAGGGATCGATGAGTCAGAATGGATCCAGTCAAGGTTGGATCAGTTGAATTTGCTGGATGAGAAAAGGTTAACAGCAGCATGTCACGGACAATTATACCAGAAGAATGGCTGTGGCATTTGATAAAACGCGCCACGGGAATTTCAACACGGGACTTAGTTCAAGAAAGTATCGCCAAACCAAAACGATCCCCGGGCAAATGGTCACCAACCTACGAGGGTCCTTATGTGATTAAAAAGGCGTTCGAGGAGCTTGATCTTGACTCACATGGACGGTGAAGAATTCCGAGACTGTGGAATGCCGACATCGTCAAGAGATACTATGCATGAAAAGGAGAAAGGATGAAAAAAAAAAAAAAAAAAAAAAAAAAAAATACACTCTTGGGGTGAAAACCCAAAAGGGCGTCCCAAGAACCGAAGTGGAGGAATAAGGAAGGGGGCATGAAACCACGGATAGAAAAGAGACCGTTACGACATGCAGCTTCAAAGAACTCGAAATAATGGCAGTTAAAAGACTTCAAAATTAACCATAAGGAATATGTGAGATCTATCCTTATGGCCTTTCCTTTGAAAGTTTATCTTCGTTTTTTCAAGACCATAATAAAGTTATACTTTATTCCTTCCGCTCTTATTTTTCTGACTGCCCGCTTTTAATACTGCCCTTTCTCTTTGTTTAATGTGCTATTAATTAGTTAAATTTTTGCCATAAGATTTGAATTCGAGAATTGATAACCTCACGTACTTTGCTATGAGATTTGCAGGGAATGACGGCCTTAAAAAAAAAAAAACTAGAGGCGAAACCCGAAAGGGCGCTTCTAGCCGAATGGACGAAGAGAAAGTGAAAACCGCAAGGGCGCTTTCCGTAGAATAAGAAGAAAGTCGGAATGAAAAGGGGCATCCGAAAGAATGAGATCATAGGTCAGTCTTGCAACTCCTCCTCCATTAATCGTCCGCCTTAAGTATCTTGTTGAGTACACTCTTTCAGGGAATAACTTCATATGCCAAAGTCAGACTTGTTTTGTAAGTTGATTTTTATTTTCCTGCAATTCCACCATCAATCTATGGATCCTTGATCCAAGTTGATTTTATTTTCCTGCAATTCCACCATCAACCTCTGGATCCTTGATCCAAGTTGATTTTATTTTCCTGCAATTCCACCATCAATCTATGGATCCTAGATCCAAGTTGATTTTATTTTCCTGCAATTCCACCATCAATCTATGGATCCTTGATCCAAGTTGATTTTATTTTCCTGCAATTCCACCATCAACCTCTGGTTCCTTGATCTAAGTTGATTTTAATTTCATGCAATTTAAATTTCTGTTATTAACCTCTGGTTCCTTGATCTAAGTTGATTTTAATTTCATGCAATTTACATTTCTGTTATCAACCTCTGGTTCCTTGATCTAAGTTGATTTTAATTTCATGCAATTTACATTTCTGTTATCAACCTCTGGTTCCTTGATCTAAGTTGATTTTAATTTCATGCAATTTACATTTCGTATCAACCTCGGTTCCTTGATCTAAGTTGATTTTAATTTCATGCAATTTACATTTCGTTATCAACCTCTGGTTCCTTGATCTAAGTTGATTTTAATTTCATGCAATTTACATTTCTGTTATCAACCTCTGGTTCCTTGATCTAAGTTGATTTTAATTTCATGCAATTTAAATTTCTGTTATCAACCTCTGGTTCCTTGATCTAAGTTGATTTTAATTTCATGCAATTTACATTTCTTTTATCAATCTCTGGTTCCTTGTGATAAGTTGATTTTAATTTCATGCAATTTAAATTTCGTTATCAACCTCCGGTTTATAGATCTAAGTTGATTTTAATTTTCTAGGTCATTAACTTAGGTGTGCTTTAGTTCCCTAATTTCAAATACCTAATCGCCCGTAATATGAGTCTGAATCTTTACATAATTCCTATACGGAAATTTTTCCTTTAATAGAAATTACGTAAAGAGGGGCAGCTGTCGACACCATATTTTGGCCGATCCCCAAAATACTTTGAAACCGATCCCCGGTGCTAAGTTTCCTCGGAGTAGCTAATCACGTTTCCGATCCTCTTTGGTAGGCGGTCACATTTCCGACCTCTCCTCGCAAAGACGTGAATCAATGATAAGTCCTACGCATCCCTTGAAACTCACCGATCTCTCAAATCATTTACCGATCCTTCAAACCCGTCGGATTTCCTGACTCCAAGAATATTCCCGATCCCTGTTGATAAATGGAGTGAACTAGCACTAGATCTTTTCCTACCAGTTTTATTGCCGACCTCCTTTCCGAAAGTTTAAGAGCTAAAGTGTTGGTTCGATTCCGATCTTAAGTGTTCGAGTTAAATTTTCGGTCAAGTTCTGCTCAAAGATTTCTTCCCTACCGATCTCATGTTCAGAGTGCTTTCCGATCTCTCATACTTAGAGTAATAATCACATTTAGATTTTGTTTTGCAGTGCTCATACAATCAAATACTAATAACAATAATGGATAAAAAATTTACGATCACAATAATTCATTTCATATCATGTCATAAATTGTACAAAGTTATTCTACTGGGGATCACCCCACTGATCTACATTTGATCACTCCTCTCTCCCTCTCACCCTCGGCTTCATCCTCACTATCTTCACCATCGCCCCGGTGCCAGGTCGACCATCCAAGAAAAGTCTTCTTCTGGGTAACGCTCCTGGAGTGCGGCCAAGAGATCCTTGTGAGCCTTCACATAGGCCTCAGCTATTCCCGTCACCATCTCCTCATCCCTCTCCTTAAGCTCCTTATCCTTCGCCTCGAGTTCCTCTATAAGTTGAGCGACCTGAGAGGATGCATTGGCGTGGAGCGCCTGGACTTCCTTAAGAGCGCGGTCCCTCTCGTCCAAATACGGCCTGCTTCGCCAACCGGTCTTCATGGAGCTTTGCCCGCCCTCGACTGAGATATATAATCCCGAGCCGATGAGAGTTCGGATCGGAGGGAATCCACTTCCTGGTTCTTCTTCCCGATCTCCTTACCCAGGCGCTGAATCCTTTCCCGGATCATGGTCTGGTTCACCAGACACTCCACGTTTAAGCTCATGGTCCGAGTCAATATGTCATCAAGGCCACTCTGGGATAGCCTGTCCCGATCCTCCTGAAAGAAGATGGTAGACCCGTGACTTTAGCAAAACCGGGTTCTCCTTAACAGCTCGTTATCCTTCAAGGAGTCGATCAAGATTCGAGCGCCCGAGAGGAGGTCCTCCCGTAAGCTTGAGTAGGTCCCCTTTCCGCGCTTGGGACAATCGCAAGAACTGAGTCGCTCTTCCGATCTAGGAGGAGATCGGGTAGCTTCAGTGGTCGAGGGACCCAAGGTTGGGGAGGATCTCTTGTATCTCCTGTGCTCGCGACTGTGTGTTTGGAGTCGCTCAACGCTTCATCTCCTTTACTTTCCGAAGATCTCTCTTCCTTTTTCCGCTTCCTATGACCTTCACCACCCGCCATACCTGCACAAAGAAAAGGATAGTGAGATCACTAAGGTCGTGAGAATTGAGAAATAGAAAATACCGATGCCGAGGTTAGAGAGCGGAAGTTCGCGGTCTTGGCGGTGAGCGCTGAACAAATCCAATGGTGCACTTCTAGCCACCGAATCCAAACAAGAATACTTTTAGTGGCAGCCTCACTCTTCAGATCCATCACTATCAAACTTTCCTCTTCGCTCGTGGTAATATGGTTCGAAGCAAGGGTCCCCGTACCACCACCGCTGGGAAATCTCAAAGCGGCTCTGATCTTTGCTCCTCACAATGAAGAAACGGTTCTTCCAGTTCTTAAGAGACGAGGCGATCGGAAAAGAGCTCGCAGCTAGGCTTCACTGAAAGAACCAAAGGGTCATCGCCCTTTCGTGAGTTAGCCGGCAGCTTGGCGAACACTTTAGCCGTAGGTCTGATTCCCTTAGCTCGGCATAGACCTCGGAAAGCTACCAAGATCCGCCACGAGTTGGGGTGAATTTGAACAATGGATGCTCGATGAAATTTTAAGACCTCCTTGTAGAAGTCATCCAGGGGGAACCGAAGGCCGGCCTTTAATTGTTCCTCGTACACCATAACCATGTCATCCTCTTCAAAAGAATGATCGACACGAAGATCGCCATGGCACTTGATCAGCTCATATGAATCAGGACAAATGTTGTATTCTTGAACAAACGATTGCAGATCGGATTCCCGAAGAACCGATGGAAGCTCGTCTATAGGAAGGGTCTCTCTCCTTGAAGAAGGGCGCATACGCCTTAATGGTACGACCCGACCCCGACCTGGAGCAGGGACCCTAAGGGGTCCAGGTTGCGTGCTTGGCCCGGCCGCCTCTTCCTCATCAGACGATGACCAAGAGAACTCAATGGAAGGAGGGCTCGCCGCTCTCTGACCTTCGGCACCGCTCATTTTCAAAAGAAACAAAGAACTTAAACAAAAAAGAAGATCAAAGTCCTTACAGAGTCTAATCGATGTCTGAGAAACCGAGAAAATGAGAGAACTTCAAGCTATGAGCAGAGACTCAAAATGAAATGAGAAAACAACTGGCTAACCCTCCCCTATTTATACTAGTCCGAGCATTTAATGCTCGCAAGGTTCTAGGCGGCGCATCGATTGGTGAGACTCGACAGCTGTTCTGACACTTTTCTCAAATATCCGAATGTTCAGAGATCGGTTAATCGGAGATCGGCATAATAAGTTAAATATTTTGAATAAAGGATTAGTCAAGTGTCATTCAAGTAAAGAACCAGATCGGATAACCACCTTAGAGATCGGAAAATAATCAATGCAAAAATAATAAGATGATAACTGCAAAATAAAGTCTTTATTTGCAAAAAGATCTGATTACATCATTTGGGCGATCTCTAGGGATCGGATTACAATAAAGGACAGACTACATCATTTGGGTGATCCCTAGAGATCTGATTACATTGACAGACTACATCATTTGGGCGATCTCTAGAGATCGGATTACACTAACATTGGATCACATCATTTCTGTGATCTCTAGAAAATCCTATCCGAAGAGGCTGATCTAAGGATCGCTTTATAACTTATCCCAAGGATACTCCCAGAGATCCATGGATCGCTTTATAACTAATGCCAAGGATACTCCTGTGTGTTCCAAAGGTCGCTTTATAATCGATCCCAAGGATATTGCCGATCGGATGCTTCATCCGCCGGAACACCCAATGTGGATCGTAATCGTTTCGGAACACTCAATGTGATGAGAAGCCGAATGAACTCGCTTGGGCAACTCGAGATCGGTACAACCAAGCCCGCAATACGGATCGGTCAAATTCGCTTCTCTCACCATCGCCAATTAGGACCATCCAATCACCGGATCGTAAATTTTCCGTCGAGGAAAAGGGAATTCCATCTAAGAGGATCAAAACCACGCTTGTAGCCTAACTTTCCCGAATGCTAGAACCAAGAAACAAGGAGAAAGAGAGAAAATCGAATGAAGGAAATGCCACTATCAACAGGTATATATAGGGGAAAATGGGCATTTAATGTCGAAGGAAAACGGTTTGACGCTCAAAATCGAGATGTAATTAATGCTTGGACCGAATCCGATCGATCAAGGGATAAAAGAGATCGGAGATAGGAGATCGCATGAGAGATCGGAATGGGAGCTAGGGGATCGGAAGACAAAAGAATAAGACAAATTCGATAACCGTCGCCGAATCGAGCCGAGGTAGTTAAAGCGTGGCGCACGAGATCTCCACCGCACGCCTAAGAATCGCCCGCACGTCGACAGTGCCGTGGTATGTCATGACAGCTTCAGACATCCCAATCCCCACCGTTGATCTCACTTGTAAGGATGAATCCGAACCCTTGGATCAAGAGAGAAGACGACAATACCAGCGTCTTTCACTCTCACTCAGATCGTTCGGACAAAGGATTCAAGACCGCTTGATTAAAAGAGGAAAAGGACAAATATTTTGAGAAGCGATCTCACCATTCGCTTTGACTCTCTTTAATTCCCGAACATCCGATCATGTACTTCAAAATCCCGACCCTCCATCTCCTCAAAATGAATCGACCCTTCATGGGGAGCACCCGATTCCTATAAATACTGCATGAAAACTGCTCAAAAAAAAAAAGGACTGATTTAAAAAAGAAAGGTCATATTATAGCGTAAGAACTCAAAATTTCATTCATTTTGTTATTCGCTACTTTGAAGTATTTATTGGAAAGACTTTTGAAACTAGTTTTCTGAAGTGTTTCTTGAAAAAGGATTTTGAACACTGGAACTCTACATTTCCAGCTTGTTCATCACCTGATCACGCCTTCACTTTCAACTCTTTATCATCTCTATTTTCATCCCTTCTGTTGGAGCTCAAATCCCACTCAGTTGTTATCTTGACCTAATCACATCATAGCTAAGCTCCCTCCAGTTCACGGTGAACATCAACTCTCAAAGCTAATCACCCGCGGTCTTGTTTCTAGTGGCCACCCCATAATTATTCCTACTGATTCAGCCTCCTCCTGTAAGAGCCCACGTCATTGCTTTATTAAGTGTTTGCGTTCATTTCTTTCGTAGTCTCTCCGTCCCTTTTTACGTATGTGATTTTTCTCCAAGTTCATCTCGTGCAAAGAGACCCAGAAATGTTATTCTCAGGTCATCTCTTTAGTGATTAGTGTGCCTTTTATTAATCTTCGTCATTTCTGAATACAAGCTTTTCTGGTTCCTAGTAGAGTGTAAATGGTCAGGTAAGACGTAGGTAACTGCAACCTAAAGATCTCTTAAAGGGAAAATCTGAATAATACATAAGGAAGATAGTCAAACTATTAGGCCGACGAAACGATAGCTTCGCAAAGATGCCATAAAATGGAAGTAAAAGAAGCAGTAGATTGGTCATAAATAAATATTGGTAAAATAAATACATGAGAGGTCGGTAAATCAGTCTCATTTTCCCTGCCTAGCAAGGATATTGATAAGTCCTATCCCCAACCTCTTTAAACTTCAGATCCTTATCTCTAGGTTCTTAGGGCACCAAAATTCCGGAGATCGGAAAATACCTTTCGTGCACCTTTCTAATTTAAAAGAGATCGGAGGAGAGTTCTTATCCTGGTCTTAACTCAAATTCTAATAAACATTTAAAAGAGATCGAGGAGAGTTCAAAACCGGTCTCAACTCAAAATTTTATTAAATAGGGATCGGAGGAGAATTCTTATCCGGTTCCTATCTCGAAATTTTAATAAAAACCTAAAACATATCTGAGGAGGACCCTCACCAGACCTCCAATTAGAATTTTAATAAATAATCCAAAGAGAGATCGGAGGAGAGTTCTAATCCGGTCTCTATTCAAATTTTAATAAATATTAAAACGAGATCGGAGGAGAGTTCTTATCCTATTCGCCCACCCAATGTCAACCCGTATGCAAGATAATCCCAAAACCTAACAATTGTAACGTCAACTCACTAAGGTTGTCTCATTTATTTATGTATCTGGGTAATCCTAATTAGTGAAAAATCAAACATTCCTTTTACCAAAAGGATTAACATTCCCACTATAGCCCTTCTAACTAATTTATAAAGGACACAAAATTAAATCTACTTACCCTTGTTAAGGGACGAGGTGGGGTGCCTAACACCTTCCCCACCCGTTAATGGACCCCGAACCTAGAATCTCTGTTTTGAAGTGGTTTCATTTTTAATTTAACTCCCTAAATGGTTTTCTTTAGTTTCCCTCAAAACTAAGGTGGCGACTCCTCACTTTTCCCACTTCGGTGAGTGATCGTCCGGGCGACCGCAAAATCCCGTTGCGACACTGCATTCCACCCCCAGACAGATGGCCAATCTGAGAGGGTAATTCAGATTTTGGAGGACATGCTATGGGCTTGTGTGATTGAGTTTGAGGGTAGTTGGGATACACACTTGCCTTTGATTGAGTTTGCCTACAACAACAGCTACTAATCAAGCATTGGGATGCCTCCATATGAAGCTTTGTATGGAAAAAAATGTAGAACCCCGTTGTGTTGGGATGATGTGGGTGAAAGAAAAATGATTAGACCCGAAATTGTTCAACAGACTGAAGAGAAAATTAAGGTGATCAAAAATCGACTTAAAGCTGCATCAGACCGTCAGAAGTCCTATATTGATTTGAAAAGAAGGGATATTGAGTATGCAGTGGGTGAGAAAGTTTTCCTTAAGGTTTCTCCTTGGAAGAGGATTATGAGATTCGGCAGGAAGGGGAAGCTAAGTCTTCGTTTTATCGGCCCATATGAGGTATTGGAAAGAGTGGGTCCTTTGGCTTATCGTTTGGCACTACCTCTAGAGTTGGAGAAGATACATAACGTCTTCCATGTGTCTATGTTGAGGAGGTATCGATTAGACCCATCTCATGTAATACCAGTAGAAGAAATTGAAGTGAATCCAAACCTCACATATGAAGAAGAACCCATAAAGATTCTGGCTTATGAGGTGAAGCGACTTTAACAAGCAGATACCATTGGTAAAAGTCTTTGTGGAACCATCATTCGCCAATAAGCTACTTGGGAATGAGAGGAGGACATGAGGAGACAACACCCACAGCTGTTCAGAGATTGATACCAGGTAAAATTTCGAGACGAAATTTATTTAGGGGGGGGGGGGGGGGAGAATTGTAACACCCCTATTTGTATAGCCTAGTATATTTCACTGTTCCGGTAACCGGTGTCGGTCTGAACAATTAAGGGGATTAAAACCATATTTAAGACAACTAGAGAAACCATAAACACAAATAATTAGTAATGTTTAATTAGTTAAGTATAAATAAGAAAAACAGAACATAAGAGGTTAAACGAGCCGAGAGTCACAGCGATGAGTGACCTCCTTGGGAACGACTGCGAAGTCATTTTAAACTCAAATTTCGAACCGTAAAATGTGACGCTGCGGTCCTTAGGACCCTTATGAACACAGTGGAAAAGAGAAAATCATGAAAAAGAACTATTAA
Organism: Hevea brasiliensis; assembly: GCF_030052815.1. Lineage (NCBI taxonomy): Eukaryota > Viridiplantae > Streptophyta > Magnoliopsida > Malpighiales > Euphorbiaceae > Hevea > Hevea brasiliensis. The sequence continues at coordinate 74,428,571 of NC_079501.1, forward strand.
GCCAGTCAAATAATTAGGTCAGGGAGCCAGAAGAAATATGGAATTATTTGCAAACCGGGATGAACCGGCGACAGGCAATTTGGTCAATTGACCCCGAGAGCTGACTCCTGACCTAATTGTCAAATAAAATCGGAGAAAAGAAAATTTTGGAATCGAGAATTAAATTAAAGAACTAATAGAAAAATAGAAAAAAAAAAAGAGAAAAATGAAAAAGTAAAAAGGTGATGACATCATGCATGACCTCATGCATGATGCCATAAATAAATTAATTAATTTAATTATTAATTTAGATTTTGTGGTCTTCCATAACCTAAAATAAATAAAGAAAAGAAAAGAAAAAAAAAATAAAAACCTCTTCTTCTTCTTCCCTTTTGCCGCCTCCCTTCCCTCCTCTCCCAAGCTCTCTCACAAACCACCATGAAAGCTCATTTTTGAGCTTGAAGAACCCAAAATCCAACCATAGAAAATTTTCCTACCATAACTAGAATTTGTTTGGGCAACTAGGAAAGAGGATTTAAGGAAAAGAAAGAAGAAAAATTTGAAGAAAAGGAGGAAGAAAATTCTGCTCAAGGTTAGTACTATAAACTTCAATTTTTTTTTGTTTAATTAGTGTTAGTGTGGCATCAAGAGCTTGTAAATAAACTTAAAATGAAATAAAAATATGGGGGAAGGACCAAACTGAAATTTCGGCCTGTTGAAGGGGAGTATGATTTTGTATGGTTTGATGGATTTAAATGAGTTTATGGACCTCCATTAGTTGATTGATTATGGTTGATAGCTTTGAATTTAGTTAATTGCAACAATTAAGTGAGTTAGGGTTTTGGGACTTAGGGTTTGTGAACCAAAAATGTAAGAAATGAGTAAATGGCATGTTTGACCTATTGTGAAGTGAAAAATGGTCAATTGTGACCAAATGAGTTGTGTTTGAATTGTTGGAGTTGAAGCCAAATTCGGAGGGTATATGGTCATGCTGCTAGCAGCATGACCAAGTCAACTTTGAAGGACCAAAACTGAAATTTTACAAGTCCAATTGATATGGTATCAATTGGGGATGAAAATAGACATAAAATGACACAATTTTCATTTAGGAACCATGCCCAAAAACTGACCAAAACCTAGTGAACAAATTGACCAAAGTTGAATAAGAGCAGTCTGCCACTGTACAAACTGACCAAATGAACAGTGTTTGTTCATTTGGTCATAACTCAAGTTAGACAGGTCAAAATGACCTGAAATTTTACCAGTGGTTAGATGAGATATAGACCTAAAACTTTCATGAGGAACACAAGTCCAAATTCTGCCAGCAACCAAGCCATTTGGCCACCCCAAGTTGGTGACCCAAATCTGCCAACACCAAAATTTGCCCAGAAAATCTGGGTTATTTTCCATCCGACAGCCCTGATTCAAAGGGCCATAACTTGAGCTACAAAACTCCAATTGGGGTGATCCAAAAATGAGAATAAACTTAAGACAATAAGGAACATTTTCTATGTAGGAAGTTTTGTCAAATTCCAACAGTAGATTGATCAATGGAATAGTGCAATTAGGGACACCAAAACTGAAAATTTGACAATTTTGCCAAAAGGACTTAAGCTTTGAGAAAATGACCAAAACCAACAAATTTAATGACCAAAATGTGGTATGTGGGTGAAGTTAGAGTTCCCATACCTATTAAGCCTTAAAAAGTCAACAATTTGACTTGAATAGTGTAGTGAATAGTAACCCGAAACACAAAAACTTCGAGAACGTCGAATTTAACGCAATAGAACTAGTAAAAATGAAGTTAAATTTTATTTTCGGACTTATGTTAAGTTATGGTACTGGAACACTATGAAACTGTGTGTTTCAGCAGAAAAGGACTTGGAGGCTCGGAGAGACTGAGTCAAGGCCTAGAGGCGACTCACGTCAGGTCTGTGCACAGAACTTTTATTTGAATATATGATTCTTGAAAAATTGATTTTTTTTTAGCTAATTACGAATTGTGTTGCCATTTATGATTGTGAATATGACTTTGAAAGTTTACCAGATTTCCAATAAATTATTTGAATAAATTATTTTGAATTGATTTTGTGTTCACACTTAGCATGATAGTATCACACTATTCCTCCTCCATTTATGGGGTTGAGATCGTTTATTTTCCTCCCTCTCTGGCTTGCCAGTTGAGGTTGAGATCGGATGAGTGCTCATTAGCTAGCTAGCCACCTCCCTTATTGTTTTCGATTAATGGGGTTGTAGATTGCTTTGTCGTGGTGTACAACACGGCATTGATCGGAAATTTTGTGTCATGGCTTAAGTTGTGTATGATTTTTGTAACACCGTGTTTATGAAATTATTTGACTAAATTGTGTTTTTATGAGCTTTGATATTTGTGAAATGTGATTGAGAAGCATTCAAATTGTGTTTCATCAATGAATGATTTATGTATTGCATTTTAAATTTTTATTGTGCACCACTGAGTATGTTTATACTCAGCGATAGCTCATTTTGCTGTCACAGATAAGAGTAAGGAGAAAGCAGCAGAGTGAGCTGCTATCAAATTGTGGACCACATCGATCATTTTGTACGGGTATTATTTTATACCCTTGTAGATAATTTTGATGTAAATATGAAAATGTTGTATGTATCAATGTAAGTTGAGCAGTTGTAAATAAATTGTAATAATATTATTTTGGATTTCTTTCTGCAAATTTAATATTTGTACATATGAATTTCATGTTTTATGCATTGTGAATGAAGTATTAAATATTTTGAGATGATGAATTTTGATTTGTATTGTGGAATTACTTTGAAGTGATTTGAATTAAGGTTTATTGGAGGTTGGGAGTTGTGAAAAACTTTTGGAAGTGTTTTTCGCAGGTATTTGAAGAACTGTTTTCTCTAGTTACAAACGGAACTCTGTCAAAATTTTTATAAAATTTGCGGCAAAATTAAGATGGACAAAAATTTTTACTAGTATTTAAACTTTGAATAAATGGTTTTTAATTCCTACCAAAATGCTCACCACTTTCAAAATGTAAGAAAATTGTTTTAAAATCCCTTGTAGGGTACTTAATGAGTTATCGGTAGGTGAAGTTCGGTAGTTCATTAAGTATTCTACGGGATCATGTTATGCCTTACAGAGGGGTAAGGTGTGACACCTTGAGGAATGCATTGTCACCTACTGCATACTTAATATCCCTTCTTTTCATATTAATATAGGACTTCTGACGGTCTGATGCAGTCTTAAGTTGATCTTTGATCAATCTGATTTTCTCTTCAGTTTGCTGAACAATTTTTGGCCCAATCAACTTTCTTTCACCTACCTCATCCCAACACAACGGGGTTCTACATTTTCTGCCATACAAAGCTTCATATGGAGGCATCCCAATGCTTGATTGGTAGCTGTTATTGTAAGCAAACTCAATCAAAGGCAAATGTGTGTCCCAACTGCCCTTAAATTCAATCACACAAGCCCGTAGCATGTCCTCCAAAATCTGAATTACCCTCTCAACCTGGCCATCTGTCTGTGGGTGGAATGTCATACTAAAGTTCAATCTAGTTCCTAAGGATCTCTGAAGACTACCCCAGAATCTAGAAGTGGACCTAGGGTCTCTGTCTGATACGATTGATACTGGCACTCCATGCAGTCTTACTATCTCATCAATGTATAACTTGGCCAATCTTTCTAAACTGTAGTCCATCCGGACAGGCAGAAAATGAGCAGACTTGGTCAGTCTGTCAACTATAACCCATACTGCATCATGATTCTTCTGTGTCCTCGGAAGTCCCATCACAAAATCCATAGTTATTCTCTCCCATTTCCATTCTGATACTGGTAGTGGATGTAACAAACTAGTTAGTACTTGATGTTCTGCCTTCACTTGCTGACAAGTTAGGCATTTGGAAACAAATTCTGCTGCATTTCTTTTCATACCCATCCACCAGTAATGTTCTTTCAGCCCTCTATACATTTTTATGCCACCAGGGTGCATAGCAAAAGGAGACTCATGTGCTTCCCTCAAAATGATCTGTCTCAATTCAACGTCATTAAGAATGCACATTCTGCCCTAGTGTAGCAATAGGCCATCATCTCTCACTAAGAACTCAGGTTTCTTGCCCTACTGGACTTCTTCTAACAGCTTTTGATATTTCTGATCATTCTGAGCAGCCATTCTGATCTGATCAATCAACACTAGCTGTACATGCCATGCAACTGCTGTTTGCCCCTCATCATTAATCTCTAAGCTGGCATGCTATACTCTCAACTCATGTACCATAGGCAAAGGAGTAACCCGTAGACTTGCCATAGTCTTGTGACTTAAGGCGTCAGCCACCACATTAGCTTTCCCTGGCTGATAGTCTATCAGATAATCATAGTCTTTTATTAACTCTAACCATCTCCTCCTTCTCAAATTCAACTCCTTCTGAGTGCCCAGATACTTCAAACTCTTATGATCTGTGTAGATGTAGCACTTTTCCCCATACAAATAGTGTCTTCAGATCTTAAGAGCGAACACAATAGCTGCTAGCTCTAAGTCATGTGTCGGATAATTTCTCTCATGCGGTTTCAGCTGGCATGAAGCATAGGCAATGACATTCCGCTCTTGCATCAATACACAGCCTAACCCATTGTGAGAAATGTCATTGTAAACAGTATACTCTTTACCCGGGGTAGGTAAAGTAAGGACTAGAGCTTCAGTCAAACATCTTTTCAACTCATCAAAACTCTGTTGGCATTTATCCGTCCACTAAAATTTCACATCTTTTCGAAGTACCTTGGTCAATGGAGACGTCAATATGGAGAACCCCTTCACAAATCAGTGGTAGTATCCAGCTAAACCCAGAAAACTACAAATTTCAGTGATATTTCTAGGTGGCCTCTAATTAAGGACAGCTTCTATCTTACTTGGATCTACCTTGATACCCTCTACCAATACTACATGCACCAAGAAGGATATTTCCTTCAGCCAAAATTCACACTTCGACAATTTGGCCTATAGTTGTTTCTCCCTCATAGTCTGCGGTACAATCCGCAGATGTTTATCATGCTCCTCTGCACTTCTCGAGTAGATCAATATATCATCTATGAATACCACAACAAACTGGTCGAGGTATGGTCTGAAGATAGTGTTCATTAGATCCATAAAAGCAGCCGGAGCATTAGTTAACTCGAATGGCATGACCAAGCACTCATAATGGCCATAGCGGGTTCTAAAGGCAGTTTTAGGAATACTCTACTTTTGTACTTTCAGCTGATAATAACCTGATCTCAGGTCAATCTTGGAGAACACAGCCGCACCCCTCAACTGATCAAACAAATCATCAATGTGGGGCAATAGATATCTATTCTTTATTGTCACCTTATTCAACTGCCGGTAGTCAATACATATATGGAGAGTGCCATCTTTTTTCTTAACAAACAACACTGGGGCTCCCCAAGGTGACACACTAGGGTGGATAAAGCCCTTATCAAGTAGCTCTTGCAACTGCACTTTCAACTCTTTCAATTCTGCTGGTGCCATTCTATATGGTGTTATAGAGATTGGGTCCACACCAGGCATAACATCAATCTCAAACTGCACTTCTCTTTCTGGAGGTAATCCTGGCAATTCATCAGGAAACACATCCGAAAAGTCACATACTGTAGGGATGTCCCTCAGTGCTGGACTACCCACTTGGGTGTCTATCACATGTGCCAAGTATGCTTCACACCCCTTTTTGATCATCCTTCTGGCTAGTACAGCTGAAATGATGTTTGATGGCAGTAACTGCCTCTCCCCATGTATTACCACATCACCGTACAGAGGGAGACCAAAAGTGATTGTCTTCAGTTTACAGTCAATCATGGCGTGATGCCTGGCTAACCAATCCATGCCCAAGATGATATCATAATCTCTGAAGGGCATTTTAATCAAATCTGATAGAAAAGTGTGTCCTTGGATCATCAAAGGACAATCTCTATACATTTTATTGACCCAGACCTCTTGTCCTAACGGACTAGTTACTAGCACTTCAAAATCCATTTGGCACACGGAACCGTAAGGGAACTAACTATGCTAGCACTAACATACGAGTGGGTTGAACCCAGATCAAACAGTAAAAATTCATTTTGATCAGAGATAGAGAATGTACTGGCTACCACATCGGAAGTCTCAGCCTCTTCTCGCTGTCTCATCGTGTAAACCCTGGCTGGAGCATTCCCTTGTGCTGACTGGCTAACAGTACCCTGACTGCCAGAAGCATTGCCTCTACCTCTGCTAACCGGTGGTGAACCTCTGGTAGCAGAACTCTGAATGGATCCTTCTGCAGTAGTAGGAACTGGACCAAATCTAGGGGCACTGGTGTAGTCCTTAGCAAGATAGCCCTTACCTCCACAGTTAAAGCAAGCTCCTGTTGCGCAATAACATTCTCCCTCATGAGTCTTGCCACAGGTCTCACAGGGGTGGGGAGGATATGAACCCCTGGTCGATCACCGACTGCATCTAGGGGTCTCTGTCCGAGAATCGCCTTTCGAACCTTCCACCTCTACCTCTGCTTGGTCCCCCAAATTTTTTCCTCTTTCCACATGTACCACTGGGACTTTGCTCTATTGATTTTTCCCCTTTATCTTTCTCTGATTTTTCAGTCTTCTCAGATTTCTCTTTCACTGGTGTCACTTCTAGTTCAGTTCTTTCTAACTCAAGTGCCTGAGATATGAGCTCAGAGAAATTACTGTGTCTGAATCCCACTACTTGCATCCTCAGACTGGGCTTCAAACCGATCTCAAATCTCTTGCACCTTTCTTTGCTGGTAGACAGGAGACTCCCGGCATAGTAGCTTAAGTGGGAGAACTCCCTTTCATACTATGCCACAGATTTATTCCCTTGCTTCAGACTTAAAAATTCTTGTAATTTCTGATCCACATATGCATCTAGGACATATTTCTGTCGGAACTCTCTAGTGAAGTCGTGCCACATCAATACTGGTGGTTCTGCCACACTGTGGGGGATGGTCTTCTACAGTCATACACATCCCCTTGCAACAGAGACACTGAGTATTCAAACTTTAGTTCATCCGGGTAGTGTAGCTTCTTGAACACTCGATCCATCCTCTCTAGCCATTGCTCTGCCTCTAAAGGGTCTACTATACCCTTGAATTCTGTTGCCCCATATTTCAACAGCTTATCATACTGTTTGACTGGAGCTTGAGGTTGCACCACAGAAGTCTAGAGTGGAGCTAGAGCAGGCATACCCCCAGCCATCTGTTGAAACATTGCAGCCATCTGCTGGGCGAATTGTGTAAGAAACTGCGGCATTTGTGGGGCTGGTGCCACTGACCCACTAACATTTTGGAGAGCTGGGGCATCCCCTTGGGCCTCAGCCTCTACCAACTGCTCAACAAAGTGATCTCCTTCTTCCATTTCAGTTTGGAGTTAGGATATCTCCTGAACAAATAACACAAAGAGATTTCCCTCCGTTAGTTCATATTTATGATGTAATGCACTGTATGTAACAAAAAAGGACATTGAGCAGTTGTACTTAACAAAAAAAGACACAAATTCACAAGTTAAAACATATTTCAAAAATTCACTCTGATACCACTAAAACATGTCACACCTTACTCCTTTGTAAGGCATAACATGATCCCGTAGAATACCTAATGAACTACCAAACTTCACCTACCGATAACTCATTAAGTACCCTACAAAGGATTTTAAAACCATTTTCTTACTTTTTGGAAGTGGTGAGCATTTTCTTGAGGTTTAAAGACTAGTTAAAATTTTTATCCATTTTTATTTGTCTGTAAATTTTGGAAAAAATTTCGGTAGAGTGCCATCTGTATTTTAAGAAAACAATTCTTCAAAAACCTATAAAAACACTTCCAATATCTCATTTCATCAAATCAAACACCACCACAACAAAATCAACATCAAATTTTTCCCAACTCCAAAATTCAAAATAATTCTCATTTCAATTGTCTTCAAAATATAACACTAAATAACTTCATTCATTTTTCATTAAAGTAAAATCAAATTACATTCATCACCCAAAATATACATGAGAAAATCCAAACTAATTTTATTACACACTCTATACAATTGCTCAAGACTAGTTTAAACATGTACATACATTTAAATACATTAAAATACATATTACAATCAGGGTATAAAATATACCCGACAAAACTTTAGGGATGTGGCTCCAAGATCCTCAACAGCTCACTCTGCTGCTCCTCTAGTCTCTATATCTGCGACAGCAATAACAGCCATCGCTGAGTACTATGACTCAATGGTGTACAACATACTAAAATAACATTTATGCATAATTCAAATCACATTTATTCAAATACAGTACTGAATATGAAAGACAGATACAAAACATGATTTATAAACTTTTAGTCCAAACAATTTCATTTAGGAAGTCTCAAAACGAATTTCATAAAAACACACAGTTATATCATGCTGTTTGAAACAATACTCATCTTAATAGCTGAAGGCTTATGAGAAATCACAAGACTAGCTAACTCAAATATATGGGTACCCATTCAAATTTCTTCTTCTACCACACACCTCAACACTTCAGCTAGAGAAGGAATCAAAATTCAAAACTAATTTCTCCCACAATCATGCTAGTGAGGCATTCAAATATATGGTCATGACACTGTGGTTTCAAAACTGTCTTAGTAATCTACTAAACATTTATTGCCATTTCAAACATGTACAAGTAAACTTTCAATAATTTAAGTCAAAAGCATAATAAACATTTCAATACAATTAAGTCACAATTTAATATCACAATTCATTCAAAACAATTTGCAGAAGAAAATTTACAAAAATTTCTATGTTGTGCACAAACCTTATGCGAGTCGCCTCCTGGCCTTGACTCGATGCCTCGGGTTCTTTGTCGATATTCTTTTCGACTGAAACACATAATTTCACAGTGTTTCAGTATCATAATTTATCATTAATCCAAAAATAAATTCAAATCTATTTATATCTAACTTTAATATGCTTAACTTGACGTTCTTTAAAATTTGTATTTCAGGGTTACTATTCATGATACTATTCAAGTCAATTTGTTGACTTTCTAATGTTAAATAGGTATAGGGATTTCAATTTTACCCACATACCACATTTCGGTTACCTAACTTGTTGGTTTTGGTTGTTTTCCCAAACTTTAAGTTTCTTAGGTGAAACTTCCAAATTTTCATATTTGGTGCCCTGTATTGCACTGCTCTATTGATCAAGTTGCTGTGGTAATTTGGCTAAGTTTTCTTCATAGAAGTTATTCTTTATTGACTTAAATTTATTTCTCTTTTTGAATCACTCCATTTGGAGTTTTTTAGCCTAAGTTATGGCCATTTGAACATGGCTGGCCGGATTTGGTGTTACCCAGAATTCTGGGCATTTACTGGATAATGGCAGTTTTTGTACATTGAATGCAAGTGAGTTTTTGGATAGGTTATGATCACAATTTGGGTTTGTTTTCTTCACCAAAGTTGTAGGGCTATGTCTCAGCTTTCTATCAGTATAAAATTCAGGTCATTTGGACCTTCTTAGACCAAGTTATGGTCATTTACGTAACTACTATTCATTTGGTCATTTTTGTACAGGTCAGTGTGCCCAATTCTAGATTTGGCCTAATTGTTCACTAAGTTATGGTCACTTTCTGGGCATGATTCATAAATGAAAAATGTGTCATTTTGTGTCTAGTTTCATTCCCAATTAGCATCACACCAATTGGGTTGGTAAATTTTTAGTTTTGGTCCCTGAAAGGGACCTAGGTCAAGTTGCCTGCAGATTGACCCTCACCAATCCGAATTGAAACTTAGTTCCAACAATTCATACACACCACAAATGGTCACAATTAACCATTTCTCAACTCAAGTAAGGTCAACTACATCATTTGACCATTTCTCAACTTTTTCTCCAATTTTTCACAAGCTTTAACCCTAGTCACATACATTTTAACTTTAATGCAAATTTAAAGTGTATATTCATGATCTATACACCTAATTCACCTCAAATAACCATTCAAACACCTCAAACTCATTCATTTCAAACCCTAACCCTAGCTGGCCGAAATTCATATTTGGTCCCACAATAATTGTTTTTATTTGATTTTACACAATTTCTAAGTTAAGTGAGCTACATACACAACAAAAAAACTAAGATTTTCAAGTTTAGATTAACAAAATTTCCTCTTCTCAAACCTTTAATTCCTTTCTTCTTTTTGCTCCTAAGTTGCTTAGCAAGGTCCAAAGACAAGATTTAATGGAGGAGTTTATGGATTTAATGATTGGGTTTAGGGTTTTTCAAGCTTAAAGTGGGCTTCAATGGAGTTTTGAGAGAAAGCAAAGGGAAGAGAGAGATATAGGGCGGCTGGTTTAGGAAGAAGAAGAGAGTGATTTCTTTTTTTTTTCTTATGTTATTTTTGTCTTTAATTAGCTATTTGACTTAGTCCAAATTTATAGGAAAAAAATTAAATTAATTTTGACATCATCCATGATATCATCCAAGTGATGTAATAACACTTTTTCCTTTTTTTTTTTCTTTTTCATTAGTTCTTTAATTTAATTCTTGATCCTGAAATTTTCTTTTCTCCAATTTTATTGGACAGTTAGGTCAGGTGTCAGCTCTAGGGGTGAATTGACCAAATTGCCCATCGCTGGTTCAATCCGATTTGTAAGTTATTCGATATTTCTTCCGAATCTCTGGCCTAATTATTTGACCTGCTTAATAACTCTTTTTTGTGATTTTCTCTCTTCCACTATGTTTGCAATGGTCCTAAGGACCACAGCGTCACATTTTACCGTTCGAAATTTGAGTTTAGACTGACCTCACAGTCATTCCCGAGAAGGTCACCCATCTCTGTGACTCCCGGCTCATTTAACTTCTTGTGTTATGTTTTTCTTCTTTATACTTAACTATTTGGCAATTACTAATTGTTTGTGTTCAGGGCTTAACTAGGTGTTTTAGACGTGGTTCTAATCCCCTTAATTGTCTGGACCGATACCGGTCACTGGAACAGTGAAATGTACCAGGCTATGCAAATAGGGGTGTTACACATCTGATTGCAAATTAGAATCTATAAATCCATCTAGTTATAAATCACCTCTTCCATATATCAAGAGTAAATTCTTAGTTCTTCTCAAGTACTTAAGGATATTCTTGACAGTAGTCCAGTGTTCTAAACTTGGATTGGATTGAAACCTACGAGTCAAACTAATAGCATAAGCGATATCTGGCCTTGTACGCAATATAGCATATATAAGACTTCCAATTACTGAAGCATATGGAATTCTTGCCATCTTTTCTCTTTTCTTAGGTGTCTTTGGAGACATTTCTTTAGAAAGATGGATACCATGCCTTACAGGTAATAATCCTCTCTTGGAATAAAGTATGTTAAACCTTTTTAACACCTTTTCCAAATATAGACTATGGGATAAACCTATTATTCTTTTTGATCTATCTCTATTGATACGAATTCCCAGAATATAGGTTGCTTCCCCTAAGTCTATCATTGAGAAAGTATTAGACAACCAGATTTTTATAGTTGTTAGCATACCGATATCATTACCCATTAATAATATGTCATCCATGTACGAGACGAGGAAAATGAGTGCACTCCCACTAACCTTCTTGTACACATATGGCTTATCTTCATTTTTTATAAAACTAAACGATTTAATGGCTTCATCAAAATGAATATTCCAACTCCTCAAAACTTGTTTTAAACCATAAATTGATCTTTTAAGCTTACATACTTTAGAACCATCCTTGGATTCAAAATCCTTAGGTTGTTCCATGAAAATGTTTTCCTCTATTTATCCATTAAGGAAAATAGTTTTGACATCCATTTGCCAAATCCCATAATTATAGTATGCTACTATTGCTAATAAATTCCTAATGGATTTTAGCATGGCTACAGGCAAAAATGTCTCTTCATAATCAATACCCTGCCTTTGGCAAAATCCTTTCACTACTGGCCTTGCTTAATAGGTCTCTACCTTTTTATCAGAATCAATTTTCTTCTTGAAAATCCATTTATTCTTTATTGGTACAATACCTTTAGGTGGGTCTACAAGATGCCGCACTTAATTCTTGTACATGGAATCCATTTCAGATTTCATGGCATCTATCCATTTTGAAGAGTCTACATCTGATATAGCTTCTTCATAAGTCATTGGATCATCACCATGATCTATTTCTTCATGAACAAACAACTCTTATTCATTCTCATGAAGAAATCTATATATCTATCTGGAGGATGAGATATTCTACTTGATCTTCGAGGAATTGATGTGGAGACATCATCAACAGGTTTAGGCTCACTGGATGGATCAATATCCATTTTATTTGTTTATTGATCAAAATTCTCTAATTCTAATTCTATCTTCCTTCCTTTGCCACTTTCTTGAATAAAGTCTTTCTCAAGAAAAATAGTATCTCTACTTATCACAACTTTTTATGATGTAGAAAGATAAAAATAATATTTAAAACTATCTTTTGGATATCCAATAAACTGTCCCTTTTTTTATTTTTTTCCAATTTATCAGTCTTCAGCTTTTTGATATAAGTTAGACAACTCTAAATCTTAACATATTTAAGACTTAGTTGCTTTCTGTACCATATCTTATATGGAGTGGAAGAAACTGATTTGGAAGGGACACAATTAAGAAGATACAAAGCTGTTTCTATTGCAAATCTCCATAAGAAGATTGGAAGGTCGGTATAGCTCATTATACTTTATACCATATCCAATAAAGTACAATTTCTCCTTTCAGATACACCATTTAATTGTGGGGTTCCTGGAGGATTTAATTGAAAAACAATACCATGTTCTTTTAAGAAATCATTAAATTCAATACTTAAGTATTTACCTCCTCGATCCGATCTTAGAGTTTTAATACTTTTTCTTGTTTATTTTTCTACTTCAGATTTAAATTCTTTGAACTTTTCAAAGGACTGTTTATCTTTCATCAAATACAAATATCCATACCTAAATTTATCATCTGTGAAGGTAATGAAGTAGAAAAAACTGCCTCTTGCCATTTCTTTAAATGGACCACATACATCACTATGTACTAGTTCCAAAATTTTTTTTGCTCTTAATCCTTGTCCAACAAAAGGTGATCTTGTTATTTTTTTTCTTGAAGATAGATTCACAAATTGGGGTAGGTTTAGAACTTAATGATGATAAAATCTCCATTTTTTCCAATTTTTTAATTCTATCTTCTACAATATGACCTAATCTTAAATACCAAAGTTGTTTTGGACTTGATTTGCTTTCAATGATTGCATTAAACTCAATTCAGTTGCTTGGACTTGCTTTAGTATTATTATCCAAATAATAAAGACCATCTTACAAATAACCCATGCCAACAATTTTATTTCTAAAATAAATATTGCAAGCATCATCTATGAAATGAAATTCATATCCATTACTAGTTAAACTATATACAGAAATGATGTTTTTAAAAGTATCAGGTACATATAATACATGGTCCAAAAACAGAACATATTCTTTTAGATACAATGATTTAGACCCTATGGCTAATGCTACAATAGTTGCTCCATTGCCAATCCGGAGTCTAACATCCTATGCTTCCAAGCTTTCATTGCTTGCTAGTTCCTGCATATCAAAACATATGTGAGAACTTGCACTAGTATCTAAAACCTAAGCTGTAGATAAACTATGAGTATTACCAGAATCTAAATAACAAGATATGGACATACCTTCTAAAGACATATTCTTTTTGCTCTTCAAAAATGTTAAATACTCTAGGCAGTTCCTTTTTCAGTGCCCATCCTTTTGATAATGGAAACATTTTCCTTTGTCAGCAATAGCTTCAGTCTTCTTTTTCTTCTGGGATTGATTTTTGGTAATTCTGCCAGAAGGACTAGGGATAGAAGTTTTCTTCTTTTTATTGCTTTTTTCTCTTCTTGGACTTTCTAGAAGAAGAAGCAACTAAAGTAACGTCTTTTCCTTTATTGCTAGGCATATTACCCTATGCAATAACCAACAAATTTAGCAGACCAGCCAAGGTGCATTCTTGCTTAGTCATATGGAAATTCATGATAAAAGATCCAAATGACTTTGGAAGGGATTGCAGGATTAAATCTATTTGCAATGTGAAGTCTATAGTGAAATCAAGTGCCTCAAGCTACTCAATAAGCCTGATCATCTTATGCACATGAATTCCCACGTCCATCCCTTCACTCATTTTCATCTTAAATAGCTGCTTGGATATCACATATCTAGCATTCCTGCTATGCTCACAATACAACTCTTGCAGGTGATCTAGGATTTCAGATGCAAATTGCATTTTCTCATGTTGCTTCTATAACTCATTAGTTATAGAAGCTAGCATGTAACACCTGGCTTGCATGTCATGCTCTTTCCACCTATCTAAAGTGTCACGTTCCTTTGGTGTAGCCCCTTCTGGTAAAGGACCACGAACCTTAGAATCTAGAACGTATCCTATATGCTTCAAATTTAAGACAATCTTTAGATTTATCAACCAATCTAAGAAATTAGGCCTAGTTAGCCTATTATTATCAAGTATACCAGCAAGAACGTTGGATGATTGTGATGTCATTTTATTATATTAAACTGTAGAAAATAATAAGATTTCCAATTAGTATGTTATATCATGTAACTAACCAAAATGACTATGGTCTTTTAATCAAATTAGTCATTTCACTAATTTGGCGAATCCTACACTTCCAAAGTAAGAAATGAAAATCCCAATTAGGATGGATTTCTAGTGAGTGATTGAATTCTTACAAATTGTTAATTATCCTCAAGTATATCTATTCTTGGATTCATAACAATTTATAAGTGAGTAATACTTTACTCTTCACATCTCATGTGAGGTACAATCATTGATTTGGCTCCTAATGCTTAAAACCTCAAGTATATCCATTCTTAGTTTATCTTACATTAGTTAAGTTAAGCCCACTAAGTTAATAGGCATGCAAATTTGAACCTTAATGATCTCAGATATATCCATTCTTAACCACTAAAGTATTTACATACTCATAACATCACATGTTTTAACAAATATTTTAAGATCTCTTAAACCAAATACATCATTCCTATGTTACCATAGCCAATAATGTAAATATTTAAAATTTATCAAATAATTGCCTTAGTAGATAGCCATGATGCAATTTCCAAAATTGCACAATTACTAACTTAATCATTTAATTAAAAGATTTCTTAGCCAACTTAGTTACTATTTGGTCTCACTTTGCACATTATCCATTTTTCATGCATATCTCATATACATTCATGAATATACGTATCTCATACATACATTCATCAACAAAAATATAAAAGGCATGATCATAGACTATTCTATGGGAATCTAATCCTAGCCACAGGGATTAGATTTAAAGACATCTTAGGTTATCATCTATCTATTTGAATCTTGATCACAAATCTTCAACTCTTGAAGTCTTGCACTCCCATTGATCTCCATCAATGTCTTGAACTCCATTTCTTCTTGTAAATTCCATCAATGTCGTACATTTATTTTCCTTGGAATACCAAGGTGAAATTACAAAAGAAATGAGCCCATAAGCTTAAATAAATAAATTACAACCTTTATGCATTAAAATAAATTTAATTATTGCATTCCCATAAGAACTAAAAAAGAAAACAATCACATTGGTTTTCTAAGTTCATGATCATCCTTCATGCAATTTACATATCCAACTCTTGAATATGAAATTTAATTCTAAATATCTAATATTTAAAATTAAATGAATTAAATTAATTTTTCATGAATTTCATTCAAAAATATGTTATATTTATGTTGGGACTTAGATTAAACACTTTAACCATCAAGAATAACAAGAAAAACCATAAAAAGGATTTTTATCAAACATTTTCACAACATGGCCGAATAGGGACTGGTTAAAATTTGATGATTTTTCTTGAATTTTACTTGCTCCAACTTGCATCAAATACAACTTTCTTGAGTCCCAAACATCATATAACATGAATTATAGTTTCTAATGCAAAGTAGGATGGCTCTGATACTAATTGAAAAAAAAATGCACAAAAAGGTGTAAAATTAGCAATTTTACAATTTTCATGCCTAGAGTCTCATGCAACACACAAACCATTTATACTATTACAAAAACACATAATGCAACACCCCAAACCTCTGAGCTCTGAATAGCACCATTTTTGGTCTGTGAATAGTATTATCCAAAGCCACCTTGAGGACTAAAAATAAAGGGAAAATTTATTGAGATAGACACAATAAAAATTTAAGTGAACAAAAAACCTAAGGACTCATCGGGGATTATGAAAAAGATGGATTATAACCCGATGAGGGGTATTTTAGTCAATTCACTTTAAGAGTTGATTTTTAACCAAAATGTTAATTAAATTAAATAAAGATAAGGTATTGAATTATGAAGAAATTTTGAGGAAAAATTCAAGTAAAAATATGTAAAAAAAATAAAAGAAATGAAAACTTAAAATTTCAATTCCATTATGACATAAGCATAACCTCACCATGACACAATTAAAAATTATAATTTAAATAAACTAATTTTGGAGATAATTATATAAGTGACAAGACAAATTACACTAAAAATCAAAAGCCATTTTCCTCATTCTTCTTCCATTTGGCCGAACCCCTCCCTCTCTCTTCCTTCCTTCACTTTCTTCCATTAATACCTATTTTCAGCTTATGAAATCTTGAATTCCATGCACAAATTTCATAAATACTTCAATAAAAGATAGATCTTTGATCTTTATAAGAAGATTATAAGAGAAAGAACTAAGGCAAATTGAAGATTATGGAAGATTAGAAATTGGTCACTTGAGGTAAGTTAACTTTCAAGCTTAACTATAGGTATATTACTTGGGTTGAGGCTTAATTGGGTAGAAATAACATAAGAAATTGAAAGAAATCATGCTTGTGGGGGGGAAGGGAATTTCAGCTAGCTTTGGAAGAGTAGGGATTTTAGTGCTTTTGATAAAAATTAAACATGAGTTCTACTTAGATTGAAGTTGTACACATGAAATATGTAGTTGAAATTGATTAAAGTTTGCATAAATTAGAAAATGGAAGATTAGGGTTTATGTAGAATTAGGCTTTTGTGGTATGTTATGAAATTGAGGTTTATAAGACCTAATTATGGTCATTTGGCATACTTTAGTTGATAATTTATGTTGAATTGATGAGGTATACATGATTGATGAAGTAAATGTTATGGAATTGCATGAATTGTGAAGTTGAAATTTTGGGGTCTGAGGAAAATTGGGGATTTTGTGCCATATTGTGAAATTGATGTTCTTATCTCTAAATATTGACCAATTGATGTACATTGAGTGTGAATTGAAGTTGGTTGTTGAGATGAATTGATGGATTGGTAGTGTGTTGAGTTGTTAAAATTCTGGACACTTGAGTCCAATGTGCTTGGCAGCTTATAAGTTGAGCTACACAACTCCAATTGGTGTGAAACCAATTGGAAATGAAACATAAGACATAGGGCTAGAATTTTCATGAAGATACGCTACCCAGAAAATGACCATAAGTTGCCCTAAATAATCCTTGAATCTAGAGGTGGAAATTCTAAACCTGGCAGAATGACCACGTAAACAGTA
This sequence comes from Hevea brasiliensis, assembly GCF_030052815.1. Lineage (NCBI taxonomy): Eukaryota > Viridiplantae > Streptophyta > Magnoliopsida > Malpighiales > Euphorbiaceae > Hevea > Hevea brasiliensis. The sequence continues at coordinate 74,446,159 of NC_079501.1, forward strand.
TTCTTAAAATTGTCATAACTCACTCTAGAAAACTCTAATTTAGGTAATTCTTGAACCGATAGAAACCTGAAACATAATAGAACATTTCATATGAAGAACTTAAGGCCAAATTATGAACTTAACTCAACCAAATTGCTGAGCAAAGTTGGGTCAACAAATTTGGCTAAGCTTGGACCAACCTAGAAATTTTGGAAAATGGTCATCTGACCAGTTACGGCAAAATTACCATAACTTGGCTGACAAAACTGCAAATGCAGTGATTCTAAAGACAAACTTTTTAACACATAGAAATACAACTTTTTTATTTTGACCAGAACCAACATCTTGTTAGTAGTATGCCCTAGAGCATATCATTTAGTATGTATCTTGTACATAATTTTATTAATAAAAGGCATTTCCACTTTTCCGTTTACATAATATATTTATGTGTAATAGAAAAGGTCCATTGATATTTTGTTAGAAATATTATTCTTAAGTTGTTAAGAATATGAGTGACAATATTTCTAGCACAAAGTATCATAAATAGGTTCACAATCGAGGATACTTCATAATAAGGACATGACTTATCCAGAAAGATTGTATTCATGTTTGTTCCCAAGTTATTTATATGAGATATAAATAAGATGGAATGGTGAGTCTCATGCCATATAACAAACATGATAGGCACTTATAAATGATAAGTAGGCCGAACCAGTGACACTTATGACAAGCACATGGAGTTTACTCTTGTCAATGTTTTGTCATAAATCATATCAGTGCATATAATCTTTAGACTGAGATAGCACAGATTATCTTGTATATAGGTAGTTTGAGTTTGATCTTTGCTTTCATACTTGTACTGTATGGGTATATGGGCATGTGTTGGCTCCTGCTAGTTATATATGGAGGTAGGTGTTGATCAAGATGGAATCTGTTCCTCTAAGTAAATAGAGTTAAAATCCTATGTTCATTTAATTGTTCTTGATGTTTCAAGTTCTGGCCAGACAGATAGATTTATTGAAAAGAGTTTCGATGAGAAAATCTTTTAATCAAGAACTGGAATTAAAAGAGAACATAATATTCATAGCAAATCGAGTTTGACATAAACCATGACTCCAAATTTGAGTTGGGATTTTGTAACAGAGATTCTAGTGCATGGTAACATATGATTATAGGTTCATTTAAGGTAAACCTTATTACTAATTGGGTGGCCATGGCATGCTATGCTAGGTGTTAACCATGGTCTATGAGGTTCATAAAATGATTTAGAGAAATCATTTATGGTAAGAAAGAGTTCTGATGATATTAAGAGTTGATATCATTTCTCATTGCCAATTAGTGATGAGCCTAGTAAGTCACACACATACACAAGTTATCACCTATTTAAATATGATTTAATTAATTAATTAAAGAGTTTAATTTATTAATTAAATAGATTTGGTTTGCAATAAAATTGCAAAGTCCCTAGCATGACTTGAAACCAAATCTAGATTATTGGATGTGTAGTATAAATTAAATTTATATTTAAAGTGTTTAAATATGAATTTAATTGATGAGAAATTAATTAATAGAGTTTAATTAATTAATTTATATTTGATATAAATTAATTAGAAGAAGAAAATAATTATTTTGGGTTAAGAACTCAAAATTAAGACACAGGGGCATTTTCATCATTTCACAGTGTGACACGTGGCACCATGAGATGGTGACACATGGCATAACACATAAGCTTGCCAAATATTTTTTAATCATGTAAGATGATTAAAATCAAGATTAAATATAGGTTTGACACTTGGCACAATGTGATTGGGTCACTTAAACCTAGAGCTAATCAAAAGGTGACATGTGGCTAGGGTTTAATGTGTTAACCTAGCTATTTAAGTGTGGTTATGAATGGAAAACATAACTAGCAGCCTCTCCTCTCAATTGTCACGCCACTTTGAGCCTCTCCAGCCATTCTTCTTCATCTCTCATCAATTCAAAGAGATTAGCCATCAATCTCTTGAATTAAGAACACTAGAAATTGTTTCTAGTGTCCTGTTTACATCTCTAATCTCTTAAAAGGCAGAACTTGAATTTCTAATTAATAGAAAAGGCTTTAGAAGCTGTTCAAGGGCTGCCCTAGGTGTTCTTGGTGTGGACAAGCTAGAGGGACAACATCCGTGTCCTCAAGACGAATCTCAAAGGCGCGACACGCTGACACATAAAGAGGTTAGTGTAATCGTTCTTGATTTAATCTAGGGTTCTAAAATTAATCTAATTAATTTTAAAATCTTAAATGGCAAATACAGATCCAAAAACATATTAAAAGAGTTTTAATATGTTGTTTATCATTGAAATCAAATAGATAAAAATAAATCTTGCATGGTGCATGTGACCCTAGGTGAAAATTTTTGAATTCAATGGTATAATCTTGTGTTTTTCACGCTTCCGTTCCTTCACATCTTAGGGAAACTTAGGGAAATTGCTAGAGCAAGTAGGAATGCCTAAGCTGGATTTCCTGCAATTCAGCTAAATGGCCTTATGACTCTAGCATGGTTATTAGATAATAACTTTCTCTACAAAACTCTAATTAGAGTGATTCAAAATGATTTGGAAACCTAAGACAAAGACCTACAACATTGGTTTAAGGACCTAGATCAAATTATGAACATAAGAGGCCCGAATGTTAGATGCAAAATTGGGTAAAAGTCTGAAAACATGGAATTTGTAGGGTTACCCCTGTAAACAGTAATTAGTAATTTAATCATAACTAGAGCTACAAAAATCCAAATTAGGTGATTCAAAAAGGAAAATAAAGTTGAGACCATGAGGAACAAATTTCATGAAGAGCACCTCATCAAATTATGATTAGAACTAGGTAAAAATTGGGTTCAAATATCAAAGTACTAAGGGGTAAGGTGTGATATGTTTTAGTGGTATCAGAGCATGGTTTTCATACAAGTTTGAATAACATATTTGAAATATTTTGATAAGTACGACTGCTCAATTATCATTATTGATACATATAGTGCATTGCATCATAAATATGGACTAATGGAGGGAAATCTTCTTGTGTTGGTTGTGTAACGCCCTCACTTTAGATAGTCCATACATTCTACTATTCCGGCAACCAATGGCTGTCCGGAGAGCCAGAATGTCTGGAACTATAATTAAACTAGATTAAGGAGTCAATAATATTTCAAATAAGTATAAGTAAAATTAAGGAAAAATGTTAGAAATAAAATATAATGAAATTAAATGAGCCGGTGCGCCGGTGATGGGTAACCCTAACGGAAAGTTGCTGTCTTTACAGCTAGTAGCCCTAAACCCAAGGGAAATTCCGTGAAATAATTTTTGAGACTTCAGAGAAGAGTCATTGAGGTTTCGATGGTATTAGAATGCCAAGAAAATACTTAGAAAAATTTTTAAATTGGTATAGCAAAATGAAGGGCATTTTGGTCATTTCGTCTTCAGATATAATTTTTGACCAACTTGTCTAATTAAGTAAATAAATTATATAATATAAAATGTGAATAAATATTGAAGAAAAATTTATTAAAAATATGTAAAAGAGAAAGGAAAGAAAGATAAAATAAAATGAAATTAAAAGCTCAATTATTACATCATGATGATGCAATAAAAAGTGGTTAGCCAATTAGAACTCAACAAGCACACATTAAAACATTTAAAAGAGGATAAAATTGAATAAAAATCTATTGTCTTCCTCCCTCATTTTCAGCCAGCCGAGACCCTCTCTTCAAATCCTCCATTGAAATACTTCTTCCAAGCTTGCTTTCCACCCAAAACCACCATAAAACCCCTTTCTGGCTTCACTAAAACTAATCCTTACCACTAGAGCAAGCTTGAGGCAGCAATTTGAAGAAGAAATTGAGAAGAATTACAAGCTCAAGTTAGCTCATCAAAAGGTTAGTGCTATATCTCTCTATTTTTCTCTTTAAATTTGAAGTTAGGTGTATGGATTTAGTTAGAAATTCATGAAATTAAAAGAACATATACATGTATGGACCAACTAAAATTTTTGGTAGCCTTAGTGATGGAAGTGTTGATGAGTTTTGAATGAATTTAAGTTGTATATGGGTGGTCTTGAACATGAGTATGAGACTTAAACATCATTAAGTATGTTGAATTGATGTATGTGCATGAATGGATATTTGAGAATTAGGGTTTGAGGCATGAAGTTAGGATTTTGTTCATGTGTTGTGGAATTGGAGTCCTAATGGTTAATTAGTGAACATTTGGCTATATTTGATGAGGAATTGAAGTGAATTATGGCTTTGAATTTGAGGTTGAGTATGCTGCCTCATAGGACCTGCAGGGCTAGATATGAGTCTAGCAAGTTTGGGCAGCTGTAACTTGAGTGCTTCAGGTTTAATTGGTGCAAGGCCAATTGAAAATGAAACTAGACACATAATGGCACAACTTTGATGAAGAAACCTTGCCCAGAAAATAAACTTAGAATACCCTAAAAATTGACCAAAATCCGAGTAACCAACCTGCTGGTCCTGGAAATTGACTAAATGAACAATGTTTATTCATTTGCCATAGCTCAATGTAGAAATATCCAAATGATCTGAATCTTATATCAATGGAAAGATTAGACAATTTAGAACAACTTTCATGGAGAACAGAAACTCAAATTCTAAACTTAACCAATTCAAATTGCTAGTCCAAGTTAGGATACCAAATCTGGCAGAACCAAATTTGCCCATAAAATCTGGGTAAGGACCAATCCGGCTAGTTATGGTAAATTGACCATAACTTGAACTACAAAACTCCAAATGGAGTGATTCAAAAAGGAATTAAAGAAGACACATAAAAGAACAACTTTGATGAAGAGAATTTTATCAAATTTCCACTGTAACAATGACCAATGGAACAGTAATCTTAAAGTATAAAATCTGAAAATTTTGAATAACATAAAATAAGCTTTGAAATGGTATTGGAAATCAATGCCAACAAAAATAAAATGTAAAATGTGGTATTTTGGTGAACTTAGGCTTAACAAATCTATTTTGAATTAAAAAGTCAACTTTTGTGTAGGAATGGCCAAGTGAATAGTAACAACAAAAATTAATGGAGTGAAAGGTACCCCACTTAAATGATTTAATGAATGTTTAAATTATGTAAATGTGTAGATGAGGGTTGTATTCTTATCACAAGTAGAATTTAGGGGATATTGTTAATTTAATTTGAAATGTGATTTATAAATGACTATAAATGAAATATTAAAGGTATAAAGGATGTGCAAATAATATTTGAGACTTAGGTTTCTTTTATGAATACAAATGAAAATACTTGAATCTAGGTACATATAAATGAAAATGCTTGAACCTAGGCACCTGTAAATTGGTGTAATAAATTAGCTAAATGATAAATAGATAGTGAGGCTGATATCCATGAAATGTTCATAGATTACTTGATAATTTATATATAAATAGTGTAATGAATAAATGAATTATGTTAATGTATGAATGAGACATTAGTTCTCATTATTGTAGAAAGGAAAAGTACAATGGTATATGAGAATTATTATTGTGAAATGTGATCAACACAAATGATTTATTAAATAAATATATGAATTATGATGAAGGTAAAATTTACGTAGAAATGTATTTTAAAAATTTATACTTATGTTAGGAATAAAATTGAAATATTATAAATTATAGTTGGAATTTTTCATGAAATAATGAAGTCATAAAAAAACAATATATTAACATTTAATGGTACTATATGCTCATGTATTGCCTAGACACTTATGTCAGATTGGATAAATTGGCATGCCAATAGGGTATTGTTTTAGCAGTACTGCGTAAGGCTTTATGCTTGTATTCATGGCTTTATGCCCACACTCCTAGCTTTATGCTCGCACTCATGGCTTTTATGCCCGATTATATGTTATCATGGCTTTTTAGCCATACTGACTGCATACGTGGTTGACGTTTCGCGTCCCATGGTATGACGGCCCGAGGCACCGCGGTGTCCAATGCCAACGACCCGTTATCCAGTTTAGTCAGCCTGTCATAAGTTACTTGGGCAGTGAAATTTATTGAAATGAGTTATAAATATTAACAACTGAAAATATTAGCAATTAAATAAATGAGTAAGAATATTTAAAATAAATTAGAATAGTTATTTAGTAAAAAGAATTGAAATGATTAGAACGATATTAAAATTTAATTATTATAAAATAATCTGCGATAACCTAGAAAGTATTGAATGAAATGATAAAAAGATTGCAAAAGAGATATAAGTATATTACTACTGTGACTTTAGGAATAAATTGCTTCTTAAGAGAAATAAATTATAACGAAAGATAGTCGATACTAGAAGTATTATATTAAATTAGATTAAATTCCAGAGTATCCAAAGTATAATCCATTTCTTTCTTTATTTGTATATATTATTTTTTGTTATATTATTACACCACTAACCAGCAATGCTTAACGCGATGGATTTGTTTCCTCTCGCAGGTACTGAAGCTAAAACTCAGTGGACATTTGACTGGGATTTTTGGAGTCCGGATCTGCAGAAGTGTCAGAAGTGTATAACGTTGTCACCTCCTCAGCAATGCATATAGATAGGGCTCACAAAAGTAATACTATGTATTTTGTGCATTCTAATAAATTATTATATTAAAATGTAAATTATGAAATTGTAATTAAGTTGTATATCATGTAATTTATGAATTTATGCAATTAGTTTGTACATTGTGTAATTAATGAAGATTTGAAAATTTTGATATATGAATTGAACATGGAATGAATTGTAAGAGTTGAATATGAAATGATTATGATGAGCAAGGATGATATTTTTATTGTAAAATATTATTGAAAATTTCAAGCAGGTAAATAATGAAATACGCCAACTGGATATAAAATAGGGAAAACTCCGTTAGTTTCTCCTATGAATTTAATTGATATTAAAATATAACGAGAACAAAATTATTAAAGGAATAAAGTAAGATAAGATAGGGTGCTCCGGCACCAAGTGTGACATGCCTTACTCGGCTCTGTGATGAAGCGGGTGAGGGGTGTCACATTTAGTGGTATCAGAGCACGGTTTAGGCATTCCTAGGCATCGATAGATAGAATAAGATCGTGTGCATAACATGCATTGCATTCATATGAGTCAAGGTGACACTAATGCAGATCTGTTTTCTCTGGTAATATACCAATCCAAGCTCCAGTACAAGCACCTCCAATGCAACCACCACCCCCAGCCAGACAGTATGATAAGTTAATGAAATATGGAGCTGCCGAGTTTAAGGGTATAGTAGACCCTTAGAAGCTGAACAATGGTTAAGGCGTATGGAGAGGGTCTTCAAGAAACTACACTGTACAGATGATTTAAAGTTTGAGTATTCGGTCTCTCTACTGCATGGGGACGCATATGAATGGTGGAAGACCATTCCCTATGGTTTGGCTGAGCCCCCAGTGTTGACATGGGAAGACTTCCATAGGGAATTTCGACAGAAGTATGTTTCGGATACATATGTGGATATAAAGCTACAGTAGTTTTTGAGTCTAAAGCAAGGGGACAGATCAGTGGCTGAATATGAGAGAGAGTTGTCACGTTTGAGCCATTATGCTAGGAACTTACACACCACCAGTAGAGATAGATGCAAGCGGTTTGAAGCTGGATTGAGGCCTAACCTACGACTACAGGTGGTTGGTTTTAGACATGAAAACTTCTCAGAGTTGATATCTCAGGCCCTTGAGCTAGAAAGGATAGAACTGGAAGGGGCATCTATAAAGGGGATAGCTGAGAAGAGTAGTAAGCCTACAGGAGTTCAAATAGCAATTTGGGTAAGAGAAAGAGCTTTGGGGGATCGAATAACAGAGGATCTAGTAGGGGAAGATTCTCAGGGTAGAGCCCACCTAGATCCAGTCAGCAGACATCCAGGGGTTCCTTTCATGTTTGTACCTGTGAAACCTATAGTAAAACACATGGAGGAGTATGTTATAAGGCCACAGGAGCATTTTGCTAGGGATTGCACTAGCGCCTGCAGATCTAGGCCACCTACCACTACTGAGGGATCTATTCAAGGTTCTACTTCTAGAAGGCCACAGACAGTTAGTAAAGGTTGAGGCAGGGGTAGAGGTAGTACATCTGGTAGCTAGGGTACAGTAAACCAGTGTGACACCCCTCACCCGACTACAATGTAGTCGAGCAAAGTGTGCTACATTCGGTGCCCGAGCACCCTATCTTGTCTTACTTTATTATTTTAATAATTTGATCTCATTATATTTTAATATCAATTATTTTTTACCAGAGAGAAACCAGCGGAGTTTCCCCTATTTTATTATCAGTTGACGTATTTCACTATTCACCTGCTTGAAATTTTCAATAATATTTTATAATAAAAATATTATTCATGCTCATCATATTCATCTCACATTCAATTCTTGTAATTCACATACTCATTCATATATCTCAATTTCATATTCATTTCCATGCATTTCCATTCATGCACAATTTATATATATAAATTCTCAAGTTTCATTAATTTACATGATTTACAGACTGATTACATAAATTCATGATTTACATGATCTACAAATTAATTACAGTTCCATAATCTATATTTCAACATACCATTCATAGTTTACATTACAAATAATAATTAAGTATAGTGTACAAATACATAATATGATCTATATGGGCCCTATCTACATGGATTGCAGAGGAGGTGACAACCTTGAACACTTTGCAGATCAAACTCCAAAATCTTTGTTTAGTATTCGCTGGGCTTTAACTTCAGTACCTACGCGAGGAAACAAATCCATCGCGCTAAGCATTGCTGCTTAGTGGTGCAATAATATAACAAGGAAATAATATAACAAGTAAAAATAATTGGAGCATATTTTCTATACTCAAGAATTTTATTGGGTTCATATGAAATTTTCCATACAATATATCTTCCGTCATTTATGTTGTTCTTTAGAATCACTTCTTTCATAAGTTTATAATAATCATTTATATAATGTACAAATAAATCTAAAATTTATACTTATACTTATATTCTTATGAAAGTCACATTTGTAATGTTATTTAAGTTATAATTCTTCTACTACTCTTTTTATCACTTCCTTGATACTTTGTAAGTTGTTTACAATCATTTCGTAATATTTAAAATTTTTAGAACTAATTTAACTTATTTCAGATCATTCTAAGGAACAAATTTTTGGAGCTAATCGAATTTATTTCAGAACTTCTTCTCATTTATTTACTTTCTAGCATTTTTAATTGCTAATATTCATAACTTATTTTAATAAATTAGATGGCCCAAGTAACCTACGACAGGTTGACTAAACTAGATAACGGGTCGTTAGCATTGGACACCGCGGTGCCTCGGGCCGTCATACCATGGGATGCAGAACGTTAACCACGTATGCAGTCAGTATGGCTAAAAAGCCATGATAACACATAATCGGGCATTAAGCCATGAGTGTAGGCATAAAGCCATGAATACGGGCATAAAGCCATGAATACAGGCATAAAGCCTTTCGCAGTACTGCTATAACAATACCCTTTTGGCATGCCAATCAATCCAATCTAACACACATATCTAGGCAATACAAGGGCACATAATATCATTAAATATTAATATATTGTGTTTTATGACTTCATTATTTCATAACAAGTTCCATAATTTATACATTCATCATAATATTGATACATTACTTACATCATTCGTATTGATCACAATTCACAACAATGATGTTCATGTACCATTGTACTCAAGACATTCCTCTTTTAATCATAAAGAAAACTAATGTTCCATTCATATTTTTCATGTGATTCATTTATTCATTATAATATTTATATGAATTCATAACTCATACAAGGTGTTATTATCTTATTTGTAATGGAAACATAAGTCCTAATGTAAACCTCATCCCATTTACACTCAACAATCTATTCATGTAAAGTACATTTCATATTCAAGTGGTATCACTTATGTTTTATTAGACCTACTAGTAATGGGAATACAAATTTTAACTATATACTCACATAACTTAAATATTCATTAAGTCATTTAGGTAAATTACTATTTCTATTCCAAGTAATCCATGAACATTTCATGGATTCCAAATTTCATACCTTAATTTCCTCTACCAATTTAGTTCTTACACTTTGTGTCTTTGTATTACTATTCACATTACTATTCACTTAAATTGTTGACTTTTTAATATATAATAAATTTATTGAACCTAAGTTCTCCAAGATACCACATTTTGCATTTTATTTTTGTTGGTATTGATTTCCAATACCATTTCAAAGCTTATCTTATGTTATTCAAAATTTTCAGATTTCATACCCTAGGTTTACTGTTCTGTTGGTCATTTGTACAGTAGGAATTTGACAAAATTGTCTTCATGAAAGTTGTTCCTTATTGTGTCTAGTTATATTTCTTTTTTTAAATCACTCCATTTAGAGTTTTGTAGCTCAAGTTATGGTCATTTTTCTATAACTGGCCGGATTGACCTGTACCCAGAATTTCTGGGCAATTTGGTTATGCCAGATTTGGTATCTTAACTTGGACTAGCAATTTGAATTGGTTAGATTCAGAATTTGAGTTTTTGTCCTTCATGAAAGTTGTAGGGCTATGTCTCAGATTTCTGCTGGTAAAATTTCAGATCAATTGAACTTTTCTACACTGAGTTATGACCATTTGAATAAATACTATTCATTTGGTCATTTTCCAGGGACAGTATGTTGGTCACCAGGATTAGGGCAATTTTTAGGTCAACTTGGTTTGGTTTTCTGGGCAGAGTTTCTTCATCAAAGTTGTGCCATTATGTGTCTAGTTTCATGTACAATTGGCCTTGCACCAATTGAACCTATACAACTCCATTTATAGCTGCCCAAACCTGCTGGACTCACAACCAGTCCTGCAGGTCATTAAGGGCAGCATGCCTAAACTCAACTTCATTATCCTTACTCACTTCAATTCCTCCTCACACACATTCAAATGGTCACTAATTGACCATGACAATGTTAATATACTATTATATGAGCAAACCCTAACTTCATGCCTCAAACCCTAGTTTTCAAATGTCCATTCATGCACATACATCAATTAAACATACTAATTCATTATCACTCTACATATACACTTCAAATACCACCTCTAATCCACTTTTATCCATCAAAATAATCATAACTACTTCCCCCCATACAGCTGCCAAAATTTGTAGAGGCCTAAACATGCACATATTTATTCAATTTTCTCAATTTCCTAGCATAAATAATGTTACTAGCACAAAATCTAAAGAAAAAGAGAAGAAATAGACACTAACCCTTGTGTGAGAAGAATTTTCCCTCATCCAATCTTAAATTTTCCTTCACTTTCTTAGCTTTTCATGGCAGCCAAACACTTTTTCAAGAGGTGTAGACAAGTTTTAATGAAAGATGCTTAGGATTTAGTAGTGAGAATTCATGGGAAATGGAAGAAAGAGATGAAACAACACTCATGGAGGTTGAGAGAAAAGTGTGCCGGCTGAATGGGGAAGATGAGTGCAGAATTATTTTTCATTTTGTCTCATTTTTATTTAGTTTTTATCCCTTTTAAGAGGCTTGTCAAGTTGTGATTGGGTGGAGAGTGTTTAATGACATCATATGATGTCATAATTCCTAATTTCTTTCATTTTTCTTTCCTTTTCTTTTCTACTCATTTCCAATTCAATTTTTAGTAATATTTATTCATATTTTAGATCATAATAATTATTACTTAACGGGACAAGTCGGCCAAAAATTATCTCTGAAGACGAAATGACCAAAATGTCCTCCGTTTGGCTTAACAGACTAAAATTGTCTCTACCGATTGAAAAATTTTTTTAAACATTTTCTTGGCATTCCAATGCCATAGAAACCTCAATAACTCTTCTCTGGAGTCTCAAAAATTATTTCACGAATTTTCTCCGGGGTTTAGGGCTTCTAGTTGCAAAGACTGCAACTTCCCACTGCGTTACCCATTGCTAGGGCACCGGCTCATTTAACTTGGTTGTATTTTATTTCTAAAATTCTTCCTTAATTTTCCTTACACTTATTTGAGTTATTTATGACTCCTCACTCTAGTCTAAATATTTTTTCCAGACGTTCTAACTGTCCAGACTGACACCGGCCACCGGAACAGTAGAATGTGCGAAATTGCTACAATGAGGGTGTTACAACCAGTCAGAGCAGAGTGGTGCACCGGCTAGAGTATATACAATGCCCCAGAGGGAAGAGGTTGAGACATCAGATGTTGTGGCTAGTATATTCTCCATCTTTAAAAAGGATGTTTACGTGCTGTTTGACCCCGGTTCTACACATTCTTATGCTAGTGCCAGTATTGCATGTTCTGTTGCTATTCCTTGTTTGAAATTGAATTTTGAAGTGTTAGTGACTAGTCCTCTAGGACAAGAGGTTAGGGTGAACAAATTGTATAAGGATTGTCCTTTGGTAATCCAATGACATACATTCTTATCAGATTTAATTGAAATTGCCTTCTGAGATTATGATATCATCTTGGGCATGAATTGGTTAGCCAGGCATCATGCCATGATCGACTGTAGACTAAAGACAGTCACTTTTGGTCTTCCCGAGTATGCAGATGTAGTAATACACGGGGAGAGGCAGTTGTTGCCATCCAACATCATTTCAGCTGCACTTGCTAGAAAGTTGATTAGGAAGGGATGTGAAGCTTATCTAGCTCATGTGATAGATACCCAGGTGGGGAGTCTAGATCTTAAGGATATTCTGACAGTATGTGATTCTCCAAATGTCTTTCCTAAAGAGTTACCAGTTGTGACCAGTGTTGTCCAGACAGCTAGGATGCCTAGAACTACACTTAAATATTAGTGAGGAGACATAAAACAAAGAAATACAAGAAAAGAAAATACAAGAAAAACAAAGGAAAAATAATAGCAATGAAATGTAACCAAGTTAAACGAGCCGAGAACCATAGAGATGGGTGACCACACCGGGAAGTTGCGGCGTAGATCGTTGACTAGTCTTGGACCGCGGGAAACCCTGGAAAATATTTTTAGGACTTAAATAAACGTCTATTGAAGTATAAATATCATTAGAAATATCAAAGAAAAATTAATTAATTAGTACAAAGAAAAACGAGAAATCGAGAAAACGACAAAACTCGGTGTTATCAAAAAATTGGGAATGCAACCCGAATAGGGGCATTGTGGTCATTTGACACCTCAAGTTGTCTTTTGACCCAAATTTCCGTTAAAAATAAATGATATTAAACTTTGAAAATACCATGAAAAATTAAAATGAGATACATTATGTAAATAGTGAAAGTGTGGTGGCCAAATTGCAAAAATTGGAAAGTTTAACATTAAAATAGATTTTTAATCAATTAGTGCTCCACTAACATCACTTAAGTGGACCTTTAATCAACCTTTGGACAGAAAATTCTGTCATCTTCAACCTTTGGAAGAGTAGCCGAAATGAACTCCATGGGAGACTCCATGGCCAAACTCACATCCACACCCATGCATCCATGATTCAAGCTTCCTTTCACCATAAATCCTTCTTTAAACCTTGCATACTCAGCTTGGGGAAAACATTGGCAGCAAAAAGAAGAAGTTTGGGTGAGGTTTTGAAGAACTTCAAAAGCGGTGAGTGTTTTCAATTCTTGTTTAATTAAAAGTGTAACCAAGGTTGTGGGTAGTTGATTTATAGAAGAATTTTTGAAGTTTGATGTTTTAATGGAGATGTACATTTTGGCAGCCATGGAAATTCTGTATATGTAGCTTGCTTTTACTTGTTTATGGTTGTTTAAGATGTTGTTATTAATGGCAGCATGGATATGTGTATAATGGTTTGGAATTGGGTATGTAAATGGGGTATGTTCATGTGGTTAAATGATGTAAATGGACTTTGGAAAATTCTGTATTATAGTGTGCACATTGAGAATGGTTACAAGCTGTCCAAAATGACCAAAAATGTTTTGTTAAAGGTGTTAACGGTAAGGTACAAACCAGAGTTGGTATGAAGGAAGTAATTTGGTAAGTGTTGAATATGTAATTGGTAAGTGATGAGAAGTGTGTAGTAGGGCAGTGTATGTTTTGGCTTAGAACCTTAAGTGTGTGACCCCAATTGGTATGAAACCAATTGGAGGTGAAACTAGGCACAAAATGTGCCAACTTTCATGAAGGAAGCTTACCAAAATTCTGCCTAGAAGGTGACTTGAAAAATGACCAAATCCGGATTACTGACTTGAAAGCTAGAAAATTGACCATTTGGACAGTAGTTAGTGTTTTTGCCATAACTCACTCAAAACAGGTCCAAATGACCTAAAATTTTTACCATGAATACTTTAGACATAGATCTACAATTCTTATAAAGACACCAAAGCCCAGAAATGGCCAGAACCAAGCCAAATAGCTGGCACCAGTTCAAGTATCAAAACTGGCTGAACCAAAAGTGACCTAAAAATGACCTAAAGTTACCATTTTGATGCATTATGTCCAGCATTGGTAAATTGACCATAACTTGGTCTACACAACTCAGAATGACTCGAAATTTTGCCCCGTGTGCAATAAGACATAGATCTAAAAGTTTGTAGTTTGGACTGAAACCCGAAAACTGAGGGAACTAGGTCATCCGGCTAGGTGTATACCGAAATCCGGAAAATTGCAATAAAATGCAATATACTTGAAAATGAAATTGGTAACATATACCAACACTAAAGGGCTATAAAATGTGACATATTGGTAACATTAAACCTAATTCACCTAGAATGCATCGAGGGTCAACATCTTAGGTTGACTAAAGAAATAATAGAATTCAATAAATTAATTATTAAGCCTTATTGTTAGAGACGGTTTAAATGAGTACTAAAACACTTCAAATTATGTGTTTCAGTTAGCAAAGACTCAGGGAAGGGGAAGGAAACACTGAGTCAGAGCCAAGAGGCATTTATCAGAGGTTTGTGCACGAATAGTTTTTAATTGATTTTGTTCTAAATTTTTCATATGATTAAATGAAGTTATTTTCCTTATGTATTATTTTTATCAAGTATTGGATTTAATTCAATGATTATTGAAATTGTTATAGTATGTATGAATTTAGCTTTGTGAAATGGTATTTCCATAAGTATTAAGCATTGTTGTGAATTGAATAAATTATGTTTTGGAAAATTGTGATAGAACATGTTTTGAATTGTGATGGTAATTTTCATGGAAAAATGCAAATTTATGATTTGAATTGTGATGAGCATAAAAATTATTGGATATTGGAATTGAATTTGAATCGAATTATATTGTGATTTATGCTCACTAAAAGGATTGTGATATTGTTTTATATCTCACTATAGATGCTTGACTAGGTTATTACCCGTCTCTCTCATTTGTTGAGAAGACAATGGAGTTAGTTGTGTTTTGATTACCATGGTACGTGCACAGGCTTAAATTCTCCTCTTATTAGAGGTTAGATCTAAATTTTTTATGTTATGGCCCTTTCGGCAGATTCATTATTGTGATGTGTACTGTGCATGATGATTCGACCTCCCTCACCATAGGGAGTTAGAATCACCCCAAAGATGGCCCTTTTGGATTAGTCTTGCATAGTTAGTGGATAAAGAATGGTTTTGAATAGTAAATAATTGTGATTTCAATTATGATTTATGTATAATTGATTTTGTTGGAATTACCTAAAATGTTTGGTTGTGATTTGATAAATTGAATTTCATGATCAAAGTCATTTCATTTAAATGATTTATGTTATTGGCAATGAATAATTTGATTTTTGGAATTTGATGAGTATCCTGATTTCCAAATTATTTGCTGTAATTTTGCTAAAGTATATTGAACTATGTTTTAAGTTATAGTTGTACACCACTGAGTTCACCACTCAATGATAGCTTTGTATGCTGTCGCAGGTTAAAAGAGCATAGAGCAATTGAGTAAGCTTCTTTGAAGAGACATTCAGATCAGCTCTAGGTATACCCATGCACACAGGTTTTGATGTATGCATGTAATAATATGTATGTAAATTATTTGAGCAGTTGTATAAAAACTCTTGTAAAATATTTTGGTATGTAATTGAATGTAAATTATTGTAAATGAAAATTTGAGATTTCATTTACCTGAATAGTTTTGTAATATTAATTTTTGAGTCTTGTAATCAATGAAATGTTTCTTTTATGATGAGGTTGGTTTGAAAATGAAATGATTGATTATTGAGATTGAATTGTGAGATGAAATGAAGTTTCTTGGAGTTGTATTTGAGAAAACATATTGGGAATGTTTTTCCTTTTCAGGTTTGAAGAACTATTTTCTCAAAGCACAGCCGGCACCTTGCCGAAATTTTGAAAAAAATTTTATAACACCAGATTTTAATCGATGATTTAAATTTCACGAAAATTGTTTTAAAATCCCTTGTAGTATATCTAATGGGTTATCAGTAGGCAAAGTACGATAATTCATTAGGTATACTACGGGATCATGTTACATCTTACGGGGGAGTAGGGTGTGACATGTTTTGTGGTATCAGAGCAATGGTTTTAAAGTAAATTTCGAGCTGTGAATTTTAAATCTTTTTGTCGGTAACTATAACTACTCAAATGTTTGATACATATAGTACATTTACATCATAAATATGAACTAATGGAGAGGAATCTCTTTGTGTTGGTTGTACAGGAATAGAAAATCTTGTGAAAAGATGTGGAAGAGAAGAATGAGACAATAGAACAGTCCGTGATGGCAGAAGTACAAGTTGAGGCCCCAGCCCCACAGAGTGTCGAAGGCCCGACTGTACCAGTTTTACCGGTACAAATTACTGCACAAATGGCCCAGCAAATGGCCACTTTCTTTCAACAAATGGCTGATACTCTGTCAGCTCAAGCTCAAGCTCAAGCACAAACCCAACCCCCACAAAGGCAGTGTGAAATGGAGAAGAGGGAGAAACATATGGGTCAGAGCTCGAGCAGTAATTTGGGGAAGAAAAAAGAATTTGAGGAATCCCGAGCTCAAAGATATGACAGAGGCGGATCATCAGGGCAAAGAACACCAAGATCTAGTCGTCGAACAACCAAAAGTTCCTATTATGCCCGTTTCTACCATGTTTGTGGTAAGCTACATGGAGGTATTTGCCATAAGGCCTCTGGAGCCTGCTACAATTGTGGAAAGCTTGGACACTTTGTTAGAGATTGTACTAAAGCACCTCGATCTGCTCTCCGGAGTTCACAGATAGTGAGTCAGAGTCAAGATAAAAATAGAGTTGGTACTCCTCACCACCATAACACAGTGAATCAACCCGAATATAGTAGCGCACCAGTCAGAGCATCCACTCTGCACCAAGGGGAAAGAACATAAACTTTAGATGTAGCTGTTGGTAAGTTCTTAATTTTTAAAAGAAACAATTAGTTATTATTTTATCCCAGCACTACTTAGTTGTGTACCAGTGTTAGAACTATATGTTCTGTTGCTATTGCTTTACATGGGAATGAATTTTGATGTATTAGTGACTAGTCCTTTAGGATAAAAACTATAATAACAAGTATGATTGACATTAATTTTGGAAGAATTGTTAGCTAAAAGTATTTTCTAACACATCATAAATTATAAAGTTAATTGGCGAGCCTACTTAATGTAAGGCAAGATGACCTAAAAGTAAGTTACAGTAATAGAATTGCTTTAGATGAGGGCAAAGATGTTACTGTTAGTAATTGTCAAGGGATATTGTAATCAGAATCGGTTTAGGATATTAGTGGATTCAAGAAAGATAAGATGTTAGAAAACCTAGTCCATGAGGTTATAACGTAGTGACTATGTAATGTTCTCGATGTTTGTATTGTAAGTCAGATTACGATCGACACGGGATTATTGTGTAGAGCTACGTGCTTCCTCGTGGTACAATAAAATAAGAATATTTGTAAGTAATCTATAAATTGATACAGTTACGCCCGAATAGAGTACTATTATGGAAAATAAATGTGAAAATTTTAGTTAGAAATTTAAAACTTCAGAACTACGTGTCAAAAGACTACACTTGTAAGGTAGCTGGTGTAACACCCTCCCGATAGCAATTCCGTACATTCTACTGTTCCGGTGACCGGTGTCGGTCCGGACAGCTAGAACGTCCGGAAAAATAATTAAACTTAAGTGAGGGACCATAATTAACTCAAATATTAATAAGAAACACTTAGTAAAAATTTTAGAAATAAAATACAACCAAGTCAAACGAGCCGGTGCCCAAGCGATGGGTAACCGGAGGGAAGTTGCGGTTCTCGCAACTAGGAGCCCTAGACCCGGGGGAAAAATTATAAAATAATTTTTGGGACTCCAAAGAAGGGTTATTGAGGTTCCCATGGCATTAGAATGCCAAGAAAATATTTAGAAAAATTTTTCAATCGGTACAGACAATTTTGACCCGTTAAGCCAAACGGAGGGCATTTTGGTCATTTCGCCTTCAGAGGTGATTTTTGGCCGACTTGTCCAGTTGAGTAAATAATTAATATGACATAAAATATGAATAAACATTACTAGAAATTAAATTGAAGATGAGTAGTGGAGGAAAGGAAAGAAAATGAGGAAAAAGTTTAATTATGACATCATGGTGATGTCATTAAGAAAATTATGACCAATCACAATTAAGCCATCAATTGACTAACTAATAAAGAGACTAAATGAAGACTAAATAACCAAAAATTGTAGCAGCCATCCCTCCTTCCTTATGCAGCCGAAACCCTAGTCCCATAGCCACCCTCCATTAAAGCTTTTCAAGCTTTAGATTTCCATTATTTCCACCATATTTCCCTACCCTCTAAGTACAAAAATTAATTATTTCACCTTGAGAAGAAGATTGATAGTAAGAAGAAGAGAAGAAGGTGAAGAATTTGAGCTTTTGAAAAGCTCCTAAGTGAGGTTAGTGCTATCCTTTCACTCTCACTCCTTTAATCCTTGTTAGAGCATCATTTTAAGTTAAGAAATTGTAAGAATTTGAGGTAAATTATATGTGTTAGGGCATCTTCAATTTTTGGCAGCCCTAAGGAAGGATGAGTTTGATTGTTTTAATGAATTTAGAGTGGATAGAAATGATGTTTAAGGTATGAATATGCATGGATGTTGAACTAGTGTGTTAATTGAGGTTCATGGGTAATTTAAATTGGACATTAGGGTTTTGAGAAGTGAAACTTGGATTTAGCTTATGAAATTGTGAAAGAACATTATAAGGGTCAATTAGTGACCATTTTAGGTATGTTGACCATGAATTGGACTGAAAAATAGTATAGCCAAGTGAATGTGTAGGCTGCCTTGTTAGTGCAGCAGAGTGACTGAAAATTTAGTCCACTTGGACTACCATAACTTGGGCTGTGTTAGTCCAATTGATGTTTGGCCAATTGGACATGAAACTAGGCTTATAATGGCACATTTTTTCTGAAGAAACCATGCCCAAAAGACCAAAGCAAGAGGACCAAAACTTGGCCCCAATCCGGATACCCTGCAACTGATTCTGCAGAATTGACCAAATGAACAGTAACTGTTCATTTGGCCATAACTCACTGTAGATTTGGTCAATTGACCTGAAATTTTTACAGCAAAAAGTTAAGACATATACAAACAACTTTCATGAAAAAACCTACCCCAAATTATGGCCAGAACCAATTCAAACATGCACTCACAGTCACTATTCATGTTACTATAGATATGGTAATTTCTGCATAATGGCAATCCGGCCAGCTGTGGTTTTTGGACCATATCTGGAGCTACAAAACTCCAAATGGAGTGATTCAAAAAAGGAAATTCAACTAGACAAAATAAGGAACAACTTTCATGTTTTCCATTTCTTCAAATTCCCACTGCAACAAGGCCCAATGGAACAGTAAATTTGGGTCTCCAAAACTGAAATTTTTGCCCTCCTAGATTTAAGTTGAGAAATGGAAATGGCAATCAATTCCAACAAGTTTTAAATACAAAATGTGGTATGTTTGGGGTGTTAAAACCAATACACCTATTTTCTATCCAAAAGTCAACATTTTTGTTGACCAATGAGGTGAATAGTGACACCAAAACTTGAAATTCACAAATTGAAGAATTTAAAAGTTTCAAATGCCCTAGTATACCTAACAAGATTGGTTTGGATAGTTTGGCATGCCAATAGGGTTCAGTTAGCAGTACTGCACATGGAAATATGCCATTCTGTGATTTTATGGCTTTTAGCCATCCCGACCTTGTATTGAGCGTTGGCCTTGTGCCTGATGTTATCACAGCTTGTTAGCTGTTCTGTTGCACACCTGGAGATGCATATGTGACCGATGGTGTGACGGCCCGAGGTACTTGATACCCAGTGCCAGTTTACCCGTTTATCCAGTCCAGTCATCTAGTGTAGGTTACTTGGGCAACCAAATGAAGGAAAATGGGCAAAGTAAAAGAAATAAATGAATGGATATACAAATACATGACAAACAAAACATGCACATGCAATACATATTTATTTTCTGTTATTTCTTATTATTTTATTATTGCACCACTAAGCATTATTGCTTAGCGCGTTGCTTTTGCCACGCGTAGGTTCTGGAGAAACAGATCGTGAGCCCAGTAGACCGCAGACTGGGTGAGTCAATCCTGCAGTTCTGCACAGTGTCTGTGTCACCTTGTCACCTGCAGTGCATTGGTAGGACACTAGATGTCATTTTGTCATTTTGTAATTAAATTTTTATTTTCTCATATGTATTTGGGATTTATGTAATGTATTTTGAGGTTCATGTAAATAATAAAGACTTATGGTTATGTATGGAAGTAATTTGAGTATTTAATTATTGTTTATATATAATGTATTTTGAGGTTCATGTAAATAATAAAGACTTATGGTTATGTATGGAAGTAATTTGAGCATTTAATTGTTGTTTATATATGAGAACCCTGAAAAAAGGATGTTTGAAAAATGAAAAGGTTGTTGAGACCTGAAATTGAAAAATTGTTGAGATCTTGATATTGAGTTTTGTGATGATATTGGAGTTGAGAATGAATGAATTTGTTTATTGGAAGTGTTTTTAACAGGTTCCGAAGAACTGTTTTCTCCATTTTTAGCCGGTACTCCGCCGGATTTTCTATAAAATTTTCGGAACCTCAAATAAATAAAAATTTTGATAAATGGCTTAAATAAAGTATATTTCATAAATTATATGCAAAAGCATGATATAAATTAATTAAGGTATATTAGAGTGTGCCGGTACACCGTGTGGCGTTACTCTGCATATCTTGACACGGTAAGGGGTGTCACATTTAGTGGTATCAGAGCGCGGTTTAGGCGTTTCTGGGCCTAGATTGAGTCCATACCATGCATTGCATTTGTAAGAGTCGAGGTGACACTAATGCAGATCTGTTTGTCTTTGTTATTTTGAATAGGATATGGACCCTTCATCATAGAGAGCAGTCGAGGAGGAAGTGGAGAGTCATGCTCCACTTGCAGCAGCTGAGACTGGGGGCATGAGAGAATCTGCTCCGCCAGCTCAAGCAGAGCTTGCTCAACCTCCACAGGCCATGTTTCCGCAAATGGCCGATTTCTTTAGACAAATGGCCGGGGTAATGCCAGCACCACCACCACCACCAGCTCCACAGCAGAAATCACACCTGGAAAGGCTAAGGAAGTTTGGAGCAGTGGACTTTTATGGCAACAGGGAAGACGACTCTGTTGCACCCGAAAATTGGTTGAACAGAACAGACAGAGTTCTAAAACAACTCCACTGCACCCCAGAGCAAAATTTAGAGGCTGCCATATCTCTGTTGCAAGATGATGCCTATGAGTGGTGGGACACGGTGTCTAGTGAAGTGCAGCCAGAAGCTGTAACTTGGGACTTCTTTCTCTCCGAATTCAAGAAGAAATATGTGGGTACTGTATACCTGGAAGAGAGAAGAAGGGAATTCATTAACCTGAGGCAGAGACAGTTGTCAGTGGCTGAGTATGAGAAGGAATTTGTAAGATTGAGCCGCTATGGAAGGGAGATAGTCCCAAATGAAGCTGAAAGATGTAAGAGATTTGAAGAGGGACTAAATGACAACATCAAGATCCAGCTCACTGCCTTGGGAATCACAGAATTTACCAAGTTAGTGGAAGCTGTAATAAAGGTTGAAAAAGTAAGAATCAGTGAGCAGACTAGAAGGGATAGACAGCAGAAGAGGGCCCAGGTCAGTCTAGTTCAGCTCCTGCATTTGGGAAGAAGTTCAAGGGTTCTCCTGCACAGAGTTCAGGGCAACCTCAAGGTCAGGGTCACCTCGGGGCCAGGCCACAAGATACCCCTAGGAGAGGACACCACACCATCAAGGCGCTCTCGAGGATGGGGTTCAAGGACCAGCCCCAAAGATCTTCTACATGTCCACACCGCTGAAGTGGCATAAGAAGTGTTGGAGAGTAATCGGTGCTCGCTGAGGTGTGGGTCAACAGAGCATCGATTAAGGAACCGCCCACGCAGAACTACTACAATTGCTCCAACACAAGCGCATGCACTGCTCCCCGCACCACGCAGAGGTAGAAAATCTGTAAACTGAGGTCATTGGACCATCACAGAGGCTGCATCCGAGCCACAGAGAGGCCGACAAGAGACCACCAAAGAAGGGCTTATGCTATTAGAGCTCAGGAGGAGCAAGATGCCCCGGACGTCATCAGGGGTACGTTCTTCCTCTACACCACACCTGTGCATGCATTGGTAGATCCAGGATCTACTCATTCCTACATTTGCATCAACCTACCCGTAGAAAGGGGGATACTGGTAGGGGAGAGTGACCAAGACATTCTGGTCACTAATCCATTGGGTCATAGTGTGGTAGTGAACAAAGTATATAAGGGTTGCCCGTTGAGGATTCAGGGGTATGAATTCTTGGCAGACTTGATTGAGTTGCCTTTCCATGAGTTTGACGTGATTTTGGGAATGGACTGGTTGTCACGTCATCAGGCAATAGTTGATTGCAAATTGAAGAGAATTTCTTTGAAAACCCCTGAGGGTAATGAGATCACAGTTGTGGGGGAAAGGACAGATTTCTTGTCCAATGTCATCTCAGCCACTGTTGCAAGAAGAATGATGAGAAAAGGCTGTAAAGCCTACCTAGCACATGTGGTGGATACTAGGCAGGCTAAGCCAAATCTGAGTGACATACCCACAGTAAAAGACTTCCCAGATGTGTTCCCTGAAGAATTACCTGGTTTGCCACCAGAAAGGAAAGTCGAATTTGCTATTGAGACACTGCCGGGTACAGCACCCATTTCCATTGCTCCTTATAGGATGGCACCCACGGAATTGAGGGAGTTGAAAACTCAGTTGCAAGAGTTGCTGGATAAGGGGTTCATACTCCCCAGTGTGTCACCATGGGGAGCTCCAGTGCTGTTTGTAAAGAAGAAGGATGGGACTTTGAGGCTTTGTATTGATTACCAGCAGTTGAATAAAGTGACAGTGAAGAATAAATATCCGTTGCCTAGAATTGATGATCTGTTTGATCAGTTGAAGGGAGCAGGAGTATTTTCTAAGATTGATCTCAGATCAGGGTATCATCAATTGAGGGTGAAGGATGCAGATGTGCCAAAGACTGCATTCAGGACCCGATATGGGCATTATGAGTTTCTGGTGATGCCCTTTGGTCTAACAAATGCACCAACGGCATTCATGGACCTTATGAACCGTATCTTCCATCCACACTTAGATCGGTTCGTAGTGGTCTTTATTGATGATATTTTGGTGTATTCCAAGACCAGGGAAGAACATGATGAGCATTTGAGGATTGTTCTGCAAACCCTGAAAGAAAAGAAGTTGTATGCTAAGTTGTCCAAGTGTGACTTTTGGTTGGATGAGATTGCATTCCTTGGACACATAGTGTCAGCTGATGGGATTAGGGTGGATCCCAAGAAAATAGAAGCAGTGATGGAATGGAAGCCTCCCAGAAACACAACTGAGGTCAGAAGTTTCTTGGGGCTAGCTGGGTATTACAGGAGATTTGTGAAGGGATTTTCCTTAATAGCTGCTCCAATGACCAAGTTGTTACACAAGAATGTCAGATTTGACTGGAATAACAAGTGTCAGACTAGTTTCGAGAAGTTAAAGGCTATGTTGACAGAGGCACTAGTGTTAACACAGCCAGTGTCAGGAAAGGACTTTGTGGTCTACAGTGATGCCTCTCATAATGGGTTAGGGTGTGTATTGATGCAAGAGGGGAAGGTGGTCGCTTATGCTTCCAGGCAGTTAAGGCCACATGAACAGAGCTACCCTACTCATGATTTAGAGCTTGCAGCAATTATCTTCGCACTGAAGATATGGAGGCATTACTTGTATGGTGAAAAGTGCTACATTTACACAGACCACAAAAGCCTGAAATATTTGCCAACCCAGAAGGAGCTCAACCTTAGACAGAGGCGATGGATTGAGTTCCTGAAGGACTATGACTGTGTAATTGACTACCATCCTGGGAAGGCAAATGTAGTTGCTGATGCTTTGAGCAGAAAATCCATGACAGCCTTGAGATCATTGAATGCCTGTCTATCTTTGAATCGAGATGGAGCTATTTTGGCTGAGTTGCAAGTGAGGCCAAACCTGCTACAGCAGATTTTAGATGGGCAAAAGGCAGATGAAAAGTTAATGGCTATTATGAGCACAATCTCAGAGGGAAAGGCAACTGACTATGAGGTGAAAGCAGATGGGTGTCTGTACTACAAAGGAAGACTGTGTGTACCAGATGATGGGGAATTGAAAGCCAATATTCTGAAAGAGGCACACACCAGTGTATATGCTATGCACCCAGGAAGTACAAAGATGTATCATGATTTGAAGCTTCAGTATTGGTGGCCTGGTATGAAGAAGGACATAGCTGACTATGTGACTAAATGCTTGACATGTCAGCAAGTCAAGGCAGAAAATCAAGTTCCATCAGGTTTGCTACAGCCTATACGCATACCTGAATGGAAATGGGATCGGGTCACCATGGATTTTGTAAGTGGTCTGCCTCTCACCTAGAAGAAACATGATGCAGTATGGGTGATAATTGATAGATTGACGAAGTCAGCACACTTTCTGCCAGTTAGGACTGGCTACTCACTGGAGAAGTTAGCAGAATTGTATATCAGTGAGATAGTTAGACTGCATGGAATTCCACTTTCCATCATATCTGATCGAGACCCAAGGTTTACATCGAGATTTTGAAAGAAGTTGCATGAATCCTTGGGTACACAACTCCACTTCAGCACAGCTTTCCATCCTCAGACGGATGGGCAATCAGAAAGAGTAATCCAGGTAAACAATTGAAACCAATGAAATTGATACAAATATTGAATTGAAATGATAACAATAACATGAAATATATGTGTCAGGTCCTTGAGGATATGCTGAGGAGTTGTGTCATTGAGTTTGAGGGAAGTTGGGATAGATACCTTCCACTGGCAGAATTTGCATACAACAATAGCTACCAAGCTAGCATTCAAATGGCCCCATATGAAGCACTGTATGGGAGAAAATGTAGAACTCCAGCAGTCTTTGGACTGAATTGGGCGAAGACAAACTGGTGGGGCCAGACCTGGTGAAACAGACTGAGGAGAAAGTGAAACAAATCAAAGCAAATCTGAAGGTTGCCTCAGACAAACAGAAATCTTATGCCGACCTAAAGAGAAAAGAAATAGAATATGTGGTTGGCGATAAAGTGTTCCTCAAGGTGTCACCATGGAAGAAAGTGTTGAGGTTTGGAAGAAAAGGTAAGTTGAGCCCTAGGTTCATTGCCCCATATGAAGTCATTGAACGTGTGGGTCCAGTGGCCTATAGGCTAGCTTTACCACCAGAGCTGGACAAGATCCACAATGTGTTCCACGTGTCCATGCTCAGAAGATACCGCTCAGATCCTTCACATGTCATCTCCAGGAAAGAAATTGAAATACAGCCGGATTTGACATATGAAGAAGAACCTCTACGGATCCTGGCTCGGGAAGTAAAAGAATTGAGGAACAAGCAGATTCCACTGGTGAAAGTGCTTTGGAGGCACCACAACACCGAGGAGGCAACTTGGGAAAGCAAAGAGACGATGAGGCAATAGTTCCCTCAACTGTTTGCATCAGGAAAATTTTGAGGACGAAATTTAAATTAGAGGGGAAGAGTTGTAACACCCTCCCGATAGCAATTCCGTACATTCTACTGTTCCGGTGACCGGTGTCGGTCCGGACAGCTAGAACGTCTGAAAAAATAATTAAACTTAAGTAAGGGACCATAATTAACTCAAATATTAATAAGAAACACTTAGTAAAAATTTTAGAAATAAAATACAACCAAGTCAAACGAGCCGGTGCCCAAGCGATGGGTAACCGGAGGGAAGTTGCGGTTCTCGCAACTAGGAGCCCTAGACCCGGGGGAAAAATTATAAAATAATTTTTGGGACTCCAAAGAAGGGTTATTGAGGTTCCCATGGCATTAGAATGCCAAGAAAATATTTAGAAAAATTTTTCAATCGGTACAGACAATTTTGACCCGTTAAGCCAAACGGATGGCATTTTGGTCATTTCACCTTCAGAGGTGATTTTTGGCCGACTTGTCCAGTTGAGTAAATAATTAATATGACATAAAATATGAATAAACATTACTAGAAATTAAATTGAAGATGAGTAGTGGAGGAAAGGAAAGAAAATGAGGAAAAAGTTTAATTATGACATCATAGTGATGTCATTAAGAAAATTATGACCAATCACAATTAAGCCATCAATTGACTAACTAATAAAGAGACTAAATGAAGACTAAATAACCAAAAATTGTAGCAGCCATCCCTCCTTCCTTATGCAGCCGAAACCCTAATCCCATAGCCACCCTCCATTAAAGCTTTTCAAGCTTTAGATTTCCATTATTTCCACCATATTTCCCTACCCTCTAAGTACAAAAATTAATTATTTCACCTTGAGAAGAAGATTGATAGTAAGAAGAAGAGAAGAAGGTGAAGAATTTGAGCTTTTGAAAAGCTCCTAAGTGAGGTTAGTGCTATCATTTCACTCTCACTCCTTTAATCCTTGTTAGAGCATCATTTTAAGTTAAGAAATTGTAAGAATTTGAGGTAAATTATATGTGTTAGGGCATCTTCAATTTTTGGCAGCCCTAAGGAAGGATGAGTTTGATTGTTTTAATGAATTTAGAGTGGATAGAAATGATGTTTAAGGTATGAATATGCATGGATGTTGAACTAGTGTGCTAATTGAGGTTTATGGGTAATTTAAATTGGACATTAGGGTTTTGAGAAGTGAAACTTGGATTTAGCTTATGAAATTGTGAAAGAACATTATAAGGGTCAATTAGTGACCATTTTAGGTATGTTGACCATGAATTGGACTGAAAAATAGTATAGCCAAGTGAATGTGTAGGCTGCCTTGTTAGTGCAGCAGAGTGACTGAAAATTCAGTCCACTTGGACTGCCATACCTTGGGCTGTGTTAGTCCAATTGATGTTTGGCCAATTGGACATGAAACTAGGCTTATAATGGCACATTTTTGCTGAAGAAACCATGCCCAAAAGACTAAAGCAAGAGGACCAAAACTTGGCCCCAATCCGGATACCCTGCAACTGATTCTGCAGAATTGACCAAATGAACAGTAACTGTTCATTTGGCCATAACTCACTGTAGATTTGGTCAATTAACCTGAAATTTTTACAGCAAAAATTTAAGACATATACAAACAACTTTCTTGAAGAAACCTACCCCAAATTATGGCCAGAACCAATTCAAACATGCACTCACAGTCACTGTTCATGTTACTGTAGATATGGTAATTTCTGCAGAATGGTAATCCGGCCAGCTGGGGGTTTTGGACCATATCTGGAGCTACAAAACTCCAAATGGAGTGATTCAAAAAAGGAAATTCAACTAGACAAAATAAGGAACAACTTTCATGTTTGCCATTTCCTCAAATTCCCACTACAACAAGGCCCAATGGAACAGTAAAGTTGGGTCTCCAAAACTGAAATTTCTGCCCTCCTAGATTTAAGTTGAGAAATGGAAATGACAATCAATTCCAACAAGTTTTAAATACAAAATGTGGTATGTTTGGGGTGTTAAAACCAATACACCTATTTTCTATCCAAAAGTCAACATTTTTGTTGACCAATGAGGTGAATAGTGACACCAAAACTTGAAATTCACAAATTGAAGAATTTAAAAGTTTCAAATGCCCTAGTATACCTAACAAGATTGGTTTGGATAGTTTGGCATGCCAATAGGGTTCAGTTAGCAGTACTGCACATGGCAATATGCCATTCTGTGATTTTATGGCTTTTAGCCATCCCGACTTTATATTGAGCGTTGGCCTTGTGCCTGATGTTATCACAGCTTGTTAGCTGTTCTGTTGCACACCTGGAGATGCATATGTGACCGATGGTGTAACGGCCCGAGGTACTTTATACCCAGTGCCAGTTTACCCATTTATCCAGTCCAGTCATCTAGTGTAGGTTACTTGGGCAACCAAATGAAGGAAAATGGGCAAAGTAAAAGAAATAAATGAATGGATATACAAATACATGACAAACAAAATATGCACATGCAATACATATTTATTTTCTGTTATTTCTTGTTATTTTATTATTGCACCACTAAGCATTATTGCTTAGCGCGTTACTTTTGCCAAGCGTAGGTTCTGGAGATACAGATCGTGAGCCCAGTAGACCGCAGACTGGGTGAGTCCATCTGCGATTACGCACGATGTCCGTGTCACCTCGTCACCTGCAGTGCATTGGTAGGACACTAGATGTCATTTTGTCATTTTGTAATTAAATTTTTATTTTCTCATATGTATTTGGGATTTATGTAATGTATTTTGAGGTTCATGTAAATAATAAAGACTTATGGTTATGTATGGAAGTAATTTGAGTATTTAATTGTTGTTTATATATGAGAACCCTGAAAAAGGGATGTTTGAAAAATGAAAAGGTTGTTGAGACCTGAAATTGAAAAATTGTTGAGATCTTGATATTGAGTTTTGTGATGATATTGGAGTTGAGAATGAATGAATTTGTTTATTGGAAGTGTTTTTAACAGGTTCTGAAGAACTGTTTTCTCCATTTTTAGCCGGTACTCCGCCGGATTTTCTATAAAATTTTCGGAACCTCAAATAAATAAAAATTTTGATAAATGGCTTAAATAAAGTATATTTCATAAATTATATGCAAAAGCATGATATAAATTAATTAAGGTATATTAGAGTGTGCCGGTACACCGTGTGGCGTTACTTACTCGGGTATACTGTACACGGGTAAGGGTTGTCACAGCTGGAGCCAGTAACTTGGTTACAATAATGTGAACTACCTGTACCACAGTAATTGCTATAAGTTTAGAGATATCAGTACGACTTATCATCCTCAGACGGATGGACAGTTGAAACAAGTAATTCAGGTAAATTCTAAAACTCATTGAGTTTCTGTAAATAATGAAATGAAATGATAATAATAACCTATAAAATGTAATAAGCCCTCAAGAATATACTGAGAACTTGTGTCCTTGAATCCGAGGGGAGATGGGACAGATACCTCTCACTAACAGAATTTGTATACAATAATAAGTGTTAAGCTAGCATACAAACGACACCCTATGAAACATTGTAAGGGAACTGATAACTATAGATTTTGTGATGAGACTTCCGAGGACACAGAATAGTCATGATGTAGTATGGGTCATAGTTGATAGACTAACCAAGTCTGCTCACTTTTTGCCAGTCCGGATGGACTATAGTTAGAGAGATTGGCCAGATTGTACATAAATGAGATTGTAAAACTGCATGGAGTGCCAATATCGATTGTTTCAGACAGAGATCCTAGGTTCACTTCTAGGTTCTGGGGTAACTAGATTGAACTTCAGTACGGCATTCCACCCACAGACAGATGGCCAGTCTGAGAGGTAATTCAGATATTGGATGTAACACCCCTATTTGTATAGTTAGATATATTTCACTGTTCCGGTGACCGGAGTCAGTCCGGACAATTAACGGGATTAGAACCACACTTAAGACAACAAGAGAAGCCATAAACACAAATAATTAGTAATTGTTAATTAGTTGAGTATAAATATGAAAAATGGAACACAAGAAGTTAAATGAGCCGAGAGTCACAGCGATGGGTGACCTTCTCGGGAACGACTGCGAAGTCGATTTAAACTCAAATTTTGAATCATAAAATATGACACCGTGGTCCTTAGGACCCTTATAAACACAGTGGAAAAGAGAAAATTACGAAAAAGAACTGTTAAGCCAGTCAAATAATTAGGTCAGGGAGCCAGAAGAAATACTGAATTATTTGCAAACCGGGATGAACCGGCGAGGGGCAATTTGGTCAATTGACCCCGAGAGCTGACTCCTGACCTAACTGTTAAATAAAATCAGAAAAAAGAAAATTTCGCGATCAAGAATTAAATTAAAGAATTAATGGAAAAATAAATGCCAAAGAAAAAGAAAATTGAAAAAGTTTATTTACATCACTTGGATGACATCATCATGATGTCAAAATATAATTTTAATTTCCCTACATAATTGACCAAGTCAAAAGCAATTTTTAATGACATAAAATACTTAAAAAAGGAAAGAAAAATCATTTTTCTTCTTCTTCCTTCATATGTGCCGCCCACTCTCTCTTCCCTTTCTCATCTCTTCCATTTTTTCCACCATGAAAGCTTGTTTTAAAGCTTTCTAAACCAAAATTCAGCCATAGATTTTGAGGTTTCCTTGGTTAAATCTTGTCCTTGGGTCTTGATTTGAAGATTGAAAGTGAAAAAGAAAGGAAAATTGGGGAGTTTGAGAAGATAGAAAAAGCTCCATATGAGGTAAATCTCTCTCCTAACTTAAATTGATTTATGCTTATAGAATTAATATTGAACAAGTGAAAATAACTTAGAAATTGTGTAAAATCAAATAGAAAACAATTGTTGGAGGACTAGAGAAAAATTTGGTCAACTAGGGTTTTGACATATGTATGCATGAATTTGGTGGATTTGAAAGTGTATGTGAGCTTAATTGTGTTGAATAATTATGATTAAATGCATTGAATGGGTTAAATGCAACAATTTAGTGAGTTAGGGTTTTAGACACTTAGGGTTTGTGAACCAAAAATGCAAGAAATGAGTAAATGGCATGTTTGACCTATTGTGAGGTGATAAATGGTCAATTGTGACCAAATGAGTTGTGTTTGAGTTGTTGGAAGTGAAGCCAAATTCGGAGGTTGTATGGTCATGCTGTTGGCAGCATGACCAAGTCAACTTTGAAGGACCAAAACTGAAATTTTACAAGCCCAATTGATATGTCACCAATTGGAGATGAAAATAGACATAAAATGACACAATTTTCATTAAGGAACCATGCCCAAAAACTGACTAAAACTTGGTGAACCAATTGACCAAAGTGAAATGAGAGCAGGCTGCCACTGCACCAAACTGACCAAATGAACAGTAACTGTTCATTTGGTCATAACTCGAGCTAGACAGGTCAAATTGATCTGAAATTTTACCAGCAATTATACAAGATATAGATCTAAAACTTTCATGAAGAACACCAACCCAAATTATGCCATTAACCCATTCAAATTATTGAGCAAAGTTGAGTTACTGAACCTGCGATTCTGCAGATTTCCATTTGGGCAGTAATGTTTGAATGGCTATAACTCTCTCTAGAAAACTTGGATTTAGGCGATTCTTGAACCGATGGAAACCTAAGACATAGGAGAACATTTCATATGAAGAAAGTTAGACCAAATTATGAACTTAACTTGATCAAATTACTGACCAAAGTTGGATCAAAATCTGCCAAAACCCAAAATCTCAGCATAAACAGTGCACGTGAACAGTAATTGTATTTTGGCCATAACTTGAGCTACAAAACTCCGATTGAGGTGATCCAAAAATGAGAATAAATTTAAGACAATAAGTAACATTTTCTATGAAGGAAGTTTTGTCAAATTCCAACAGTAGATCGACCAATGGAACAGTACAACTTCGGAGCACCAAAACCGAAAATTGGCAATTTCACCAAAATGACCTAAGCTTTGAGAAAATGACCAAAACCAACAAGTTTAATGACCAAAATGTGGTATGTGGGTGAAGTTGGAGTTCCCATACCTATTAAGCCTAAGAAAGTCAACAAATTGACTTGAATAGTGCAGTGAATAATAACTCCGTAATGAAAATTTTCAAGAACGTTAATTTAAGCATATTTGGGCTAAAATTAAGTATTTATGAATTAATTATTGGATTTATGCTAAGTTATGATACTGAAACACTGTGAAACTGTGTGTTTCAGTGGAAAAGAACACCGGTAAAGAACCCGAGGAATCGAGTCAAAGCCGATAGGCGACTCGCATCAGGTTTGTGCACAAAAATTTTTAAATTATAGTTTTCATAATGGAAATTGATTTGTTATACATTATGAATGTGTTTTGTTCATTGTAAATTTCGAGAATGTTATGTTGCCTATTTTTTTTTTAATGGAAATTTGGAATGAAAATTATTTATTGATTTGTATGAAATATTTGAACAAATGGTTTTGAATTTAATTATGGCTTTGAAAATCTTATTTGAAAAATAATGTGTTGCCTATTTTGAAAATGAAAAGTTTGGAATGAAATATGATTTGTGAATTGTATGAAATGTTTGAATAACTTGATTTAAATTGTTTTGAATAATTTGAAATATTGAATTGTGACATTACCATGATGAAGTATTTATGATGCTTTTGATTTAAATTTTTTTTAATTCACACTTGGCATGACAATATTAATATGTTCCTCCTCCACTTGTGGGGCGAGTTTGATATTTGATCACTTTCCTCCCTCTCTGGCTTTCCAGTCTGAGGGGCGAGTTTGGATGAGTACTCATTAGCTAGCTAGCCACCTCCCTCATTGATTTCGATTAGTGGGGGTGTTTGCCTTGTCGTGATGTACACACGGCATGTTCGGAAATTTTGTGTCATGGCCTAAGTTGTGTTATTGTTTGGCAACACTATATTTATTAAATTGTTTGATTAAATTTTGTGTTGTATGAAGCTTTGAAAATTATGATTTGTTATAAATGTGATTTGAGAAAAACAAAAAAATCGTGAAATGAGATTATGAGATTTTTGAACGACGATTTGTTCATAAATGTTTTATATTTTGCATTTTATGCTTTATTGTGCACCACTGAGTATTTATATACTCAGCGATAGCTTTAACTTGCTGTCGCAGATAGAGAAAAGGACATAGCAGCAGAGCGAGTTGCTACAGTTAGAGAGGAGTATAATTGAAGAATTTTTGTACAGGTATTTGTCTATACCCTGATAGTTTAGTTTGATGTAAATATGATAGTATGCATATGTATCTTTGTAATTTGAGCAGTTGTACAAATAAAATTGTAATAATATTATTTTTAAGATTTTGCATCTGTAAATTAGTTTATGATTGTAAATTAATGATTTAAAATGCAAAATGCATGAGTTATGAAATGTTTTGAGATATTAATCCTTGATTTGAAATTTGGATTTTGAGTTGAAGTGTTGCCATTGTTGTTGATTTGAAGTTTGGTGGTTGCAAATGAAGTTGTGATTGAGAAAAATATTGGGAGTTTTTATTTTCAGGTTTTGAAGAACTGTTTTCTCAAAATACAGACGGCACTCTGCCGAAATTTTTGTAAAAATTGCGGAGATTTTAAATATCCAAAAATTTGATTTATGTTTGGACTTTAAATAAAGGTTTTTAATATCTGAAAAAAAAAAAAATTTTTACCCACCAATTCCAAAATGAACGAAAATTATTTTAAAATCCCTTGTAGTATATTTAATGGGTTACCGATAGGTGAAATACGGTAATTCATTAGGTGTACTACGGGAACATGTTACATCTTACGAGGAGTAGGGTGTGACATTGGAGGATATGCTACGGGCTTGTGCGATTGAGTTTGAAGGTAGTTGGGATATACACTTGCCTTTGATTGAGTTTGCTTATAACAACAGCTACCAATCAAGCATTGGGATGCCTCCATATGAAGCTTTATATAGCAGAAAGTGTAGAACTCCCCTATGTTGGGATGAAGTAGGTGAAAGGAAGATGATTGGGCCGAAAATTATTCAGCAGACAGAGGAAAAGATCAGATTGATCAGAGATCGACTCAAGGCTGCATCAGACCATCAGAAGTCCTATGTTGATCTGAAGAGAAGAGATATTGAATATGCAGTGAGTAATAAGGTATTCCTTAAAGTTTCTCCTTGGAACAGGACATGAGGAGACAGCATCCACAGCTATTCAGAAACTAATGCCAGGTAAAATTTCGAGACGAAATTTATTTTAAGGGAGGGAGAATTGTAGCACCCCTATGTTCGGTAGTGCGTTCTACTATTCCGGCGACCAGTGTTGTCCGGACAACTAGGATGCCTAGAACTACACTTAAATATTAGTGAGGAGACATAAAATAATGAAATACAAGAAAAGAAAATACGAGAAAAACAAAGGAAAAATAATAGCAATGAAATGTAACTAACTTAAACGAGCCGAGAACCATAGCGATGGGTGACCACACCGGGAAGTTGTGGCATGGACCATTGACTAGCCTTGGACTGCGGGGAACCCTGAAAAATATTTTTAGGACTTAAATAAATGTCTATTAAAGTATAAATATCATTAGAAATATCAAAGAAAAATTAATTAATTAGTACAAAGAAAAACGAGAAATCGAAAAAACGACGAAACTCGATGTTACCGAAAAATTGGGAATGCAACCCGAATAGAGGCATTGTGGTCATTTGACACTCCGAGTTTTCTTTTGACCTAAATGTCCATTAAAAATAAATGATATTAAACTTTGAAAATACCATGAAAAATTAAAATGAGATACATTATGTAAATAGTGAAAGTGTGGTGGCCAAATTGCAAAAATTGGAAAGTTTAATATTAAAATAGATTTTTAATCAATTAGTGCTCCACTAACATCACTTAAGTGGACCTTTAATCAACCTTTGGACAGAAAATTCTGTCATCTTCAACCTTTGGAAGAGTGGCCGAAATGAACTCCATGGGAGACTCCATGGCCAAACTCACATCCACACTCATGCATCTATGATTCAAGCTTCCTTTCACCATAAATCCTTCATTAAACCTTGCATACTCAGCTTGGGGAAAACATTGGTAGCAAAAAGAAAAAGTTTGGGTGAGGTTTTGAAGAACTTCAAAAGTGGTAAGTGAGTGTTTTCAATTCTTGTTTCATTAAAAGTGTAACCAAAGTTGTGGGTAGTTGATTTATGGAAGAATTTTTGAAGTTTGATGTTTTAATGGAGATGTACATTTTGGCAGCCATGGAAATTCTGTATATGTAGCTTGTTTTTACTTGTTTATGGTTGTTTAAGATGTTGTTATTGATGGCAGCATGGATATGTGTATAATGGTTTGGAATTGGGTATGTAAATGGGGTATGTTCATGTGGTTAAATGATGTAAATGGACTTTGGAAAATTCTGTATTATAGTGTGCATATTGAGAATGGTTACAAGCTATCCAAAATGACCAAAAATGTGTTGTTAAAGGTGTTAATGGTAAGGTACAAACCAGAGTTGGCATGAAGGAAGTAATTTGGTAAGTGTTGAATACGTAATTGGTAAGTGATGAGAAGTGCATAGTAGGGCAGTGTATGTTTTGGCTTAGAACCTTAAGTGTGTGACTCCAATTGGTATGAGACCAATTGGAGGTGAAACTAGGCACAAAATGTGCCAACTTTCATGAAGGAAGCTTACTAAAATTCTGCCTAGAAGGTGACTTGAAAAATGACCAAATCCGGATTACTGACTTGAAAGCTAGAAAATTGACCATTTGGGCAGTAGTTAGTGTTTTTGCCATAACTCACTCAAAACAGGTCCAAATGACCTAAAATTTTTACCATGAATACTTTAGACATAGATCTACAATTCTTATGAAGACACCAAAGCCCAGAAATAGCCAGAACCAAGCTAAATATCTTGCACAAGTTCAGGTACCAAAACTGGCCGAACCAAAAGTGACCTAAAAATGACCTAAAGATACTATTTTGATGCATTCTGTCCAGCATTGGTAAATTGACCATAACTTGGTCTACACAACTCAGAATGACCTGAAATTTTGCCCCACGTGCAATAAGACATAGATCAACAAGTTTGTAGTTTGGACCGAAACTCGAAAACTGAGGAAACTAGGTCATCCGGCTAGGTCAAATTAGTATACCGAAATCCGGCAAATTGCAATAAAATGCAATATACTTGAAAATGAAATTGGTAATATATACCAACACTAAAGGGCTATAAAATGTGACATATTGGTAACATTAAACCTACTTCACCTAGAATGCATCGAGGGTCAACATCTTAGGTTGACTAAGGAAATAATAGAATTCAATAAATTAATTATTAAGCCTTATTGTTAGAGACGGTTTAAATGAGTACTGAAACACTTCAAATTGTGTGTTTTAGTAAACAAAGACTTAGGGAAGGGGAAGGAAACACTGAGTCAGAGCCAAGAGGCATTTATCAGAGGTTTGTGCACAACTAGTTTTTAATTGATTTTGTTCTAAATTTTTCATATGATTAAATGAAGTTATTTTCCTTATGTATTATGTTTATCAAGTATTAGATTTAATTCAATGATTTTTGAAATTGTTATAGTATGTATGAATTTAGCTTTGTGAAATGGTATTTCCACAAGTATTAAGCATTGATGTGAATTGAATAAATTATGTTTTGAAAAATTGTGATAGAACATGTTTTGAATTTTGATGGGCAATTTGCATGGAAAAATGCAAATTTATGATTTGAATTGTGATCAGCATAAAAATTATTGGATATTGGAATTTACTTTGAATCGAATTGTATTGTGATTTATGCTCACTAAAAGGATTGTGATATTGTTTTATATCTCACTATAGATGCTTGACTAGGTTATTACCCGTCTCTCTCATTTGTTGAGAAAACAATGGAGTTAGTTGTGTTTTGATTACCATGGTATGTGCACAGGCTTAGATTCTCCTCTTATTAGAGGTTAGATCTAAGTTTTTTATGTTATGGCCCTTTCGGAAGATTCATTATTGTGATGTGTACTGTGCACGATGATTTGACCTTCCCGACCATAGGGAGTTAGAATCACCCCGAAGATGGCTATTTCGGAATAGTCTTGCATAGTTAGTGAGATAAAGAATGATTTTTGAGATAAAGAATGGTTTTGAATAGTAAATAATTGTGATTTCAATTATGATTTATGTATAATTGATTTTGTTGGAATTACCTAAAATGTTTGGTTGTGATTTGATAAATTGAATTTCACAATCAAAGTCATTTCATACAAATGATTTATGTTATTGGCAATGAATAATTTGATTTTTGGAATTTGATGAGTATCCTGATTTTCAAATTATTTGCTGTAATTTTGCTAAGGTATATTGAACTATGTTTTAAGTTATAGTTGTGCACCATTGAGTTCACTACTCAGCGATAGCTTTGTATGCTGTCGCAGGTGAAAAGAGCATTGAGAAATTGAGTAAGCTTCTTTGAAGAGACATTCAGATCAGCTCCAGGTATACCCATGTACACATGTTTTGATGTATGCATGTAATAATATGTATGTAAATTATTTGAGCAGTTGTATAAAAACTCTTGTAAAATATTTTAGTATGTAATTAAATGTAAATTATTGTAAATGAAAATTTGAGATTTCATTTACCTGAATAGTTTTGTAATATTAATTTTTGAGTCTTATAATCAATGAAATGTTTCTTTTATGATGAGGTTGGTTTGAAAATGAAATGATTGATTATTGAGATTGAATTGTGAGATGAAATGAAGTTTCTTGGAGTTGTATTTGAGAAAACATATTGGGAGTGTTTTTCCTTTTCATGTTTGAAGAACTGTTTTCTCAAAACACAGCCGGCACTTTGCCGAAATTTTGAAAAAAATTTTATAACACCAGATTTTAATCGATGATTTAAATTTCACGAAAATTATTTTAATATCCCTTGTAGTATATCTAATGGGTTATCGGTAGGCGAAGTACGGTAATTCATTAGGTGTACTACGGGATCATGTTACATCTTACGGGGGAGTAGGGTGTGACACCAGGATTGCCTCTGGAAAGAGAGGTACAGTTTGAAATTGAGATTATGCCTAGTGTGGAGCCAATTTCCATCACTCCTTATAGGATGGCACCTGCTGAGTTGAAATAGTTAAAGGTGCAATTGCAGGAGTTACTAGATGAGGGTCTTATCCGCCCTAGCATGTCACCTTGAGGAGCCCTAGTATTGTTTGTGAAGAAGAATGATGGTACTCTCCATCTATGCATTGACTACAGACAGTTGAATAAGGTGACCATAAAGAACAGATATCCTCTGCCACGGATTGACTATTTATTTGATCAGCTGAATGATGCAACTGTATTGTCTAAAATTGACTTGAGATTGGGCTATTATTAGTTGAGGGTACAAGAGCAGAGCATTCCTAAAACTTCCTTTAGGACTCGGTATGGCCACTATGAGTTCTTGGTGATGCCATTTAGGTTGACTAATGCTCTGGCTACTTTTATGGGCCTGATGAACACTATCTTCAGGCCATATTTGGATTAGTTTGTCATGGTGTTCATTGATGATATTTTGGTGCACTCAAAGAATGCAGAGGAACATGACAAGCATTTGAGGATAGTATTGCAGACTTTGAGGGAGAAATAGTTGTATGCTAAACTGTCGAAATGTGAGTTTTGGCTGAATGAGATTTCATTTTTGGGGCATATTGTATCTTTAGAGGGTATCAAGGTAGATCCTAGCAAAGTAGAAGCTATTCTTAATTGGAAGTCACCCAGAAATGTCACTGAGTTCGAAGTTTCCTTGGTTTAGCTGGGTATTACCATAGGTTTGTGAAGGGATTTTCCTTGTTAACATCTCCACTAACTAAGCTACTTATGAAGGATGTGAAATTTCAGTGGACTGATCGATGCCAGGAGAGTTTTGATTAGTTGAAGAGGTGTTTAACTGAAGCTCTAATCTTAACTTTGCCTACTTTGGGTAAAGAGTACACCATATAAGTGACGCTTCTCATAATGGATTGGTCTGTGTGTTGATGCAAGATAGGAATGTCATTGCTTATGCTTCTCGTTAGCTTAAACCACATGAAAAGAATTATCTTACATATGACTTAGAGCTAGTAGCCATTGTTTTTGCCTTGAAGATCTAGAAACATTACTTGTATGGGGAGAAATGTTATATATACACAGATCATAAGAGTCTGAAGTATTTAGGCACACAGAAGGAGTTAAATTTGAGGCAGAGGAGGTGGTTAGAGCTGATAAAAGACTATGATTGTCTGATTGACTACCAACCTGGGAAAGCTAATGTAGTGGCAAACGCCTTAAGTTGCAAGACCATGGCTAGTTTGAGAGTTTCACCTTTATCCATGGTACATTGCTTGAGGGCTTTACATGCCAATTTAGAGATTGATGATGATGGGCAGATGGTAGCTACTTGGTAAGTAAAGCCAATGCTAACAAAACAAATTAAAACAGCAGCCCATAATGAGGATAAGTATGTGAAGTTAGTGAAAGAAGCTCGGGTTGGCAAGAAACCAGAGTTTTCTGTGAATGATGAGAGCTTATTGTTATATCAGCGTAGAATGTGCATTCCTGATAATGTTGAATTGAGATAGATCATTTTAAAGGAAGCACATGATTCACCTTTAGTATGCACCCTGGTGGAACCAAAATGTATAGAAGCATGAAAGAGCACTATCAGTGGAGGGGAATGAAGAAGGACATTGTAGAATATGTTGCCAAATGCCTAATTTGTCAGCAAGTAAAGGCAGAACACCAAGTGCCTACAGGGTTGCTATAGCCATTGCCTGTTCCCGAGTGGAAATGGGAGAGAATCACTTTAGATTTCATGACAGGACTTCCACATACGCAAAAGAATCATGATGCAGTTTGGGTTATTATTGATAGATTGACTAAGTCTGCACACTTTCTGCCAATGAGGATGGATTACAGTATGGAAAGATTGGCTAAATTGTACATTGATTAAGTGGTGAGGTTGCATAGAGTGCTAGTGTCTATTGTATTAGATAGAGATCTAAGGTTCACTTCTAGATTCTAGGGTAGTCTCCAAAAAACCTTAGGAACTAGATTGAACTTCATCATAACATTCCAT
Organism: Hevea brasiliensis; assembly: GCF_030052815.1. Classification (NCBI taxonomy): domain Eukaryota; kingdom Viridiplantae; phylum Streptophyta; class Magnoliopsida; order Malpighiales; family Euphorbiaceae; genus Hevea; species Hevea brasiliensis. The sequence goes on from NC_079501.1 coordinate 74,486,237, forward strand.
CCACAGACAGATGGCCAGTTTGAAAGGATCATTCAAATTTTGGAGGACATACTTTGGGCTTGTGTGATTGAGTTTAAAGGTAGTTGAGACACACATTTGCCTTTGATTGAATTTGCCTATAGAAACAGTTATCAGTCAAGCATTGGGATGCCTCTATATAAAGCTTTGTATGGCAGAAAGTGTAAAACTCCCTTATGTTGGGATGAAGAGGGTGAGAGAAAGTTGATTGGCCTAGAGATTGTCTAGCAGACTAAAGAGAAAACTAAGCTTATTAGAGACAAACTCAAGACTGCATCAGACAGACAAAAGTCCTACATAGATTTGAAAAGAAGAGACATTGAGTATAATGTGGGTGACAAAGTGTTCCTAAAGGTTTCCCCATGGAAGAAAATCATGAGATTTGGTAGAAAAGAGAAACTGAGTCCTCGCCTCATCGGGTCATATGAGGTTTTGGAAAGAGAGGGTCTATTGGTATATAGATTGGTATTACTTCCAGAGTTGAAAAAGATTCACAATGTCTTTCATGTCTCCATGTTGAGGAGGTACAGATCAGACCCCTCTCACATCTTGCCAGTAGAGGAGATTGAGGTGAATCCAGACCTGATATATGATGAAGAACCCATAAAGATCTTGGCATATGAGGTGAAGTAGCTGAGGAACAAGTAGATACCTCTAGTAAAAGTGTTGTGGAACCATCATTCGGTCCAAAAGGCTACATGGGAATGTGAGGAGGATATGAGGAAGCAACACCCACAGCTATTCAGAGACTAGACCAGGTAAATTTCAAGGATGAAATTTTATTTTTAAGGAGGGGAGAATTGTAATACCTTGAACCTATGAGCTCTAAATAGCACTATTTTTTGTTTGTGAATAGTATTATCCAAAGCCACCTTGAGGACCAAAAATAAAGGAAAAATTCATTGAGATAGACACAATAAAAATTTAAGTGAACAAAAAACTTAAGAACTCATCGAGGATTATAAAAAAGATGGATTATAACCCGATGAGGGCATTTTGGTCAATTCACTTCAAGAGTTGATTTTTTACCAAAATTTCAATTAAATTAAATAAAAATAAGGTATTGAATTATGAGGAAATTTTGAGGAAAAATTCAAGTAAAAATATGTAAAGAAAATAAAAGAAATGAAAACTTAAAATTTTAATTCCATTATGACATAAGCATGACCTCACCATGGCACAATTAAAAATTATAATTTAAATAAACTAATTTGGGGATAATTATATAAGAGACAAGATAAATTACACTAAAAATCAAAAGCCATTTTCCTCCTTCTTCTTCCATTTGGCCGAACCCCTCCCTCTCTCTTCCTTCCCTCACTTTCTTCCATTGATACCTATTTTGAGCTCAAGAAATCTTGAATTCCCTCCACAAATTTCATAACTACTTCGACAAAAGATAGATCTTTGATCTTGATAAGAAGATTGAAAGTGAAAGAACCAAGGAAAATTGAAGATTATGGAAGATTAGAAATTGGTCACTTGAGGTAAGTTAACTCTCAAGCTTAACTATAGGTTTATTACTTGGGTTTAGGTTTAATTGGGTAGAAATAACATGAGAAATTGAAAGAAATCATGCTTGTGTGGGGGAAGGGATTTTCAGCTAGCTTTGGAAGAGTAGTGATTTTGGTGCTTTTGATAAAAATTAAACATGAGTTCTACTTAGATTGAAGTTGTACACATGAAATATGAAGTTGAAATTGATTAAAGTTTGCATAAATTAGAAAATGGAAGATTAGGGTTTATGTAGAATTAGGGCTTTTGTGGTATGTTATGAAATTGAGGTTTATAAGACCTAATTATGGTCATTTGGCATACTTTGGTTGAGAATTTATGTTGAATTGATGAGGTATGCGTGATTGGTGAAGTAAATATTATGGAATCGCATGAATTGTGAAGTTGGGAATTTGGGGCTTGAGGAAAATTGGAGATTTTGTGCCATATTATGAAATTGATGTTCTTGTATCCAAATATTGACCAATTGATGTACATTGATTATGAATTGAAGTTGGTTGTTGAGATGAATTGATGGATTGGTAGTGTGTTGAGTTACTAAAATTCTAGACACTTGAGTCTAGTGTGCTTGGCAGCCTATAAGTTGAGCTACACAACTCCAACTGGTGTGAAACCAATTGGAAATGAAACATAAGACATAGGATAGAATTTTCATGAAGATACCCTACCCAGAAAATGACCATGAGTTGCCCTACATGAGCCTTGCATCTAGAGGTGGAAATTCTAAACCTGGCAGAATAACCACCTAAACAGTGTTCTTAAAATTGTCATAACTCACTCTAGAAAACTCTAATTTAGGTGATTCTTGAACCGATAGATACCTGAAACATATTAAAACATTTCATATGGAGAACTTAAGGCCAAATTATGAACTTAACTCAACCAAATTGCTGAGCAAAGTTGGGCTAACAAATCTGCCTAAGCCTGGACCAACCTGGAAATTCTGGAAAATGGCCATCCGACCAGTTATGGCAAAATTGCCATAACTTGGCCTACAAAACTGCAAATGCAGTGATTCCAAAGCCAAAATTTTTATTGAAGGAGTGGAAGCATGAAAATTATTAGATTAGAACATTGAATTCAAAAATTTTCTTCTAGGGTCTCATGCATCATGCAAGATTTATTATTTACCTATTGATTTCAATGTTCAATTGCATATTAAAACTCTTTTAATATGTATTAGGATCTACATTTGCCATTTAAGATTTTAGAATTAACAAATTAATTTATTAGAACCATAGATTAATTCAAGAACATGTGCACTAACCTTTTGATGCACTGTAGATGTGTTTGGTACCTTTGTGAAACACCTAGGACCCCAAATGTTGTCCCTCTAGTTTATCCACACCAAGATCACCAATGGCAGCCCTTGAACAGCTTCTCAAGCCTTGCCAACCAATTAGAAAATAGGGATTTTCCTTTAGGGAGGTTGTAGATGTATATAGGACACTAAAAACAATTTCTAGCAATTTTAATTCAAGAGAATATGGGCAATTCTCTTTGAATTGATGAGAGAAGAAGAAAAAGAGAGGAAGAAGGCTTCAAGGGTGGCTGCACCTTTTGATAAAAATCAGAATGCCCTTTCATTCTTTTATAACATCACATTATATAATTAGATTATCACGTAAAACCCTTGCCATATGTCATCTTCTGATTGCACCTTAATTTTAATTGACCTAATCACATTAAGCCAAGTGTCAAAGCTAGGTTTAATCTTGACTTTGATCATCTTACATGATTGGAAGATAAATGGCAAGCTTATATGGTGCCATGTGTCACCATCTCATGGTGCCACATGTCATCCTATGAAATGACCAAATTACCCTTGTATTTCAATTTTGAGTTCTCAATCCAAAATAATTATTTTTCCTCTTCTAATCAATTTATATCAAATATAAATTAATTAATTAATCTCTATTAATTAATTTCTCATAATTAAATTCATATTTAAATACTTTAAATATAAATTTAACTTATACTATACATCCAATAACCTAGATTTGGTTTCAGGCCATGCTAGGGACTTTGCAATCTAATTGCAAACCAAACCTATTTAATTAATCAATTAAACTCTTTAACTAATTAATTAAATCACATTTAACTTGGTGATTACTTGTGTGTGTGTGTGACTCACTAGGCTCATCACTAATTGGCAATGGATATGATATTAACTCTTAATATCATCATAACTCTTTCTTACCATAAATGATTTCTCCAAGTCATTTTAGACATCTCATAAACCATGATTAACACTTAGCATAGCATGCCATGTGTCACACCTCACCCCTCTATAAGGCATAACATGATCCCGTAGAATACTTAATGAACTACCGAACTTCACCTACCGATAACTCATTAAGTATCCTAAAAGGGATTTTAAAACCATTTTCTTACTTTTTAGAAGTGGTCAGCATTTTCTTATATTTCAAAGAAGTTTAAAAACTAGTTTAAATTTTTGTCTATTTTTATTTTTTCGCAATTCTTAGAAAATTTTCGGCAGAGTGCCATCCATATTTAGGGAAAATAGTTCTTCAAAAACCTGTAAAAACACTTCCAATAATTCTTTTTCATCAAAATCCATCACTACCACAATAACTCAACATCAATTTTTCCCAAACTCCAAAATTCCAACATAATTCTCAATTCAAATATCATCAAAAATAATACTAAATAATTTTATTAAAGTAAAATCAATTTACATTCATCAACCAAACTTTACATAAGCAAATCCAAAATAATATTATTACAAACTCTATACAACTACTCATGACCAGTTCTACATGTACATATATCTACATACATCAAAATAATTATTACAATCAGGGTATAAAATATACCCGATAGAACTTCAGGGTTGGTGGCTCCACGATCCTCAGCGGCTCACTCTGCTGCTTCTCTAGTCTCTATATCTGCGATAGCAATAACAGCCATCGCTGAGTACTATGACTCAGTGGTGCATAACATACTAAAATACATTTATGCATAATTCAAAACACATTTCTTCAAATACTGAACGGAATATGAGAAACAGATACAAAACATGATTTACAAACTTTTAGTCCAAACAATTTCATTTAGGAAGTCTCAAAACAAATTTCATAAAAACACACAGTTATATCATGCCATTCGAAACAATAATCATCTCAATAGCCAGAAGCTTACGAGAAATCACATCACAAGGCTAGCTAGCTCAAATATATGGATATCCATTCAATTTCTTCTTCTACTGGCACACACCTCAACACTTCAGCCAGAGAAGGAATCAAAATTCGAAACTATTTCTTCCCGCTAGTCATGCTAGTGAGGTATTCAAATATATGGTCATGACACCGTGGTTTCAAAACTATCTTAACAATTTACTAAACATTTATTGTCATTTCAAACACATACAAGTAAACTTTCAATAATTTAAGTCAAAAGCATAATACACATTTTGCAATATAAGTAATTCATTTCATGTACTTTGTAAGTGAATTTTAAATAATACTGATGTTGTGCACAAACCTTATGCGAGTCGCCTCTTGGCCTTGACTCGATGCCTCGGGTTCTTTCCCGGTATTCTTTTCAACTAAAACACATAATTTCACAGTGTTTCAGTATCATAATTTATCATAAATTCAAAAATGAATTCAAATCTACTTATACCTAGCTTTAATATGCTAAACTTGATGTTCTTTAAAATTTGTATTTCGGAGTTACTATTCATGATACTATTCAAGTCAATTTATTGACTTTCTAATGCTTAATAGGTATGGGAATTCTAATTTCACCCACATACCACATTTTGGTTACCTAATTTGTTGGTTTTGGTTGTTTTCTCAAATCTTAAGTCTTTTAGGCATAAATTCCAAATTTTTAGTTTTGGTGTCCTATTTTGCACTGTTCCATTGGTCATGTTGCTGTTAGAATTTGGCTAAGTTTTCTTCATAGAAGTTGTTCCTTATTGTCTTAAATTTATTTCCCTTTTTGAATCACTCCATTTGGAGTTTTGTATCCCAAGTTATAGCCATTTGAACATGGCTGGCCGGATTTGGTTTTACCCAGAATTCTGGGCAAATTCTGGGTTTTGGTAATTTTTGTGGTTGACTGCAGGTGGAATTTCAAACAGGTTATGGTCAAAATTTGGATTTTTTTTCTGCATGAAAGTTGTAGGGCTATGTCTCAGATTTCTACTGGTAAAATTTCAAGTCATTTGGATCTTGCTAGACTAAGTTATGGTCATTTACATAACTACTATTCATTTGGTCATTTTTGTACAGGCCAGTTTGCCTAATCCGGATTTGGCCAATTTGTTCACTAAGTTATGGTCACTTTCTGGGCATGATTCCTGAATGAAAAATGTGCCATTTTGTGTCTATTTTCACTCCCATTTGGTCTCACACTAATTGGGTTGGTAAATTTTCAGTTTTTGTCCCTGAAAGGGACCTAGGCCATGCTGTCTACAGAATGACCATAACCAATGCGAATTTAAACTTAGTTCCAACACTTCATACACACCTCAAATGGTCACACTTGACCATTACTCCACTCAAATAAGGTTAAATACATCATTTGGCTAATTCTCAAATTTTTCTCCTCAAACCCTAGATGCCAAGAACCCTAATTACTAAATCTTGGAATTTAATGAAGTTAACTTACATACTCATTGTCTATACCTCTAACTCACCTAGATTAACCATTTAATTGCATCAAAAGAAGTCGAACCCTAATTCCATTAAGCTGATCAAAATTCCCATATAGTCCACATACTTGATTTGTTTCAATAGTTTATCAATTTCTAGTGTAATTTAACTAATTGAACATGGATTAAAAGAGAGAATTTAGAAACAACCACTAACCTCTTTCTTTGTATTTCAACTCTTCAATTCTCTCCATTTCCTTTCTTCTTTTCTTGATCAATCTTCTTTTTTAGTTGCCAAAGTAAGGTTTAATCAATAATAATGGGAAATTTATGGGAAACTTTAGGGTTTATGTAGCTTAAAAGTAAGCTTCCATGGAGTTTCAATGGTGAAGTGAGGGAGAGAGGAGCCGGCCAAGCTAGATGGAGAAGACAAAATAAATTTTTTTCTTTTCTTTTATATATTTTTAAATCTTTATTAATACACAATTATCCTAAAATTTCAATTTTTAATTATTAAGTTTATTGCATCATGCATGATGTAAATAACCTTTTTCAACTTTTTCTTTTTCCTCTCTTTATTTTTCATTTATTTTTCCTTAGTTCTTTAATTTAATTCTCACTTCTGACATTTTCATTTCTCTAATTTTATTAGACAGTTAGGTCAGGAGTCAGCTCTAGGAGTAAATTGACCAAATTGCCCCTCGCCGGTTCGATCCGGTTTGCAAGTAATTAAACATTCCTTCCGGATCCCTGACCTAATTATATGACCTGCTTAACAATTCTTTTTCATGATTTTCTCTTTTCCATTATGTTTGCAATAGTCCTAAGGACCGCAGCGTCACATTTTATGGTTCGAAATTCGAGTTTAAGTTGACCTCGCAGTCCTTTCCGAGAAGGTCACCCATCGTTGTGACTCCCGGCTCATTTAACTTCTTGTGTTCTATTTTTCTTATTTATACTTAACTATTTGACAATTGCTAATTATTTATTTTCAGGGCTTATCTAGTTGTCTTAGATGTTGTTCTAATCCCCTTAATTATCCAACCCGACACCAGTCACCGGAACAGTGAAATATACTAGGCTATACAACTAGGGGTGTTACAATTCTCCCCCCCTTAAAATAAATTTCGTTTCAAAATTTTACCTGGTATCAATTTTTGAACAGCTGTGGGTGCTGTCTCCTCATATCCTCCTTTCGTTCTCAAGTAGCTTCTTGGCTCGAATGATAGTTCCACAGCACTTTCACTAATGGTATCTGCTTGTTCCGTAGCTGCTTCACCTCATAAGCCAGAATCTCTATGGGTTTTTCCTCATATGTAAGGTCTGGAGTCACTTCAATTTCTTCTACTGGTAGTATATGAGATGGGTCTTATCGATACCTCCTTAACATAGACACATGGAAGACGTTATGTATCTTCTCCAATTCTGGAGGTAGTACCAAACGATATGCCAAAGGACCCACTCTCTTCAGAACCTCATATGGCCCAATAAAATGAGGACTCAGTTTCCCCTTCCTTCCGAATCTCATAATTTTCTTCTAAGGGGAAACCTTGAGGAATACTTTCTCACCCACTGCATACTCAATATCCCTTCTCTTTAAATCAATATACGACTTTTGACGGTCTGATGCAGCTTTGAGTCGATCTCTAATCACCCTGATCTTCTCCTCGGTCTGCTAAACAATTTTGGGCCCAATCATCTTCCTTTCACCTACTTCATCCCAACATAGGGGAGTTTTGCACTTTCTGCCATACAAAGCTTCATATGGAGGCATCCCAATACTTGATTGGTAGCTGTTGTTGTAAGCAAACTCAATTAAAGGCAAGTGTGTGTCCCAACTGCCCTCAAATTTAATTACACAAGCCCGTAGCATGTCCTCCAAGATCTAAATCATCCTCTCAGACTGGCCATCTGTCTATGGGTGGAATGTCGTACTGAAGTTCAATCTAGTTCCTAAGGCTCTCTGAAGACTACCCCAGAATCTAGAAGTGAACCTAGGATCTCTGTCTGATACAATGGATACTGGCACTCCATGTAGTCTCACAATCTCATCAATGAACAACTTGGCTAATCTTTCTAAACTGTAGTCTATCCGAACTGGCAGAAAATGAGCAGACTTGGTCAGTCTGTCAACAATGATCCACACTGCATCATGACTCTTCTGTGTCCTCGGAAGTCCCATCACAAAATCCATAGTTATTCTCTCCCATTTCTATTCCGGTACTGGTAGTGGATGTAACAAACCAGCTGGTACTTGATGCTCTGCCTTTACTTGCTGACAAGTTAGGCATTTGGAAACAAATTCTGCCACATCTCTTTTCATACCCATCAACCAGTAATGCTCCTTTAGCCCTCTATACATTTTTGTGCCACCAGGGTGCATAGCAAAAGGAGACTTATGTACTTCCTTCAAAATGATCTGTTTCAAGTCAACGTCATTAGGAATGCACATTCTGCCTTAGTGAAGCAGTAGACCATCATCTCTTATTGAGAATTCTGGTTTCTTGCCCTACCATCATCTCTGATCTGATCAATCAGCACTGACTGTACATCCCATGCAACTACTGTCTGCCCCTCATCATTAATCTCTAAGTTGGCATGTAATGATTTCAACTCATGTACCATAGACAAAGGAGTAACCCGTAGACTTGCCATAGTCTTGCGACTTAAGGCGTTAGCCACAACATTAGCTTTCCCTGGCTGATAGTCTATCAGACAATCATAGTCTTTTTTATCAACTCTAACCATCTCCTCTGTCTCAAATTCAACTCTTTTTGAGTGCCCAAATACTTCAAACTCTTATGATCTGTATAGATGTAACACTTTTCCCCATACAAATAGTGTCTCCAGATCTTAAGAGCCAACACAATAGCTATAAGCTCCAAGTCATGTGTCAGATAGTTCCTCTCATTCGGTTTTAGCTGGCATGATGCATAGGCAATGACATTCCGATCTTGCATCAGTACACAACCTAACCCATTATGAGAAGCATCACTATATACTGTGTATTCTTTAGCTGGGGTAGGTAAAGTCAGGACTGGAGCCTCAGTCAAACACCTCTTCAATTCGTCAAAACTCTGTTGGCATTTATCCATCCACTGAAATTTCACATCTTTTCGAAGTAGCTTAGTCAATGGAGACGCCAACATGGAAAATCCCTTCACAAATCGACGGTAGCATCCAGCTAAACTCAGAAAACTGTGAATCTCTGTGATATTTCTGGGTGGCTTCCAACTAAGGACAGCTTCTATCTTACTTGGATCTACCTTGATGCCCTCTACTGATACTATGTGCCCTAAGAAGGATATTTCTTTCAGCCAAAATTCACACTTCGATAATTTGGCGTATAGCTGTTTCTCCCTCAAAGTCTGCAGTACAATCTACATATGTCTATCATGCTCTTCTGCACTCCTCAAATAGATTAATATATCATCTATGAATACCACAACAAACTGGTCGAGGTATGGTCTAAAGATAGTGTTCATCAGATCCATAAAAGCAGCCGGAACATTAGTTAACCCAAATGGCATGACCAAGAACTCATAATGGCCATAACGGGTTCTAAAGGCAGTTTTAGGAATACTCTACTCTTGTACTTTCAATTGATAATAACCTGACCTCAGGTCAATTTTGGAGAACACAGCTGCACCCCTCAACTGATCAAACAAGTCATCAATGCGGGGCAATGGATATCTATTCTTTATTGTCACCTTATTCAATTGCCGATAGTCAATACATAAGCAGAGAGTGCCATCTTTCTTCTTAACAAACAACACTGGCACTCCCCAAGGTGACACCCTATGGCGGATAAAGCCTTTGTCAAGCAGCTCTTGCAATTGCACTTTCAACTCTTTCAATTCTGCTGGTGCCATTTTGTATGGTGTTATGGAGATTGGGTCCACACTAAGCATAAAATCAATTTCAAACTGCACATCTCTTTCTGGAGGTAATCTTGGTAATTCATCAGGAAATACATCTGGTGTGACACCCCTTACCCGACTACAGTGTAGCCGAGCAAGTTATGCCACTCAGTGTGCCGAGCACTCTATTTTTCTTAATTCATTTTTATTCTTCCTTTTGAATATAACTTGTGAAATATAATTCATTTTAAGCCATTTATCGAAATTACTATTTATTTGAGGTTCCGAAAAATTATTTTATAATTTTTCCCCCGGGTCTAGGGCTCCTCGTTGCGAGAACCGCAACTTCCCTCTGGTTACCCCTCGCTAGGGTACCGGCTCATTTGATTTAGTTGTATTTTATTTCTAAAATTTTTACTAAATTTTTCTTACTAATATTTGAGTTAATTATGGTCCCTCACTTTGATTTGAATATTTTTACGGACGTTCTAGTCCAGGACCGACCTCGACCGAATAAAGACTGTGGAATTGCTACCGGGAGGATGTTACAACTCTTCCCCTCTTATAAAAATTTTGTCCTCGAAATTTACTGGGTGTAGGTATCTAAAACAATTCTTTTACCTTTCTATTGCTCCCTCTGTCTACTTCTTTTATATATATGGTACTATTTAGTTTTTTTTTTTCGAATCTATCATTATACACTTAGGCATATCAGAAGGGAAGGATACTTTACCTCAAATTCACATTTGGGGCTTCTTGCTCCTCTCCGGCTTGGTGACATTTGGAAGTGGTGTTACTGTTGTACTTGGTCCTTCCACGACCTCTGTCTGGGTCCGTGGTAAATTCCTCTTAGGACAATCTTTCAGACGATGATCTATGGCCCCACATCTATAACAGGCTCCAGTCAATCCCCTACATTCACCTTTATGCCACTTGTTACAATGGCCACATTTTCTTGCTAATCCTGGCGCACTCACTACTAGTATTTCTGGTTGATCTCTTCTGGGTATAGGCCTAGGTCTAGATCTCCTACTTTGATCAGATGTCTGACTTGACTGTTCTCTCGGCCTCTTATTACTAGACTGTTCAAATTTCCTCTTTTGCTGATCATCACTCCTCTTCCGTTCCTCTTCATAAACACAGCTAATATATTTCTTTCTGAACTCTATTAGAAAGAATTCCCAAGTTACGTCAGCTGGTGGCACTACCTTGGTTACGACATCCCATCATCGATATGCAGCTTCTTGTAACAACGAAACTGCACACTCCAAACTCTGTTCTGGTGTGCAATGGAGCTGCTGCAGGACTCTTTCAGTCCTTTCTAACCAATACTTAGCCGCTGCAGAATCGTCTTCCTTTCGACCATTGAAATCTACAGCTCCATACTTCCTAATTTTTCCTAGAGGTGATTTCTGCTGAGACAATGGTGGAACAACCCCAATCATCTGTCGAAAGAATCCAGTCATCTACTCAAACAAGGCCTGTTGGGGTTGTACAGGCACCTCTTGCACTGGTGGAGCAGGATCTCCCCGATTTCCAATATCACTCCCAGTCGGGATATGACTTACTACTTCTTCTTCCACTGCCCTCTGCGATGAAGGGTCCATATCCTATTTAACAAAGACAAACAGATCTGCGTTAGTGTCACCCCGACTCTTACAAATGCAATGCATGAAATGCAATCTATCTAGGTCCAGAAACGCCTAAACCGTGCTCTGATACCACTAAATGTGACACCCCTTACCCGACTACAGTGTAGCCGAGCAAGTTATGCCACTCAGTGTGCCGAGCACTCTATTTTTCTTAATTCATTTTTATTCTTCCTTTTGAATATAACTTGTGAAATATAATTCATTTTAAGCCATTTATCGAAATTACTATTTATTTGAGGTTCCGAAAAATTATTTTATAATTTTTCCCCCGGGTCTAGGGCTCCTCGTTGCGAGAACCGCAACTTCCCTCTGGTTACCCCTCGCTAGGGTACCGGCTCATTTGATTTAGTTGTATTTTATTTCTAAAATTTTTACTAAATTTTTCTTACTAATATTTGAGTTAATTATGGTCCCTCACTTTGATTTGAATATTTTTCCGGACGTTCTAGCTGTCCGGACCGACACCGGTCACCGGAACAGTAGACTGTGCGGAATTGCTACCGGGAGGATGTTACATCTGGAAAGTCACATACAGTAGCGATATCCCTCAGTGCTGAACTCCCCACTTGGGTGTCGATCACATGTGCCAAGTATGCTTCACACCCCTTTCTGTTCATCCTTCTGGCTAGTGCAGTCGAAATGATGTTTGATGGTAGTAACTGTCTCTCCCCATGTATTACCACATCAACATACAGAGGGAGACCAAAAGTAACTATCTTCAGTCTATAGTCAATCATGGCATGATGCCTGGCTAACCAATCCATGCCCAAGATGATATCATAATCTCTGAAGGATATTTCAATCAAATCTGACAGAAAATTGTGTCCTTGGATCACCAAAGGATAATCTCTATAGATTCTATGGACTCGGACCTCTTGTCTAAACGGACTAGTTACTAGCACTTCAAAATCTATATTGGCACACAGAATTGCAAGGAAACTCACTATGCTAGCACTAACATATGAGTGGGTTGAACCCGGATCAAATAACACAAATACATTTTTATCAGAGATAGACAATGTACCGACTACAATATCAGAAGTCTCAGCCTCTTCCCGCTGTTTCATCATGTAAACCCTGGCTGGAGCACTCTCTTGTGCTGACTGACCAACAGTACCCTGACTGCCAGAAGCATTGCCTCTACCTCTGCTTCTTCCTCTGTCAACTAGTTGTGAACCTCTAGAAGCAGGACTCTAAATAGATCCTTCTACAGTAGTAGGAGCTGGACCAAATCTAGGGGCACTGGTGCAGTCCTTAGCAAGATGGCCCTTGCCTCCACAATTAAAGCAAGCTCCTGTTGACCAATAGCATTCTCCCCCATGAATTTTGCCACATGTCTCACAGGGGCGGGTAGGATATGAACCCCTGGTCGACTGCTGACCAGATCTAGGGGGTCTCTGTCCAGAGAATCTACCCCTTCCAAACCTTCCACCTCTACCTCTGCTTGGTCCCCCAAATTTTTTCTTCTTTCTAGATGTACCACTAGGACTTTGCTCTACTGATTTTTCCCCTTTGTCTTTCTCTAATTTCTCAGTCTTTTCTGATTTCTCTTTTGCTGGTGTCACTTCTAATTCAATCCTTTCTAGCTCAAGTGCTTGTGAGATGAGCTCAGAGAAGTTACTGTGTCTGAATCCCACTATTTGCATCCGCAGACTGGGCTTCAAACCGGTCTCAAATCTCTTGCACCTTTCCTTATTGGTAGAAAGGAGACTCCCAGCATAGTGGCTTAAGCGGGAGAACTTCCTCTCATATTCTGCCACTGTTTTGTTGCCTTGCTTCAAACTCAGAAATTCTTGTATCTTCTAATCCACATATGCATCTGGGACATATTTCTGTCTGAACTCTCTGATGAAATCATCCCAGGTCAGTACTGGTGGTTCTGCCAAGCTTTGAGGGATGGTCTTCCACCAATCATACGCATCCCCTTGTAGTAATGACACGGAGTATTCAAACTTCAATTCATCAGAGCAGTGCAATTTCTTGAAAACTCTGTCCATTCTTTCCAACCATTGCTTTGCCTCTAGTGGGTCTACTGTACCCTTAAATTCCATGGCCCCATACTTCAACAGCTTGTCATACTGTCTGACTGGAGCTTGAGGTTGCACCACAGTAGTCTGGGGTGGAGCTTGAGTAGGCATACCCCCAGCCATTTATTGGAACATCGCAGCCATCTGCTGAGCAAATTATATAGGAAACTGCGGCATTTGTGGGGCTGGTGCTACTAACCCACTGACATTTTATAGAGTTGGGGCTTCCCCTTGTGCCTCAGCTTCAACAGATTGCTCAACAGAGTGATCACCTTCTTCCATTTCAGTCTGGAGTTAGGATATCTCCTGAACAAATAACACAAGGAGATTCCCTCCGTTAGTTCATATTCATGATGTAATACAATGTATGTAACGAATAAGGACATTGAGCAGTTGTACTTATCAAAGAAAAGACACAAATTCACAAATCAAAACATACTTCAAAAATTTTGCTCTGATACCACTAAAACATGTCACACCTTACCCCTCTATAAGGCATAATATGATCCCGTAGAATACCTAATGAACTACCGAACTTCACCTACCGATAACTCATTAAGTATCCTACAAGGGATTTTAAAACCATTTTCTTACTTTTTAGAAGTGGTGAGCATTTTCTTATATTTCAAAGAAGTTTAAAAATTAGTTCAAATTTTTGTCCATTTTTATTTTTTCGCAATTTTTGGAAAAATTTCGGCAGAGTGCCATCTATATTTGGGGAAAGCAGTTCTTCAAAAACCTATAAAAACACTTCCAATAATTCTTTTTCATCAAAATCCATCACTACCATAATAACTCAACATCAATTTTTCCCAAACTCCAAAATTCCAACATAATTCTCAGTTCAAATATCATCAAAAATAATACTAAATAATTTCATTAAAGTAAAATCAATTTACATTCATCAACCAAACTTTACGTAAGCAAATCCAAAATAATATTATTACAAACTCTATACAACTGCTCATGACCAGTTCTACATGTACATACATCTACATACATCAAAATAATTATTACAATCAGGATATAAAATATACCCGATAGAACTTCAGGGAAGGTGGTTCCACGATCCTCAGCAGCTCACTCTGTTGCTTCTCTAGTCTCTATAACTGCGACAGCAATAACAACCATCGCTGAGTACTATGACTCAGTGGTGCACAATACACTAAAATACATTTATGCATAATTCAAAACACATTTATTCAAATACTGAATGGAATATGAGAAACAGATACAAAACATCATTTACAAACTTTTAGTCCAAACAATTTCATTTAGGAAGTCTCAAAACAAATTTCATAAAAACACACAGTTATATCATGCCATTCCAAACAATAATCATCTCAATAGCCAGAGGCTTATGAGAAATCACATCATAAGGCTAGCTAGCTCAAATATATGGATATCCATTCAATTTCTTCTTCTACTGGCACACACCTCAACACTTCAGCCAGAGAAGGAATCAAAATTCGAAACTATTTCTTCCCACTAGTCATGCTAGTGAGGTATTCAAATATATAGTCATGACACCGTGGTTTCAAAAATATCTTAACAATTTAAACATTTATTGTCATTTCAAACACATACAAGTAAACTTTCAATAATTTAAGTCAAAAGCATATTACACATTTTGCAATATAAGTAATTCATTTCATGCACTTTGTACGTGAATTTTAAATAATATTGATGTTGTGCACAAACCTTATGCGAGTCGCCTCTTGGCCTTGACTCGATGCCTCGGGTTCTTTCCCAGTATTCTTTTCAACTGAAACACACAATTTCACAGTGTTTCAGTATCATAATTTATCATAAATTCAAAAATGAATTCAAATCTACTTATACCTAGCTTTAATATGCTAAACTTGACGTTCTTTAAATTTTGTATTTCAAGGTTACTATTCATGACACTATTCAAGTCAATTTGTTGACTTTCTAATGCTTAATAGGTATGGGAATTCTAATTTCACCCACATACCACATTTTGGTTACCTAATTTGTTGGTTTTGGTTGTTTTCTCAAATATTAAGTCTTTTAGGCACAAATTCCAAATTTTCAGTTTTGGTGTCCTATTTTGTACTGTTCCATTGGTCATGTTGCTGTTAGAATTTGGCTAAGTTTTCTTCATAGAAGTTGTTTTTTATTGTCTTAACTTTATTTCCCTTTTTGAATCACTCCATTTGGAGTTTTGTAGCCCAAGTTATAGTCATTTGAACATGGCTGGCCGGATTTGGTTTTACCCAGAAATCTGGGCAAATTTTGGGTTTTGGCAATTTTTGTGGTTGATTGCAGGTGGATTTTCAAATAGGTTATGGTCAAAATTTGGGTTTATTTTCTTTATGAAAGTTGTAGGGCTATGTCTCTGCTTTCTACTGGTAAAATTTTAGGTCATTTAGACCTTCCTAGACCAAGTTATGGTCACTTTCTGGGCATGATTCCTAAATGAAAAATATGTCATTGTGTGTCTAGTTTCACTACTAATTAGTCTCACACCAATTGGGTTAGTAAATTTTCAATTTTTGTCCCTGAAAGGGACCTAGGTCATGCTGCCTGCAGAATGACCATAACTAATCTGAATTTAAACTTAGTTCCAACACTTTATACACGCCTCAAATGGTCACACTTGACCATTACTCCACTCAAATAAGGTTAAATACATCATTTGGCTAATTCTAAAATTTTTCTCCTCAAACCCTAGATGCCAATAACCCTAATTACTAAATCTTGGAATTTAATGAAATTAACTCACATACTCATTGTCTATAGCTCTAACTCACCTAGATTAACCTTTTAATTGCATCAAAAGAAGTCAAACCCTAATTCCATTAAGCTGATCGAAATTCCCATATAGTCCACATACTTGATTTGTTTCAATAATTTATCAATTTCTAGTGTAATTTAACTACTTGAACATGGATTAAAAGAGAGAATTTAGAAACAACCACTAACCTCTTTCTTTGTATTTCAACTCTTCAATTCTCTCCACTTCCTTTCTTCTTTTCTTGATCAATCTTCTTTTTTAGTTGCCAAAGTAAGGTTTAATCAATAATAATGGGAAATTTATGGGAAACTCTAGGGTTTATGAAGCTTAAAAGTAAGCTTCCATGGAGTTTCAATGGTGAAGTGAGGGAGAGAGGAGCCGGCCAAGCTAGATGGAGAAGACAAAATAAAATTTTTCTTTTCTTTTATATATTTTTAAATCTTTATTAATACACAATTATCCTAAAATTTTAATTTTTAATTATTAGGTTTATTGCATCATGCATGATGTCATGCATGATGTAAATAACCTTTTTTAACTTTTTCTTTTTCCTCTCTTTTTTTTTCTTTTATTTTTCCTTAGTTTTTTAATTTAATTCTCGTTTCTGCCATTTTCATTTCTCTGATTTTATTGGACAGTTAGGTCAGGAGTCAGCTCTAGGAGTAAATTGACTAAATTGCCCCTTGCTGGTTCGATCCGGTTTGTAAGTAATTCAATATTCCTTCCGGATCCCTGACCTAATTATTTGACCTGCTTAATAATTCTTTTTCGTAATTTTCTCTTTTCCATTATGTTCGCAATAGTCCTAAGGACCGCGGCGTCACATTTTATAGTTCAAAATTCGAGTTTAAATCGACCTCGTAGTCCTTCCCGAGAAGGCCACCCATCGCTGTGACTCCCGGCTTATTTAACTTCTTGTGTTCTATTTTTCTTATTTATACTTAACTATTTGACAATTACCAATTATTTATTTTCAGGGCTTATCTAGCTGTCTTAGATGTGGTTCTAATCCCCTTAATTATCCAGCCCGACACTGGTCACCAGAACAGTGAAATATACAAGGCTATACAACTAGGGGTGTTACACTATGGCCACCTAATCAGTAATAAGGAATACCTTAAATGAACCTTTTATCATATGTTACCATGCACTAGAATCTCTCTGTTACAAAATCACAATTCGAGCTGGAGTCATGGTTTATGTCAAACCCCATTTGCTATGAATATTATGTTTTCTTTTAATTCTAATTCTTGATTGAAAAGATTTTCTCATCAGAAACTCTTTTCTAATTAAATCTATCTATCTTGGCCAGGAACTTGAAACATCAAGAATAATTAAATGAATATAGGATTTTATCCCTATTTACTTAGGGTAACAGATTCCATCTTGATCAACACCTACCTCTATTTATAACTAGTAGGAGCCAAAACATGCCCATATACCCATACACAGTACAAGTATGAAAGCAGTATCAAACTCAAACCACCTATATACAAGATAACTATGTTATCTCAGGTCTAAAGATTATATGCACTGATATGATTTATGATAATGCATTAATAAGAGTAAACTCCACGTGCTTGTCGTAAGTGTCACTGGTTCAGCCTACTTATCATGCATAAGTGCCTATCATGTTTATTACATGGTATGAGACTCACCATTCCATCTTATTTACATCTCATATAAATAACTTGAGAATAAATATGATTACAATCTTTCTGGATAAGTCATGCCCTTATTGTGAAGTATCCTCGATTGTGAACCAATTTATGATACTTTGTGCTAGAAATACTGTCACTCATATTCTTAACAACTTAAGAATAGAATTTTTAATAAAATATCAATGGACCTTTTCTATTACACATAAATATATTATACAAATGGAAAAGTAAAAATGCCTTTTATTAATAAAACATGTACAAGATACATACTAAATGATATGCTCTAAGGCATACTACTAACAATCTCCCACTAGCACTAGAGCCATTCATTACAATATCTTTGACCCATCTTCTCAAGATGTCGGTCTAACTGAGCTAGTGACATAGGCTTAGTAAATGGATCAGTTGGATTTTCAGCTGATACTATTTTCTACATGGCTACATCGCCTCGTCCAACTATCACTCTGATAATATAATAGCGCCTTTCTATGTGTTTGGATTTTTGGTGAGACCGGGGTTCCTTAGCATGTATGACTGCTCCATTGTTGTCATAGTGGAGTGGAACTGCTAACTCAATGGAAGGAACTACTGCAAGTTCTGTCATGAACTTTTTTATCCAAACAGCTTCCTTTGCAGTATCTGATGCAGCAATATACTCAGCCTCAGTAGTGGAATCTGTAGTTGTACTCTGTTTGGAACTTTTCTAACTGACTGCACCTCCATTACAAATGAACACATACACAGAGGTAGATTTTCTATCATCGATATTTGATTAGAAATCAGAATCAGTATAACCATCCAATTACAAGTCACCACCTCCATATATCAAGAATAAATCCTTAGTTTGTCACATCTTACCCTACTCCTCTGTAAGATGTAACATGATCCCGTAGTACACCTAATGAATTACCGTACTTCCCCTATCGATAACATATTAGATATACTACAAGGGATTTTAAAACAATTTTTGTGAAATTTAAATCATCACTTAAAATCTGGTGTTATAAAAATTTTTCAAATTTTCGGCAAAGTGCCGGCTGTATTTTGAGAAAACAGTTCTTCAATCCTACAAAGGAAAATACTCCCAATATGTTTTCTCAAATACAATTCCAATAACTTCATTTCAACTCACAATTCAAATCTCAATAAACAAATCAATTCATTTTCAAACCAATCTCATCATAAAGAAACATTTCATTGATTACAAGACTCAAAATTAATATTACAAAACTATTTAAATAAATGAAATCTCAAATTTATATTTACAATAATTTACATTTAATTACATACCAAATTATTTTACAAGAGTTTTTATACAACTGCTCAAATAATTTACATACATATTATTACATGCATACATCAAAACCTATGTACATGGGTATACCTATGATATACCTAGAGCTGATCTGAATGTGTCTTCAAAGAAGCTTACTCACTGCTCTATGCTCTTTTCACCTGCGACAGCATACAAAGCTATCACTGAGTGGTGAACTCAGTGGTGCACAACTATAACTTAAAACATAGTTCAATATACCTTAGCCAAATTACAATAAATAATTTGGAAATCTGGATACTCATCAAATTCCAAAACTCAAAGTATTCATTGCCAATAATATAAATCATTTGTATAAAATGACTTTGATCACAAAATTCAATTTATCAAATCACAACCAAACATTTAAGGTAATTTTAACAAAATTAATTATACATAAATCATAATTGAAATCACAATTCTTTACTATTCAAAAACCACTCTTTATCTGAAAAGCCATTCTTTATCTCAAAAACCATTCTTTATCTCAAAAGTCATTCTTTATCTCAAAAACCATTCTTTATCTCAAAAACCATTCTTTATCTCACTAACTATGCAAGACTAATCCGCAAGGGCCATCTTCGGGGTGATTCTAACTCCCTATGGTCGGGGAGGTCGAATCGGATTCTAACTCCCTATGGTCGGGAAGGTCGAATCATCGTGCACAATACATATCACAATAATGAAACTTCCGAAAGGGCCATAACATAAAAAAAACTTAGATCTAACCTCTAATAAGAGGAGAATCTAAGCCTGTGCACGTACCATGGTAATCAAAACACAACTAACTCCATTGTCTTCTCAACAAATGAGAGAGACGGGTAATAACCTAGTCAAGCATCTATAGTGAGATATAAAGCAATATCACAATCCTTTTAGTGAGCATAAATCACAATACAATTCGATTCAAAGTCAATTCCAATATCCAATAATTTTTATGCTCATCACAATTCAAATCATAAATTTGCATTTTTCCATGCAAATTGCCCATCACAATTCAAAACATGTTCTATTACAATTTTCCAAAACATAGTTTATTCAATCCACAACAATGCTTAATACTTGTTGAAATACCATTTCACAAAGCTAAATTCATACATACTATAACAATTTCAATAATCATTGAATTAAATCCAATGCTTGTTAAACATAATACATAAGAAAAATATGTCATTTAATCATATGAAATATCTAGAACAAAATCAGTTAAAAACTAGTTGTGCACAAACCTGATTTGAGTCACCCCTAGGCCTTAACTCAATATTTCTTATGCTTCCCAATATCCTTTTCAACTGAAACACACAATTTAAAGTGTTTCAGTGCTCAGTTAAATTGTTTCTAACAATAAAATTCAATATCTAAATTTTCTTGGTACTATTCTCTTCAATTCATTTCATTAGTCAACCTATAATGTTAACCCTTGATGTACTCTAAGTGAGTCAATTCTAATATTACCAATATGTCACATTTCATAGCCCTTTAGTGTTGGTATATCTTACCAAATTCATTTTCAAGTGTATTGCAATTTATTGCAATTTATCGGATTTCAGTGTACTATTTTGACCTAGCCGGACGACCTAGTTCACTTGGTTTTCTGGTTTCGGTCCAAACTACAAACTTATAGGTCTATGTCTTATTGCAAGCAGGGCAAAATTTCAGGTCATTATGAGTTGTGTAGGCCAAGATATGGTTAATTTACCAATGCTGGACAGAATGCACTAAAATGGAAGGCTTAGGTCATTTTTAGGTCACTTTTGGTTCGGCCAGTTTTGGTACCTGAAATTGTGCAAGCTATTTGGCTTAGTTATGGCCATTTCTGGGCTTTGGTGTCTTCATAAGAATTGTAGATATATGTCTAAATTATTCATGGTAAAAATGTCAGGTCAATTGGACCTGTTTTGAGTGAGTTATGGCCAAAACACCAACTGCTGCCCAAATGGTCAATTTTCAGGCTTTTAATTCACTAATCCGGATTTGATCACTTTTCAAGTTACCTTCTAGGCAGAATTTTGGTAAGCTTCCTTCAAGAAAGTTGGCACATTTTGTGCCTAGTTTCACCTCCAATTGGTCTCATACCAATTGGAGCCACACACTTAAGGTTCTAAGCCAAAACATACACTGCCCTATTACACATTGTTCATCCTTACCAATTACACATCCAACACTTACCAAATTAACACTTCCATGCCAATTTGTGGTTTACATTTTTTGTCATTTTGGCAGCTTGTAACCACTCTCAACAAACACATTATAACTCAGAATTTTTCCAAGTCCAATTACAATAATTAACCACATGACATACCTCATTTACATGTCCAAATTCAAATCATTATACACATATCTATGCTACCATCAATAATAACATCTTAGACAACCATAAACAAGTAAAAACAAGTTACATATACAGAATTTCCATGGCTGCCAAAAATATACATCTCCATTAAAACATCAAACTTCAAAAATTCTTCCATAAATCAATCACCCACAACCTTGGTTACACTTTTAATGAAACAAGAATTGAAAACACTCACTTACCACTTTTGAAGTTCTTCAAAACCTCACCAAAACTTAACTTTCTTGCTCCTAGTATGCTGCCCAAGGTATGGTGGTCAAGTTTAATGAAGGGAGCTTAAGGTTTTTATAGCTAAATCATGGTGCATGGAGGTGTTTTCACTTTGGCCATGGGAGCTTCCATGGGAGAGCTTCGGCTGGTGCAAATTCTGGAGGTTGAAGATGAGTGCTGCACCTCCCAAGTGTTCCTTTAGGTGTCCATTTGCTGAAGTTAGTGGAGCACTAGTAAAGGTTTTAATGATTATTTATTTAATTTCTAATTTTTGCACATTTTCCTCCTATCTTTTGCTATTTATATTATGTACCACCATTTTAATTTTTCATGACATTTTCAAAGTGTAATATCATTTATTTTTAATAGACATTTAGGTCAAAAGGCAACTCGGGGTGTCAAATGACCACAATGCCCCTATTCGGGTTGCATTCTCGATTTTTCGGTAACACCGAGTTTTGTCGTTTTCTCGATTTCTCGTCTTTCTTTGTACTAATTAATTAATTTTTCTTTGATATTTATAATGACATTTATACTTCAATAGATGTTCATTTAAGTCTTAAAAATATTTTCCAAGGTTCCCCGTGGTCCAGGGCTAGTCAATGGTCCACGCCGCAACTTCCCAGTGCGGTCACCTATCGCTATGGTTCTTGGCTCGTTTAACTTGGTTACATTTCATTGCTATTATTTTTCCTTTGTTTTTCTTGTATTTTCTTTTATTGTATTTCATTATTTTATGTCTCCTCACCCATCTCTAAGTGTAGTTCTAGGGATCCTAGCTGTCCGAACAACATTGGTCACTAGAACAGTAGAACGCACTACCGAACATAGGGGTGTTACAATTCTCTCTCCCTTAAAATAAATTTTGTCTCCAAATTTTACCTGGCATCAGTCTCTAATCAGCTGTGGGTGCTGTCTCCTCATATCCTCTTCACGTTCCCAAGTAGCTTCCTGGCCTGAATGATGGTTCCACAGCACTTTAACCAGGTGTATCTGTTTATTTCTCAACTGCTTCACCTCATATGCCAGAATTTCTATGGGTTCTTCCTCATATGAAAGGTTTGGATTTACCTCAATCTCTTCAACTGATAGAATATGAGATGGGTCAGATCTGTACCTCCTTAACATGGACACATGGAAGACACTGTGTATCCTTTCTAGCTCTGGAGGTAATGCCAACCAATATGCCAAAGGACCCACTCTCTCCAGAACCTCGTATGGTCCGATAAAACGAAGACTCAGTTTCCCCTTTCTGTCAAATCTCATAATCCTCTTCCAAGGAGAAACTTTAAGGAATACCTTATTATCCACTGTATATTTAATATCTCTTCTCTTCAAATCAACATAAGACTTCTAACGGTCTGATGCAGCCTTGAGTCGATCTCTGATGAATCTGATCTTTTCCTCTGTCTTCTGAATAATTTCTAGCCCAATCATCTTCCTTTCACCTACTTCATCCCAACATAGGGGAGTTCTGCACTTCCTGCCATACAAAGCTTCATATGGAGGCATCCCAATGCTTGATTGGTAGCTGTTGTTATAAGCAAACTCAATCAAAGGCAAGTGTATATCCCAACTACCATCAAACTCAATCACACAAGCCCGTAGCATATCCTCTAATATCTGAATTACCCTCTTAGACTGGCCATCTATCTGTGGGTGGAATGCCGTGTTGAAGTTCAATCTAGTTCCTAGGGCTCTCTGAAGACTACCCCAGAATCTAGAAGTGAACCTATGATCTCTGTCTGATACAATCGATACTGGCACTCCATGCAGTTTTACAATCTCATTTATGTACAATCTGGCCAATCTCTCCAACTATAGTCCATCCGGACTGGTAAAAAGTGAGCAGACTTGGTTAGTCTATCAACTATAACCCATACTGCATCATGACTATTCTGTGTCTTTGGAAGTCTCATCACAAAATCCATAGTTATCCGTTCCCTTACAGTGTTTCATAGGTTGCCGTTTGTATGCTAGCTTGACACTTATTATTATATACAAATTCTGTTAGTGGAAGGTATCTGTCCCATCTCCCCTCAGATTCAAGGACACAAGTTCTCAGTATATTCTCGAAGGCTTATTACATTTTACATGTTATTATTATCATTAATTCATTTCATTATTTACAGAAACTCAATGAGTTTCAGAATTTACCTGAATTACTTGTTTTGACTATCCATCCGTCTGAGGATGATAAGTCGTACTGATATCTCTAAACTTATAGCAATTACTGTGGTACAGGTAGTTCACATTATTATAACTGAGTTACTAACTCTAGCTACCTTACAAGTGTAGTCTTTCGACAGGCTAGTTCTGAAGTTTTAAATTTCTGACTAAAATTTTCACATTTATTTCCAGTATTAGCACTCTATTTGGGCGTAACTGTATCAATTTATAGATTACTTACAAATATTCTTATTTTATTATACCACGAGGAAGCACGTAGCTCTACACAATAATCCTGTGTCGGTACTGTAATCTACAGCTTACAATACAAACATCGAGAACATTACATAGTCACTACGTTATAACCTCATGGACTAGGTTTTCTAACATCTTATCTTTCTCGAATCCACTAATATCCTAAACCGATTCTGATTACAATATCCCTTGTCAATTACTAACAGTAACATCTTTGCCCTCATCTACAGCAATTCTATTACTGTAACTTACTTTTAGGTCCTCTTGCCTTACATTAAGTAGGTTCGCCAATTAGCTTTATAATTTATGGTGTGTTAGAAAATACTTTTAGCTAACAATTCTTTCAAAATTAATGTCAATCATACTTGTTATTATATTTTTTATCCTAAAGGACTAGTCACTAATACATCAAAATTCATTCCCATGTAAAGGAATAGCAACAGAACATATAGTTCTAACACTAACATACAACTAAGTAGTGCTGGGATCAAATAATAACTAATTGTTTCTTTCAAAAATTAAGAACTTACCAGCAGTTATATCTGAAGTTTCTGTTCTTTCTCCTTGGCGCATAGTGGATGCTCTGACTAGTGTGCTACTATATTCGGGTTGATTCACTGTGTTATAGTGTTGAGGAGTACCAACTCTATTTCTATCTTGACTCTGACTGACTGTCTGTGAACTCCGAAGAGCAAATCAAGGTGCTCTAGTACAATCTCTAGCAAAGTGTCCAAGCTTTCCACAATTGTAGCAGGCTCCAGAGGCCTTACGACAAATACCTCCATGTAGCTTACCACAAACATGGCAGAAATGGGCAGAATAGGAACTTCTGGTTGTTCGACGACTAGATCTTGGTGTTCTCTGCCCTGATGATCCGCCTCTGTCATATCCCTGAGCTCGGGGTTCCTCAAATTCTTTTCTCTTTCCCAAATTACTGCTCAAGCTCTGACCCATATGTTTCTCCCTCTTCTCCATTTCACACTGCCTTTGTGGGGGTTGGGTTTGTGCTTGAGCTTGAGCTGACAAAGTATCAGCCATTTGTTGAAAGAATGTGGCCATTTGCTGGCCCATTTGTGCAGTAATTTATACCGGTAAAACTGGTACAGTCGGGCCTTCGACACTCTGAGGAGCTGGGGCCTCAACTTGTACTTCTGCCATCATAGACTGTTATATTGTCTCATTCTTTTCTTCCATAT
This sequence comes from Hevea brasiliensis, assembly GCF_030052815.1. Taxonomy (NCBI): domain Eukaryota; kingdom Viridiplantae; phylum Streptophyta; class Magnoliopsida; order Malpighiales; family Euphorbiaceae; genus Hevea; species Hevea brasiliensis. The sequence continues at coordinate 74,511,844 of NC_079501.1, forward strand.
CTTTTCACAGGATTTTCTACTCCTGTACAACCAACACAAGGAGATTTCTCTCCATTAGTTCATATTTATGATGTAAATGTACTATATGTATCAAACATTTGAGCAGTTGTAGTTACTGACAATAAGATTTCAAATTCACAGTTCAAAATTTACTTTAAAACCATTGCTCTGATACCACAAAACATGTCACACCCTACTCCTCCGTAAGATGTAACATGATCCCGTAGTACACCTAATGAATTACCTTACTTCCCCTACCGATAACATATTAGATATACTACAAGGAATTTTAAAATAATTTTCGTGAAATTTAAATCATCACTTAAAATCTGGTGTTATAAAAATTTTTCAAAATTTCGGCAAAGTGCCGGCTGTATTTTGAGAAAACAGTTCTTCAATCCTGCAAAGGAAAATACTCCCAATATGTTTTCTCAAATACAACTCTAATCACTTCATTTCAACTCACAATTCAAATCTCAATAAACAAATCAATTCATTTGCAAACCAATCTCATCATACATAAACATTTCATTGATTACAATACTCAAAATTAATATTACAAAACTATTTAAGTAAATGAAATCTCAAATTTACATTTACAATAATTTATACTTAGTTACATACCAAATTATTTTACAAGAGTTTTTATACAACTGCTCAAATAATTTACATACATATTATTACATGCATACATCAAAACCTATGTGCATGGGTATACCTATAATATACCTGGAGCTGATCTGAATGTATCTTCAAAGAAGCTGTAACACCCCTCACCCGACTACAGTGTAGCCGAGCAAAGTGTGCTACATTCAGTGCCGAAGTACCCTATCTTATCTTACTTTATTCCTTTCATATTTTGATCTCGTTATACTTTAATATTAATTATTTTTCGACGGAGAAACCAGCGGAGTTTCCCCTATTTTATTACCAGTTGACGTATTTTACTATTTACCTGTTTGAAAGTTTCAATAATATTTTGCAAATAAAATCTCATCAATTATTTTCATAACCATCTCATAATTCACATCTCATTCATATATCTCAATTTCATATTCATTTCCATGCATTATCTATATATTTCAAATCTTTCTTCGAATCCATACAATCTCATTCATGCTCAAATCACATAAGTAAAATTTTCAAATTTCTTTAATTTACATAATTTCATAATTTACATGATATATAAATTAATTACATATGAAAAAGCTAATTTATTAAATTACATTACATTTCTATTAATTACCTGCTCATAATCTACATTATAATACAATATCTAGCATTTTATACTAAATACAAAATATGATCTATATGGGCCCTATCTATATGCATTGCTGAGGAGGTGACAACCTTGAATACTCCAGCCACTTCAGATCCGACTCCAAAAATCTTAGTCAAAGTACCTGCGCGAGGAAACAAATCCATCGCGCTAAGCATTGCTGCTTAGTGGTGCAATAATAGAACAAGAAAATAAAATATACAAATAAAGAAAGAACGAAGCATAATTTGAATATTTAAGAATCAATTTAATTTAATACAATGTGTCTAATATTAATTATCTTTTGTTCTCATTTGTTTCGCTTTGGAAGCGTTTAATTCCGAAATTCACAGTGATAATGTACAACATACAGAATTAATAAAAATACTCAGTTTATATTCATATGGCAATAGAAGGTACATTTAAAATACTTAGTTAAGTTCTACCTATTTTTGCAACTCTTTTATCATTTTACTTAACAATTTTTTATATGTGGTTTGGATCATTTCATAATTCTAACTAATTCTTTTGAAGTCTTATTAACTCAATTATTTGATTTCTAATATTTTTAATTACTAATAGTCTTAATTTGTTTCAATAAATTACACTGCCCAAGTAACCTATGACAGGCTGACTAAACTGGATAACAGGTCGTTGGCACAGGACACCGCGGTGCCTCGGGCCGTCATACCATGGGACGCAGAACGTCAACCACGTATGCAGTCAGTATGGCTAAAAAGCCATGATATCACATAATCGGGCATAAAAGCCATGAATGTTGGCATAAAGCCATGAATACGGGTGCATAGCCATGAATACAGGCACAAAGCCATGAATACAGGCATAAAGCCTTTCGCAGTACTGCTAAAACAATACCCTATTGGCATGCCAATCTATCCAATCTGACACACGTGTCTAGGCAATACAAGGGCACATAATATCATTAAATATTAATATATTGTGTTTTATGAATTCATTATTTCATGATAAATTTCAATTATAATTCATACATTCATTTGATCATTTATATGATCACAATTCATATCAGTTATCCTTTTATACCATTGTACTCAAAATACTTCTCCTTTCTATAATAATGAGAGCTAATGTCTCATTCATACATTAATATGGTTTATTTATTCATTCATTATGTTATTCATATTGATCACAATTCTAAACAATGGTTCACATGTACCATTGTATTCAAAACATTTTTCCTTTCTCATTTATACATTCAAGAATCTACTTATGTAGTCACAAATTTTATATTTCAAGTTGAGTTACTAATATTTTATGAATTCCATTTGTGATGGGCATATAAGCCCTAACTATCTATTCACATCAATTAGGTGACTTATTTTTCATGTTTCAAGTAATCCATGAATATTTCATGGATTTCAAAGTTACGGCCTTAATTTCTTTTTAACAATTTTGACTAGGATGCATAGTCCACATTTGTCATACAATTCTAAGCATTTAAGCTTAGAATTGGTTCTAGGTCTTCATCTTAATTTACTAATCATTTTGATTACTATTCACCTTACTAGTCAACCAAAATGTTGACTTTTTTTATACTTAATGGATATGTTAATTCTAATTACACCAAGATCCCACATTTTGAGTTTTACATTTGCTAGTATTAATTGCCAATTGCAATTTAAAGTCCCCTAGATGTATTTCTAATTTCAAATTTTGAATTTCAAGTTTTGGTGTCACTATTCACCTCATTGGTCAACAAAAATGTTGACTTTTGGATAGAAAATAGGTACATTGGTTTTAACACTCCCAATGCACCACATTTTACATTTAAAACTTGTTTGAATTGATTACCATTACCATTTCTAAGCTTAAAACAAGAGGGCAGAATTTTCAGTTTTTGAAGCCTAACTTTACTGTTCCATTAAGCACTGTTGCAGTGGGAATTTGAGGAAATGGTAAACATAAAAGTTGTTCCTTATTTTGTCTAGTTGAATTTCCTTTTTTGAATCACTCCATTTGGAGTTTTGTATCTCCAGATATGGTCTAAAAACCATAGCTGGCCGGATTTTCATTCTGCAGAAATTACCAAATCTATAGTACCATGAACAGTGACTGTGACTGCCATTTGGGTTAGGTTCTGGTCATAATTTGGGATAGGTTTCTTCATAAAAGTTGTTTGTCTAGGTCTTAACTTGTTGCTGTAAAAATTTCAGGTCAATTGACCATTTCTACAGTGAGTTATGGCCAAATGAACAGTTACTGTTCATTTGGTCATTCTGCAGAATTGGCTTGCAGGGTACCCGGATTGGGGCCAACTTTTGGTCCACTTGCTTTGGTTTTTTGGGCATGGTTTCTTCAGAAAAAATGTGCCATTATAAGTCTAGTTTCATGTCCAATTGGCCAAACACCAATTGGACCTACACAGCCAAAGTTATGGCTGTCTAAGTGGGCTGGAATCACAGCCTCATTGCTGCTGTCACTAGGCAGCCTACACATTTCACTTTGCCATGCATTAGTTCACTTCAAATTATGATTAACTTGCCTCAAATGGTCACTAATTGACCATTAGAATGTCCATTAATCATTTCATAAGCCAAGTCCAATTTTTCACTCCCAAAACCCTAATTTCCATTTCAATTCACCCATACACCTAGTTAAACACTTTCATTCATTATATATGTGTATATACACCTTAAACATAATCTCTAATTCATTCTAAGTCCATTAAAACCATCAAAAACACTCCATCATTGTTCCTTCCTTAGGGCTGCCGAAATTCATGGTGGACATACACATATATTTGGTTCATTTAATTCACAAATTTTTACCTATTTCAAGTCTCTAACATAGAAATAAAGGGTTTAAGTTATATATGTGCACGTGGTAGGGCAGATTTTTTCGAGCTCAAACTTCACTTTCTTTCCTTTTCTAGGCTGCCAAACACTTTCCCAAGATGAGTGGACAAGTTTTAGTGAATGTGACTTAGGGTTTAGTAGTGGAATTTTATGGGAAATGGAAGTAATTAAAGGAAACATTCATGGAGGGTTATGGAGGAGAGGTTCACGTCTTGAGGAAGAAGAAGAAGAAGAGCAGAATTTTTTTGGTCTTCTTTGACTCTTTTAAGTGATTTAAGAAAGCTTGTTGAATGGTGATTGGTTGGGAGAAAGTAAATGACATCATGTGATGTCATTATCCTTAATTTCCACTATTTTTCTTTTCTTTTCTTTTCTACCACATTTCAATTTAATTTTTAGCAATATTTATTCATATTTTGAGTCATAATAATTATTTACTTAACTGGACAAGTCGGCCAAAAATCACCTCTGAAGGCGAAATGACCAAAATGCCCTCCGTTTGGCTTAACGGGTCAAAATTGTCTGTACCGATTGAAAAATTTTTCTAAATATTTTCTTGGCATTCTAATGCCATATGAACCTCAATGACCCTTCTCTGGAGTTCCAAAAATTATTTTATGAAATTTTTCCCGGGTCTAGGGCTCCTAGTTGCGAGAACCGCAACTTTCCTCTGGGTTACCCATCGCTTGGGCACCGGCTCATTTAACTTAGTTGTATTTTATTTCTAAAATTTTTCTTATTAATATTTGAGTTAATTATGGTTCCTCACTTTAGTTTAAATATTTTTCCGAACGTTCTAGCTGTCCGGACCAACACCGGTCACCGGAACAGTAAAATGTACAGAGTTGCTACCGGGAGGGTGTTACAGAAGCTTACTCACTGCTTTATGCTCTTTTCACCTGCGACAGCATACAAAGCTATTGCTGAGTGGTGAACGCAGTGGTGCACAACTATAACTTAAAACATAGTTCAATATACCTTAGCAAAATTACAGCAAATAATTTGGAAATATGGATACTCATCAAATTCCAAAACTCAAAGTATTCATTGCCAATAATATAAATCATTTGTATAAAATGACTTTGATCACAAAATTCAATTTATCAAATCACAACCAAACATTTAAGGTAATTTCAACAAAATTAATTATATATAAATCATAATTGAAATCACAATTCTTTACTATTCAAAAACCACTCTTTATCTGAAAAGCCATTTTTTATCTCAAAAACCATTCTTTACTCAAAAGTCATTCTTTATCTCAAAAACCATTATTTATCTCAAAAACCATTCTTTATCTCACTAACTATGCAAGACTAATCCGCAAGGGCCATCTTCGGGGTGATTCTAACTCCCTATGGTTGGGGAGGTCGAATCGGATTCTAACTCCCTATGGTCGAGGAGGTCGAATCATCGTGCACAGTACACATCACAATAATGAAACTTCCGAAAGGGCCATAACATAAAAAAAAAAAAAACTTAGATCTAACCTCTAATAAGAGGAGAATCTAAGCCTGTGCACGTACCATGGTAATCAAAACACAACTAACTCCATTGTCTTCTCAACAAATGAGAGAGACGGGTAATAACCTAGTCAAGCATCTATAGTGAGATATAAAGCAATATTACAATCCTTTTAGTGAGCATAAATCACAATACAATTTGATTCAAAGTCAATTCCAATATCCAATAATTTTTATGCTCATCACAATTCAAATCATAAAATTGCATTTTTCCATGCAAATTGCCCATCACAATTCAAAACATGTTCTATCACAATTTTCCAAAATATAATTTATTCAATCCACAACAATGCTTAATACTTGTGAAAATACCATTTCACAAAGCTAAATTCATACATACTATAACAATTTCAATAATCATTGAATTAAATCCAATGCTTGTTAAACATAATATATAAGAAAAATATGTCATTTAATCATATGAAATATCCATAACAAAATCAGTTAAAAACTAATTATGCACAAACCTGATTTGAGTCACCCCTAGGCCTTGACTCAATGTTCCGTATGCTTCCCAATATCCTTTTCAACTGAAACACACAATTTAAAGTGTTTCAGTACTTAGTTAAATTGTTTCTAACAATAAAATTCAATATCTAAATTTTCTTGGTACTATTCTCTTTAATTCATTTCATTAGTCAACCTATAATGTTGACCCTTGATGTACTCTAAGTGAGTCAATTCTAATGTTACCAATATGTCACATTTTATAGCCCTTTAGTGTTGGTATATGTTACCAAATTCATTTTCAAGTGTATTCCAATTTATTGCAATTTATCGGATTTCGATGTACTATTTTGACATAGCTGGACGACCTAGTTCCGTTGGTTTTCAGGTTTCGGTCCAAACTACAAACTTGTAGGTCTATGTCTTACTGCACGCGGGGCAAAATTTCAGGTCATTCTGAGTTGTGTAGACCAAGATATGGTCAATTTACCAACGCTGGACAGAATGCACTAAAATGGAAGGCTTAGGTCATTTTTAGGTCACTTTTGGTTCGGCCAGTTTTGGTACTTAAACTTGTGCAAGCTATTTGGCTTGGTTCTGGCCATTTTTGGGCTTTGGTGTCTTCATAAGAATTGTAGATATATGTCTAAACTATTCATGGTAAAAATTTTAGGTCAATTGGACCTGTTTTGTGTGAGTTATGGCCAAAAAACCAACTGTTGCCCAAATGGTCAATTTTCAGGCTTTCAATTCACTAATCCGGATTTGGTCATTTTTCAAGTTACCTTCTAGGCAGAATTTTGGTAAGCTTCCTTCATGAAAGTTGGCACATTTTGTGCCTAGTTTCACCTCCAATTCATCTCATATCAATTGGAGCCACACACTTAAGGTTCTAAGGCAAAACATACACTGCCCTATTACACATTGTTCATCCTTACCAATTACACATCCAACACTTACCAAATTAACTCTTCCATGCCAATTCTGGTTTGAACCATAACATTAACACATTTTACTTCACATTTTTGGTCATTTTGGCAGCTTGTAACCACTCTCAATAAACACATTATAACTCAGAATTTTTCTAAGTCTAATTACAACAATTAACCACATGACATACCTCATTTACATGTCAAAATTCAAACCATTACACTCATATCCATGCTGCCATCAATAACAACATCTTAGACAACCATAAACAAGTAAAAACAAGCTACATATACAGAATTTCCATGGCTTCCAAAAATGTACATCTCCATTAAAACATCAAACTTCAAAAATTCTTCCATAAATCAACCACCCACAACCTTGGTTACACTTTTAATGAAACAAGAATTGAAAACACTCACTTACCACTTTTAAAGTTCTTCAAAACCTCACCAAAACTTAACTTTCTTGCTCCTAGTATGCTGCCCAAGGTATGGTGGTCAAGTTTAATGAAGGGAGATTAAGGTTTGTATGGCTAAATCATGGTGCATGGAGGTGTTTTCACTTTGGCCATGGGAGCTTCCATGGGAGAGCTTCGGCTGGTGCAAATTCTGGAGGTTGAAGATGAGTGCTGCACCTCCCAAGTTTTCCTTTAGGTGTCCATTTGCTAAAGTTAGTGGAGCACTAGTAAAGGTTTTAATGATTATTTATTTAATTTCTAATTTTTGTACATTTTCCTCCTATCTTTTACTTTTTGGATTATGTACCACCATTTTAATTTTTCATGACATTTTCAAAGTGTAATATCATTTATTTTTAATGGACATTTAGGTCAAAAGGCAACTCGGGGTGTCAAATGACCATAATGCCCCTATTCGGGTTGCATTCCCGATTTTTCGGTAACACCGAGTTTTATCGTTTTCTCGATTTCTCGTCTTTCTTTGTACTAATTAATTAATTTTTCTTTGATATTTATAATGACATTTATACTTCAATAGATGTTCATTTAAGTCTTAAAAATATTTTCTAGGGTTCCCCGCAGTCCAGGACTAGTCAACGGTCCACGCCGCTACTTCCCGGTGCAGTCACCCATCGCTATGGTTCTTGGCTCGTTTAACTTGGTTACATTTTATTGCTATTATTTTTCCTTTGTTTTTTTTTTGTATTTTCTTTTCTTGTATTTCATTATTTTATGTCTCCTCACCCATCTCTAAGTGTAGTTCTAGGCATCCTAGCTGTCTAGACAACACTGGTCACTCGAACAGTAGAACGCACTACCGAACATAGGGGTGTTACATAGTTCTTCTCAAGTACTTAAGGATATTCTTGACAGCTATCTAGTGTTCCAAACCTGGATTGGATTGATACCTGCTTGTCAAACTAATAGCAAATGCTATATCCGGCCTAGTACACAACATTGCATATATTAAACTTCCAATAGCCGAAGCATATGGAATCCTGGCCATTTTATCTCTTTCTTCAGGTGTCTTTGGAGACATCTCTTTAGAAAGGTGGATACCATGTCTCACTGGTAACAATCCTCTCTTGGAATCAAGCATGTTAAACCTCTTTAACACCTTTTCCAAGTATAGACTTTGGGATAAACCAATTATTCTTTTCGCTCTATCTCTATAGATGCGAATCCCAAGAATATAGGTTGTCTCCCCTAAGTCTTTCATGGAGAATGTATTTGACAACCATACCTTTATAGTTGTCAACATACCTGTGTCATTACCCATCAATAAAATGTCATCCACATATAAGACAAGGAAAGTGACAGCACTATCACTAACCTTCTTATATACACATGGCTTATCCTCATTTTTGATAAAACCAAATGACTTAATGGCTTCATCAAAACGGATATTCCAACTCCTCGAAGCTTGTTTCAACCCATAAATGGATCGCTTTAGCTTGCATACTTTGGAACCATATTGGGATTCAAAACCCCTAGGCTGTTCCATGAAAATGTTTTCTTTAATGTATCCATTGAGAAAAGCTGTTTTGATATCCATCTACCAAATCTCATAATCATAGTATGCAGCTATTGCTAATAGAATCCTAATTGATTTAAGCATAGCAACAGGCGAGAAAGTCTCCTCATAGTCGATTCCTTGCCTTTGGTGAAACCCTTTCACTACTAGCCTTGCTTTATAGGTCTCTACCTTTCCATCAGAACCAATTTTCTTCTTGAAATCCCATTTGTTCCCTATAGGTATTAATGCTATGAAATCCCATTCGGATTTCATAGCATTAATCCATTTCGAAGAGTCTATATCTGATATAGCTTCTTCATAGGTAAGTGGATCATCTCATCCTCCTGTAGGAGTGACGAAACGCACTCTAACTGCTGCTCTAGTGTACAGTGTAACCGCTGTAGCATCCTTTCTATGCTCTCTAGCCAATGCTCTGCAGCGGCTGGGTCATCTTCCTTCTTGCCCTTAAAGTCATCTGCCCCATATTTTCTCAACTTCTCTAGTGGGAACCTCTGTACTGACAGTGGCTGTGGAGGTGGTGGCGGTGGCTGTGGTATGGCTCCGGTAACTTGGCAGAGCATCTGAGTCATCTGCTCTAAGAACGCCTATTATGCCCTCCCAACGGCACCATGAGATGACTCCTCTCTCCTATCTCGCTCCTGACTAGGAGAAGGTATATGACTACCAACTTCCTCCTCCTCAGGTTTGAAAGACCTTTGCTCTGAAGGATCAGACTCCATCGATCCTATAAAACAGGCAAGAAAATAGATCTGCATTAGTGTCACCTCGACCCCTATATAAAGGCCCATGCATATTATGCACACTATCTCTTTCTATCTATTTATGCCTAGGAACGCCTAAACCTTTACTCTGATACCACTAAATGTGACATCCCTTACCCGATCTACAGTGTAGCCGAGCAAGGCATGTCACATTTGGTACCGGAGCACCCTATCTTGTCTTATCCTATACCATATTAATTTACATTCCATTTATTTATATTATCCCATATGCTGAATTTTTTTTTATCACAATTTATTTTTATGGAGACCCAGACAGAGTCTCCTCTGTTATATTAGTGTACGGCGGGTTCCAATATTTACTTGTTAAAAATCTCATATCATATATCATATTATCCATCTCATTCTTTTCTATATCATATCGTATTATCATGGCTCATATAAATTTCAAGTAAATATTCTTCATTCCATTCATATAAAATTCATATCCAATAATAAAATTCATATACAATAATTTATAATTTATTTACAATCCCAAAATGAATTAAATCCCATTTATGTACAATGATCAAAACACAAAAGCTAAATATACATGGGCCCTACCAAAACAATGGACTGCTGAGGTGACACATCCCGCTACTACAAACCTGCTCCACTCACTATCTGGACTGGTCCTACTCACCAGTACCTACGCACTGGAAAAACCAACGCGCTAAGCATAACTCTTAGTGGTGCATAAAATAAAAGGGAAATAAACTAAATAATTAAAAATAAATATTCTATGTATAATTTCATAAGGAAAAGTAAATTCTGTAACTTTTTAGTCATTTACATGTTTATTGACTTTGGGAGCAAATAAACTTATCAGGATCTTTTCTGGTCATTTATCTTATATTCAGTCTTATTAAGTTCATATCAGTGATCTCTTCATGTAATTATTTAATTTTTAAGGTTATTACTCATATCTGTGCCCAAGTAACCTATGACAGACTATAGAGACTGGATACACAAGAGTATACTAGTTAGACATTCATATGTCTATCATGTATACATCAGTCATGTCAGGCACAAGGCCAGTAGGTAGGCATAAAGCCAGAAATCATAATAGGCACAATGGCCAACGGGCAGGCATAAAGCTTGTAGAACAACCATATCAGACATATATTATCTATCAATGATTATTTCTATGGGCAGTACTGTAATCTGTAGTCCCTAATTGGAATACCAATCAATCCATGCTATATATATAAGTCTAGGTATACTTTGGGTAAGGTAGTATTATTAAGTACTTATAATTTTATTATTTTATGTTATGTACTATTTGCGTTTAATCGCATTTTCATATTACTTATGATGGGAAACATAAGTCCCACATGTATATTCATGTCACTTTTATGTTTAGCAAATCATTTTAGTTAATTTCATATCATATAACAAGTCATTTTATGAACCTTTCTCAAGGTCCAGATTTGGTGTTTTAAATTTACCTAACAAATTGGTCAAGATGTGGCCACTGTTTGGCCACACTTCCTTCATGGAAGTTGTTCCTTTATGTATTAGCTTTGTTTTCCTTTTTGAATCATGTCATTTGGAGTTTTAGAACTTAAGTTATGGTCAAATTATCAAAATTGGTTCATTGACCTTTTCTGGTTCTAGAACCAGGCAGATTCTGGAGTCCCAAATTTGTCCAACCATTTGGACATGTTACAGTCATATTTACGCCTAATGACCTACATATGAGTTGTTCTCCTATGTCTTAGGGTCACTCAAGTTCAAGAATCATAATTTTTTAAGTTATGTAGGGTGAGTTATGGCTAATTAACTGACCTGGACTCATGAATCCTGTACCTTCAAAATTTTAGGTCAGTGTCTTTAATTCTCATTTTAGGGTCCTCAAACTTAAACTTTAAGGAAAGTTCCAAAATCAAAGTTAGATTTCTATTTCTTATGTTTCCATAACAGTTTGGCTTATCCCAATTAGAGTTTTCTAGTAAGAGATATCATCTAAATATTGTTCTGGGGTCAAGTAGCTATTTAGCTAAATTTCAAGATTTGGGTGGCTGAATTATTCTAACAATTTGGCCAAGTTCCATTTGGTTCTGGGTTTTGGTCAAAAAACCAAATTTGTAGTTCTAGGTCTTATAAAATTTTTGGCTTTGGTTTCACTACATTTGAAGCTTTTTGCACCAAGTTATGGCATTTTTGCCAAAACTGGTTGGGTAGGTCATAATCCAGAATTTCAGGTCAGTTTTGGTTCTAGTCAGAATTATTGACCTAATTTTTTCTAGCAATTTGGTTGGGTTAAGGTCAGAACTGGGTTCTGTGTTCTCAATGAAAAATGTGCGCCTATGTCCAACCTTTCTAATGGTTCAAAAATCAGGTCATTCTAATCTTCCTAGAGTGAGTTATGGCCATTTGAACATTTAGTGTTCATATGGTCATTTTTCCAGGTCCAGCGTATGTTTACCCAGATTCAAGCCAACTTTAGGTCATTTTAGGTTCAGTTTCTAGGCAGTGTCCTTCCATGAAAAATGTGGCAAATTGTCCTAGGTTTCATCTTCAATTGGCCTCACACCAATTGGAGCAACATAGCTCTACTTATAGCCTTGAAAGTACACAGGACTCAAGGTTTAGAACTACATGAAAATAACACTCCCGATTTCCCAATTCCACCAAACTCTCAAACTTCAATTACATTCATGGTACTTCAAATAGTCAAAAATCAACCTCAACAGCATCAATTTCAAGCCACAACACAAAACCCCAAATTTAGATCAAAACCCTAACTTCCATAATCATCTTTCATGCAAACACACACTAAACTCATACCAATCAACTTATCTATCACATATATTCATCAACAACACTAATAAACAAATTAATTTCATCAAAAATCATCAAACCCCAAATCTTCTTATGGCTGCTAAAAATTTAATCTTTCAAATACTTATTATTTTCTTTCAATTTCATAAGATTTCAACTTAGTTCACTATGCCAACAATGATTAAAGAAAGAAAAGAGCTTGTGTGGGAGGGGGGCGTGAGGCGAAATATCATCCATTGGAATTAAATAAAATGTACCAGGTAATGCCCAGGAAAGATGGTGGAGTCACAATGGTCCCACTTAAGTACCACCTCCTTAGACAGCATTTTCTAGACATGCACTTCATACAATCCTAATAGAATGAAACCACTGGTAAGTACCGTCTTCTCATAACACTACCACGGTACTAAGGATTTATGCCATGAAGGCATAGATAGACAGGAGTCGCCACCCGGATACTAATCGGGACATATTCAATGTTTTTTTTTCGAGGGTCATGGATGGCAACTTACTCCTTGCAGAGTTTCCACAACCGTCAATACCATAGCCCAATGTCTAGGTTCGGGATAGTGGGTACGTAAGGGGAAGGTGTTAGGCACCCCTTACGCCTGGTCTAACCTCGTTAATTCGAGTGCTAATCCTCTACTAATGTTTCTAAAAGTCTTGTTTATCATTCCTTTATTAAACTTCATCCTAAAAAATGTAATTCTAATCCTACACACGCAAGTAATTCACAAAGGGTTATTGTTTACACACAATTTTCATACACAAGTAATTCCTATCTATGGGGTTGCTAATTATTAAATGATATTTACCAGATGACTAAAATTAATTTATTATTGAGAATTTAATTTACAAACAAATTCAATTTCAAATAACCCTAAGTTTCTATTTAACCTAATTAATTAATTTTCATCAAGTTACCCTAAGGATAATTGAACTAAGTTAATTATGTACATGTGTAATTTATTATAATATCACATAAGGCCCAAACAATCACAACCTAATAAAGATTTCTTATATGCAAATTTATTTTATAACTACCAAGTGTTAAATTAAATTTATTTTACATGCCAATGTTAGTTTAATTTACAAACAACATTAATTTTAATTTACAAGGTATTTATTTAAATTAATTACATGCAAAAGTCAGTTAAATTAAAAACAAAGTTAATTTTAATTTACCAAATAAAAGTTCTGTTATTACTAAAATTTCATGCCAATGGTTATTCGAGAAGTCTAGAGCTACTTATCTGTTGGTAAATGCAGTTGCCATTGGGGCAAGCTAACCTTAAAAAAGAGTCTTCTCTTCTAGTATGGCAATGATATCCCTGGTTTACTCCCGTTTAGCTCCATATAAGCTCCACGCAAATGCCCTCTTTGGTACTTACCTTAGGGCTACTTACCAATTTTGTTTGTAATAAAAAATAAAGAAACTAAAGAAAATAAAAGAAATAAAGAAAATATTAATAATAATTTATATTAGATTCTAACTCTAGTCTCCTAAAGGGTTAAGATTCCTAATTAGTTATAACTACCTAATGGTCTAAGTCTTCTAACATGATCCAAACACTTCATAACACTTCTTGAATTAAAAGAACACAGAAAAATAGATCAAATATCAATTAAAACCCAAGAAAATATAAGAACATGCATAAATATACAATTTTCAAATTCTAGCAGATTAACAGTAGCAAGAAATCCAATTTTTTAAAAATAGTTATACACGCCTAAAAATCATAAAAAAAATTACAGAAGACAGTCTACATATCATACAAGATCATAAAATTTATAAATCAAACAAAACCCTATCCGAATGGTCTATATAAATTGTAACTTTTCTAAGTGATAAAATCGTACTACTTTTTTGTAAAATTCATAACTCATTAACCACGACAGATATGAATGCAAAACCAATTGGAAAAGATTTATAAGATTCTGAAGTTAATTTTAGACACTAGATTTACACAAAAATATTAAGGAACAAGGGAGATATGGGCTCCACAAGTCGGATATTCTGCAAATCAGATTTTACAGAAACCCTAATTTCAAACAGCCATAACTTACAAAATATTAAAGCTGTTTTAGTGATTCTTGAGCCTAAAATTAATGGCATTTCGTGTAGAATATGAATATAATTTTTACAAAATTTTTACAGATTCAGAAAATGAAGAAAAATAATAAAAATATGAGAGACAGAAACTAAATATGTGCAAAGTTGTGTATCCCCTCAAATTAAACATGATTACATGATCTATATGAACATATATAGTAAATTGAAGACAAAGAGCATAGAATTAAAATATTGTGTGGCATAGATCTTAAAAAGAAAACAATAAAAACTGACCTTCCAGAAATCTTGTGTGAAGATCTTCTTGAAGAAAAGAAAAAATAAGGAAGAACTCAAAGAATCTTGAATATCTCTAAATTTCTTATAGCTCTGAATTTTCTCTTCCTTTTTCCTCCCATCTCCCCCTTTCTTCCCTTCTCTAGTAGGGTATTTATAGGGTTTTGGGAGAGAGGTGTGATAGGGTTTGGAGTCTCAGGATGATAAAGTTTAGATGACTTAAACAACTACGATTGCAGAATTGGACTAAGACTGGGATATGGGTGAGGTGTTTCAACCAATAGGAAGACAGGAAAAAATGGAAGGCACCAATAGGGAGTGAGGAAGAGGTGTGGTAGGGTTTGGAGTCTTAGGGTGATAAAGTTTAGATGACTTAAACAACTACGATTGCAGAATTCGAATAAGACTGGGATATAGGTGAGGTGTTTCAACCAATAGGAAGACAGGAAAAAATGGAAGGGACCAATAGGGAGTGAGGAAGAGATGTGGTAGGGTTTGGAGTCCTAGTGTGATAAAGTTCAGATAACTTAAATGACTAGGATTAATGAATTTGGATGAAACTGGAATATGGGTGAGGTGTTCCAACCAATAGGAAGATAGGAAAAAATGGAAGGCACCAATAGGGAGTGAGGAAGAGAGTGGGGCCAAGGAGGAGAGAGATATTTTGTTATTTTAATTTTTAGAAAATAATTAAATGGGTTCCATTTAAAATTCCTAACTAGGCTTTCTTAGGCCCATGGAGCCCAATTAAACTTAGTTAGATTCATTTAAGAACTACCCATATTAAATTTAAACAAAATAAAATTTTATTTAAATTTAATTAAATTAATTTCCCCAAAACTTTATTATTATTTTTATTTTTTCAAGATCATGCCACGGAATTAATAATTCAGCTCCATGCCTCCAATTACATCTTACAGTCACATAATTTTTCATCATCGGGTTTCCCACGGCCTCAATGCACATACTCATCACAAAATAAGGGTCTACAGTTTGCCCCCCACTTTGGCGAAAGTTGAAACCAATGTGAAAGCATTGCTCAAGTTTCGTCAAAGTGAAACTCAAATTTCTAATAACTATGAAACATTGGCTATGAGGATCAAGTATATCTTGCTCGGTGGATATACTCTATGTTATGAGACTAGCTACGGTCTCATAACAATAATAACTGTGTCATGTCAAAAATGAGTGTATCTTGCTCTATCGATACACTCTGCGTCATGAGACTAGCTACGGTCTCATAACAGTGATAACTGTGTCATGTGAAAATTGAGTGTATCTTGCTCTGTCGATACACTCAGTGTCATGAGACTAGCTACGGTCTCATGACAATGGCAACTGTGTGATTTGAAATGTTGTGGATTCGTATTTAGGACCGTAGTCCTAAACTACCTACGCATCCCCCTCATTATCCTGAGGAAGAATCAGACCCACTCGTAGTTCGACACTTGAAACTGTGGTGATGCATGTTCTTCTACGCCTTACACACCTACAGGTGACATGTTGATGCGTGTTCTTCTACGCCTTATACAACTATGCCATATGCCCTAAACAACGTCTAAGGACTTACCAAAAAATATCTGTCATGAAATGTTGTGGGTTCGTATTTATGACCACGGTCCTAAACTACCTACGTATCCCCCTCGCTATCCTAAGGAAGAATCAGACCCCCTCGTAGTTCGACAATTGAAACTGTGGTGATGCATGTTATTCTACGCCTTACACACCCACAGGTGACTTGTTGATACATATTCTTCTATGCCTTACACAACTATGTCATGCGCCCTAAACAACGTCTAAGGACTTATTAAAAAAATATCTAATTCATGATTTGAAAAAAATTAGGATGACTAGATCTCAAAATTCTCTCTAATTTTTATGCTTCCTGTATGCTACTTCCTATCTTGGGCATGCTGATTTTACTAGAGATTCTAAAAAAAACTTAGTCCTCTAGGGACCTCTTTTTGCAAAAACTTTTTTATAACCTCAAAATTTTTTAGAAGAGCTATTCACCAAAAAAGACTTCCTTAAGGTTACAATACAATTTCCCTCTGATTTTTTCTTTTTCTTCTCTCCCCCATGCTTCATTATTCTATGGCTATTTCAAAACTTTTTTTTTGCCTTGACTCCTTTCTCTTTCATGAACTCAATTCTTTGTGCCCTAACTTTTGCCTGAAATGCTCTTTCGAGTTTTCATTTCAGTTGGCTTGCTCTAACTTTTGCCTAAGCAGCCCTTTCGGATTTTCCACTTAGCGAGCTCTCTTTTTTTCTTTTCTTTTTCTTGTTCTTTTTTCTCCTTTTTTTTTTTTTTTTTGAAATTAGACAATCACCAGGGCATTCATATCAAGCACCTATTCTGTCATGCTCACAAAACAATAGGTTAAATCAAAACAATGCAGTTTAATTACTTAATCATTTGTTGTATCTCTCAAGACACAAACATTCGCGATCATAGTTAAATAAAATCCATTCCTAGTTAATACAATAAAAACTTCTTTATTTATTCAGGTACACCATTACTCCCTCTTACATTTAGTTTTGCTAAATTTCTAACCTTTCAAAGTTAGAAATAAGCTTTATAACCTGCTGAATGGCCTTTTCAGGTTTGCCATCCAAATCTTGTCTCATCTCTTCTTTTACCTAGACTGCCTTTTGCAGGTTTTCAATCTAGCATTTTTTCTTTTCTTTTCTTTTCTTTTCTTTTCCTTTTTTTTTTCTTTCGTTCTTTTTTCTTTGACCCTCACTTTTGCCTAGACCGCCTTTTGCAGGTTTTCAGCCTAGCGGGCCTATCTCACACAAAGTACCATTTGGGCCTATCTAAATTGACTGGTTCTTGAAATTCATTCCCATCCAAGTCTAATATTCTTACTATGGTAAGATCTTGTTGACTATGTATGGACCATCCTAGCTTGGATAAACTTTCCTCTTAAATAAAAAAGGGATGGGCCGAGCTTGTTTCAAAACCATGTATCCCTCTTTGATCTTTCTTGGCTTCACCTTCTTATTAAAGGCTCTGGCTATCTTCCTCTGATAAGCCTGCATATGATACAAGGCTCACATCCTCTTTTCATCAATCAAAGCTAGTTCTTCATATCTCTTCTAGGCCCACTCATTTTCTAGGATCTTAGCTTCTAGCATCACTCTTAAGGATTTGACCTCTTGCTTAATGGATAACACTACTTTAGTCCCATACAGTAAAGAGAATGGGGTTGCCCTCGTGGATATCTTTGTAGTACTATGATAACCTTAAAAAACATAAAGGAGTTTTTTAGGCCAATCCTTATATGTTTCGAACATTTTTTTTTTCAACTAGAACCTTTCCATTCATATGGGGACCACACATTCCTGCATGTACTTCTTTCATTATTTACTCAGCCTATTTTTCTATCACACATAAGAGTTTGTAGAATTGCCCCCTAGCTAGAGTAAGTTGAGTGGCTAATCTATGAATTGTTGCTCTATCTCTTTTACAGGCTTACTGCGAGTATTCTCTCACTTCTAAAGACCTCCTTATGTCTTCATATCATTTTCCTTCTCCCTCTAGGTCCACATGTCCTACTATTAATCCTTCATGGCATGAAATTTTACTCCTCATTAGGATAACTAGCTAAGTCAACTTTTGATCACTCTTTTCCTATGCGGACATCAATGTGGCTTGGGAATCGGTCACCTGATTTTAAGCTCGAGGCATGTGCTTCTTGGTACTTTATTAACAAGGCTATAACTTTATTTCTTTCTTCTTGGGTTAAATATTCAGCTAACTTAATGTCTTTAGGATTATTTGGTGTACCCAAATAAATAGAGATCGATTTTGATGCATTAATAGAAACTAATTCTAAATGATTATGAATGCCATGCATATGCCTATTAGAATAAACATCAAATAAGTAAGCAAAAGGACTGGTCATGTTATTGATCTTTGCCTCAAAATCTTTATCAAGTACATCAGAATTGGAAACATCAGTACCATTACTGTGAGCATTACAAAAGACAGACTCAAACTTAGGGGTGTAGCTTTAGGTGTTTGGCTTTCCATGCAATCCTTAGATCAATAGTGCTGATTTTCTGCTTTAGCTCTTTCACATGTGGTAACCCCTAATCATATGTCAAGGTAATTGCCCCCTCTTTCAAGAACTTAGGAGGCTTTGGCTCTTCTTCCTCTTCTGTTGGCTCATAGCCCAAACCATGACTCATGATCTGCCCCTTCATCTCAAGAAAGTCACCAAACCACCTATACTTTCTCCTAGGCCTGTGCTAAGAAAAAACTTCATTCCTTTCTTCATAGTAGCCACTTTTAGATCCATCTTGTTTTCATAGATCCTAACAACTTGAAAATCAGACACTAGTGGAACTGAACCATCTAGTTGTAATGCAACTATCTCCTCATCAAAATCAGTCCAGACATCTACAGAACCCTCATCATAGCTAGAATTATCACAAATGTCAACAACCATTATAGACTGAGGTTCATTGGGCTTTTGGATGGGTTGGATAGGTTCATTGGGCTTTTGGATGGGTTGGATAAAGTCAATAATTTTGTTAGGGTTATTTGGGGTGATGGAGATCATGCAGATGCCTGGTGTAGGTGGAAATTTTGGTTAGGCATGGGGCTAGTGTGGGTTTTTTTTTTTGTTGATTTTCTGGGTCAATTATCCTTTTGGCATTAGGTCTTAGATATTATGCTTAAGTTGAAAGCATCAGTCGGTGTCATGACTATGGGTTTGGTGGAGCTTGCAGTATTGGTTGATATCATAGCTAGGTGGGAGTGGATTTGATAGTGGTCTGGGTGCTAAGAGCTATAGGAGGTCTTGAGCTTTGACACACTCCAAAACTTTGGAAAAGGGTTGGCTGAATTGGAAAAATCTTCTTTGGGTGTGGGACATAATTTGAACCTCAAAAACTTTAATGCCACTTAACTAGCCAACCTCGGGGCCACTTTCTAAAGTTGACCACAATTTTCTCTTTTAGCTCAAATATCTTAGCGTTTAATATTTCATCAAGCATGGCCATAGTTTCTTCCATCTTAAGTAGTGTAGGTGAAATCCTTACTAGTCTCTTCCCTTCCCTAACCCAAGTGACCTGATTGGAAGTCTCTTTGGTGTGTTTTGAGGCTATGTTTGCTCAAAAAAATAGGATTTAAGGGTTAACCTAAGTATGCTATGTACATGAATGCAATGCATGAATGGACCATTTTTTTTCTTTTTTTTTTTGCCTTTACTTTTACAAAACCAAAACTGAACCATACCAATAGAACCAAAAATAGACCATATAAACTGAACTAAAATTGGACCAAAGACTGAATTAAAAAAAAAATCTCAAGAACTAAATCTTCGCCTCCTTATACCTTCAACTCTCACGTGCAGGGTAAGAAAAAATTCTATCCTAGCCTACGGTACACTGGACACACCAACAGGGGGTGGCCCAGGACGATCTTCCCCTCACAAACAAATGATTTATATCCTTAAAGTTTAACCATAAGTAAGCATCCTCATGCTTAACATGGGTTTTGAAATGGACTCGGGCCTATACACACATTGGGCCTATGCATAGGCCTAGGTTCATCTCAACTACCACTAGAACTTATAGTTTAAACAGTAAGGTTATAAATCTAGCACAACAAAAATCTATGGGGTACCTAGGATTGAAATCTATGGCTCATGGGCTTTATTGGGTAGGAAAAGGGTCACCCATGCGAGAGCTTGTCCATTAAGCACAACGGTTGGAGCTGTGGCTCTTTTGTATACTCGAAGGTACAGGCATGGGGTGCTAGCATTCACCAATTCGTCATAGCTCAAGTGAAACTATGGTCTCCTTAGCAAGTACTAACGGGGCTAAAAAGGGTAAGAGTGATCCGTGTGATAGTGTAGTGCAATGCAAAAAGTTTAACAGAGGAATAATATTAGACTAATAGAAACATGTTGGAGTAACTATCCATTTAGTCCCCAGTGGAGTCACCAAACTATGGGAGGGAGGCGTGAGGCGAAATATCATCCATTGGAATTATATAAAATGCGCTAGGTAATGCCCAGGAAAGATGGTGGAGTCACAATGGTCTCACTTAAATACCACCTCCTTAGACAGCATTTTCTAGACATGCACTTCATATAATTCTAATAGAATCAAACCACTGGTAAGTACCGTCTTCCCATAACAATACCACGGTACTAAGGATTTATGCCACAAACGCATAGATAGATAGGAGTCGCCACCCGGGACATATTCAATGTTTTTTTTTCGAGGGTCATGGATGGCAACTTACTCCTTGCTGAGTTTCCACAACCGTCATTACCATAGCCCAATGTCTAGGTTCGGGATAGTGGGTACGTAAGGGGAAGGTGTTAGGCACCCCTTACGCCTGGTCTAACCTCGTTAATTCGAGTGCCAGTCCTCTACTAATGTTTCTAAAAGTCTTGTTTATCATTCCTTTATTAAACTTCATCATAAAAAATGCAATTCTAATCCTACACACGCAAGTAATTCACAAAGGGTTATTGTTTACACACAATTTTCATGCACAAGCAATTCCTATCTATGGGGTTGCTAATTATTTAAATGATATTTACCAGATGACTAAAATTAATTTATTGTTGAGAATTTAATTTACAAACAAATTCAATTTCAAATAACCCTACATTTCTATTTAACCTAATTAATTAATTTTCATCAAGTTACCCTAAGGATAATTGAACTAAGTTAATTATGTACATGTGTAATTTATTATAATATCACATAAGGCCCAAACAATCACAACCTAATAAAGATTTATTACACGCAAATTTATTTTACAACTACTAAGTGTTAAATTAAATTTATTTTATATGCCAATGTTAGTTTAATTTACAAACAACATTAATTTTAATTTACAAGGTATTTATTTAAATTAATTACATGCAAAAGTCAGTTAAATTAAAAACAAAGTTAATTTTAATTTACCAAATAAAAGTTCTGTTATTACTAAAATTTCATGCCAGTGGTTATTCGAGAAGTCTAGAGCTACTTATTGTTGGTAAATGCAGTTGCCATTGGGGCAAGCTACCCTTAAAAAAGGGTCTTTTCTTCTAGTATGGCAATGATATCCCTGGCTTACTCCCGTTTAGCTCCATATAAGCTCCACGCAAATGCCCTCTTTGGTACTTACCTTAGGGCTACTTACCAATTTTGTTTGTAATAAAAAATAAAGAAACTAAAGAAAATAAAAGAAATAAAGAAAATATTAATAATAATTTACATTGGATTCTAACTCTAGTCTCCTAAAGGGTTAAGATTCCTAATTAGTTATAACTGCCTAATGGTCTAAGTCTTCTAACATGATCCAAACACTTCATAACACTTCTTGAATTAAAAGAACACAAAAAAATAGATCAAATATCAATTAAAACCCAAGAAAATACAAGAACATGCATAAATATACATTTTCCAAATTCTAGCAGATTAGCTGTAGCAAGAAATCTGATTTTTTAAAAATAGTTATACATGCCTAAAAATCATTAAAAAAATTACAGAAGATAACCTACATATCATACAAGATCATAAAATTTATAAATCAAACAAAACCCTAGCCGAATGGTCTACATAAATTGTAACTTTTCTAAGTGACAGAATCGTACTACTTTTTTGTAAAATTCATAACTCATTAACCACGACAGATATGAATGCAAAACCAATTGGAAAAGATTTATAAGATTCTGAAGTTAATTTTAGAAACTAGATTTACACAAAAATATTAAGGAATAAGGGAGATATGGGCTCCACAAATCGGATATTCTGCAAATCAGATTTTACAGGAACCCTAACTTCAAACAGCCATAACTTACAAAATATTAAAGATTTTTTAGTGATTCTTGAGCCTAAAATTAATGGAATTTCGTGTAGAATATGAATATAATTTTTACAAATTTTTTACAGATTCAAAAAATAAAGAAAAATAATAAAAATACAAGAGACAGAAACTAAACATGTGCAGAGTTGTGTATCCCCTCAAATTACACATGATTACATGATCTATATGAACATATAAAATAAATTGAAGACAAAGAGCATAGAATTAAAATATTGTGTGGCATAGATCTTAAAAAGAAACAATAAAAACTGACCTTCCAGAAATCTTGTATGAAAATCTTCTTGAAGAAAAGAAAAAATAAGGAAGAACTCAAAGAGTCTTGAATATCTCTAAATTTCTTATAGCTCTGAATTTTCTCTTCCTCTTTCCTCCCATCTCCCCCTTTCTTCCCTTCTCTAGTAGGGTATTTATAGGGTTTTGGGAGAGAGGTGTTGTAACATCCTCCCGGTAGCAACTCTGTACATTCTACTGTTCCGGTGACCAGTGTCGGTCCGGACAGCTAGAACGTTCGGAAAAATATTTGAACTTAAGTGAGAAACCATAAATAACTCAAATATTGACAAGAAACATTTAGTAAAAATTTTAGAAATAAAATACGACCAAGTCGAATGAGCCGGTGCCCAAGCGAGGGGTAACCCAGAGGGAAGTTGCGGTTCTCGCAACTAGGAGCCCTAGACCCGGGGGAAAAATTATAAAATAATTTTTGGGACTCCAGAGAAGGGTCATTGAGGTTCCCATGGCATTAGAATGCCAAGAAAATATATAGAAAAAATTTTCAATCGGTACAGACAATTTTGACCCGTTAAGCCAAACGGAGGGCATTTTGGTCATTTCGCCTTCAGAGACGATTTTTGGCCAACTTGTCCAGTTGAGTAAATAATTATTATGACATAAAATATGAATTAATGTTGATGAAAAATTAATTTGAAGCTAGTAGAAAAGAAAAGAAAAGAAAATAAAGAAAATTAAAGATAATGACATCACATGATGTCACTCACTTAATCCCAACCAATCACAAGTTAATAAGCATTCTTAAAACACTTAAAAGAGTCAAAATGGACCAAAATAAATCTGCTCTTCTTCTTCTTCTTCCTCCAATACGTGACTCTCTTCTCCATAGCCTCCATAGAAGTTTCTTTCATCACTTTCATTTTTCCCATGAATTTCCACTACTAAACCCTAAGTCACCTTCATCAAAACTTGTCCATACCTCTTGGGGAAGCTTTTGGCAGCCAAGAAGAGGAAAGAAAGTGAAGGTTTAATAAGTTGGGAATTTTATCAAATAAGGTTAGTGCATATTAACTTCCTAATCTTGTTTACTTATTGAAATTTAGTTTGAATATGAACAAATAATTAAGAAATTGAAGAAAATCATGTGTGTAATTGAGAAGCAAATTTTGGCCAGCACTTATAGGATGAGGAATTGATGAGTTTTATTAGGCTAAAACCTAAATACAAGCTTAGATAGTGACATATGAATGATTGATGACCTTAATTGGGATGTGTTGCATGATTCATGGATTGGAAGCTAGGGTTTTGAGAAGTGAAATTTGGATTTAGCTTATGAAATTGTGAAAGAACATTATAAGGGTCAATTAGTGACCATTTTAGGTATGTTGACCATGAATTGGACTGAAAAATAGTATAGCCAAGTGAATGTGTAGGCTGCCTTGTTAGTGCTGTGAGTGATGAAAATTCAGTCCACTTGGACTGCCATAACTTGGGCTGTGTTAGTCCAATTGATGTTTGGCCAATTGGACATGAAACTAGGATTATAATGGCACATTTTTGCTGAAGAAACTATGCCCAAAAGACCAAAGCAAGAGGACCAAAAGTTGGCCCCAATCCGGACACCCTGCAACAGCACCTGCAGAAATGACCAAATGAATAGTAACTGTTCATTTGGCCATAACTCACTGTATATTTGGTCAATTGACCTGAAATTTTTACAGAAACAAGTTAAGACATAGACAAACAACTTTCATGAAGAAACCTACCCCAAATTATGACCAGAACCTAACCCAAATGGCAGTCACAGTTACTGTTCAAACCTGCAACTCTGCAGATTTTCATTTGAGCAGTAATGTTTGGATGGCTATAACTCTCTCTAGAAAACTCGGATTTAGGTGATTCTTGAACCGATGAAAACCTAAGTCATAGTAGAACATTTCATATGAAGAAAGTTAGACCAAATTATGAACTTAACTTGATCAAATTACTGACCAAATTTGGACCAAAATCTGCCAAAACCCAAAAGTGCAGCATGAACAGTGCACGTGAACAGTAAACTTATTTTGGCCATAACTTGAGCTACAAAACTCCAAATGGAGTGATTCAAAAAAGGAAATTCAACTAGACAAAATAAGGAACAAATTTCATGTTTACCATTTCCTCAAATTCCTACTGCAATAGTGCCCAATGGAATAGTAAAGTTGAGTTAGCAAAATTGAAAATTTTGCTTCTCTTGGTTTAAGCTTAGAAATGGTATTAATGCTTAATGCCAACAAGTTTTAAATGAAAAATGTGGTATGTTTGAAGTGCCAAAGTCAATGTACATATTTTCTATGCAAAAGTCAACATTTTTGTTGACCAATGAGGTGAATAGTGTCACCAAAACCAAAAATTGGCAATTTTGCCAAAATGACCTAAGCTTTGAGAAAGTGACCAAAACCAACAAGTTTTGAATACAAAATGTGGTATGTTGGGAGTATTAAAACCAATGTACCTATTGTTTATGCAAAAGTCAACATTTTAGTTGACTAATGAAATGAATAGTGACACCAAAACTTGAAATTCAAAATTTGAAATTAGAAATGCATCTAGGGGACTTTAAATTGCAATTGGCAATTAATACTAGCAAATGTAAAACTCAAAATGTGGGATCTTGGTGTAATAAGAATTAATATATTCATTAAGTATAAAAAGGTCAACATTTTGGTTGACTAGTAAGGTGAATAGTAATCAAAATGATTAGTAAATTAAGATGAAGACCTAGAACCAATTCTAAGCTTAAATGCTTAGAATTGTATGACAAATATGGACTATGCATCCTAGTCAAAATTGTTAAAAAGAAATTTAGGCCATAAATTTGAAATCCATGAAATATTCATGGATTACTTGAAACATGAAAAATAAGTCACCTAATTGATGTGAATAGATAGTTAGAGCACATATGCTCATCACAAATGGAATTCACAAAATATTAGAAACTCAACTTAAAATATAAAATTTGTAATTACATAAGTAGATTCTTGAATGTATAAATGAGAAAGGAAAAATATTTTGAATACAATGGTACATGTGAACCATTGTTTAGAATTGTGATCAATATGAATAACATAATGAATGGATAAATAAACCATATTAATGTATGAATGAGACATTAGTTCTCATTATTGTAAAGAGGAGAAGTATTTTGAGTACAATGGTATAAAAGAATAATTGATGTGAATTGTGATCATATAAATGATCAAATGAATGTATGAATTATGATTGAAATTTATCATGAAAAAATGAAGTCATAAAGCACAATATATTAACATTTTAAAATATCAAATGCCCTAGTATACCTAACAAGATTGGTTTGGATAGTTTGGCATGCCAATAGGGTATTGTGTTAGCAGTACTACGAAAGGCTTTATGCCTGTATTCATGGCTTTATGCCCGTATTCATGGCTTTTATGCCCGTATTCATGGCTTTTATGCCCGATTATGTGATATCATGGCTTTTTAGCCATACATCGTGCATACATGGTTGGCGTTCTGCGTCCCATGGTATGACGCCCGAGGCACCGCGGTGTCGGTGCCAACGACCCGTTATCGATCGATCGTCTAGTATAGGTTACTTGGGCGATCAATTAAAGTATTATTCAATTCATGACTAAGTTAAGTTAAGTATAATGAAAATCGATACAATTAAATTAAGTATTGAATGAATAAGCAAAAGAGATTAGCAAAAGAAACATAACAAAAATATAAATTGCGAGCAATGCAGACTTGAAATACAATACAGATAGAATAAATTATATACCTGCTAGTATTACTGAAAAGTTATAAACTAAGCACTTCCAAAGAGGAACAAACTAGTATATAAGATCGTTGATACTAGAAATACCATACCAAATTAAATTGACTCTGAGTATCTGAATTATCATTTATTTCTTTCTTTACTTGTATATATTATTTCTGGTTATATTATTGCACCACTAAGAAGAAATGCTTAGCGCGATGGAATTGCTTCCTCGCGCAGTCAAGTAAAACCAGATGGTATCGATCGAGATTTTTGGAGTCCAGATCTGCAGAAGTGTCAGAAGAGTTCAAGATTGTCACCTCCTCAGCAATGCATGTAGATAGGGCTCATTTTATACATGTTATGTATATTGTTCATTCCTAGCACATTGTAAATTATTTGTATATCTTGTATAAAATAAACTCATGTAATTAACCTATGAATTATGGAAGCTATTCAAAGTAAGTATTTTAGTATGTGAATTGAATTTGAGTTATAATGAGATTATACTTGTGAATATTGAGATATTGAAAATCTAATGAGATTTCTAAGAAATTTGAATACTGTATTGAGATACATTATGTTTGAAAATTTTTGAGACTATTAAGGTTGAGAAATTGAGTATATATTGAAATTGTCTTTGGCAGGTTCAGAAGAACTGTTAGTCCAAATTACAGCCGACACTTTGTCGGATTATCGTTAAAATTTTTGAAATTTCCAATTTAGTTAGATTTTGATAAAAGTAAAAATAGCCTAAATCTTAAATAAAGTTTTTGAATAAATAAATCAAGAACTGTAATGAAATCAGATAAAATAGATTGCTCCGGCACACTGAGTGGCATAACTTGCTCGGCTACACTGTAATCGGTAAGGGGTGTCACAGGTGTGATAGGGTTTGGAGTCTTAGGATGATAAAGTTTAGATGACTTAAACTACTACGATTGCAGAATTCGAATAAGACTGGGATATGGGTGAGGTGTTTCAACCAATAGGAAGACAGGAAAAAATGGAAGGCACCAATAGGGAGTGAGGAAGAGGTGTGGTAGGGTTTGGAGTCTTAGGGTGATAAAGTTTAGATGACTTAAACAACTACGATTGCAGAATTCGAATAAGACTGGGATATGGGTGAGGTGTTTCAACCAATAGGAAGATAGGAAAAAATGGAAGGCACCAATAAGGAGTGAGGAAGAGGTGTGGTAGGGTTTGGAGTCCTAGTGTGATAAAGTTCAGATAACTTAAATGGCTAGGATTGATGAATTTGGATGAGACTGGAATATGGGTGAGGTGTTCCAACCAATAGGAAGACAGGAAAAAATGGAAGGCACCAATAGGGAGTGAGGAAAAAAGTGGGGCCAAGGAGGAGAGAGATATTTTATTATTTTAATTTTAGAAAATAATTAAATGGGTCCCATTTAAAATTCCTAACTAGGCTTTCTTAGGCCCATGGAGCCCAATTAAACTTAGTTAGATTCATTTAAGAACTACCCATATTAAATTTAAACAAAATAAAATTTTATTTAAATTTAATTAAATTAATTTCCCCAAAACTTTATTATTATTTTTATTTTTTCAAGATCATGCCACGGAATTAATAATTCAACTCCATGCCTCCAATTACATCTTACAGTCATATAATTTTTCATCATCGGGTTTCTCACGGCCTCAATGCACATACTCATCACAAAATAAGGGTCGACAGTTTGCCCCCCACTTTGGCAAAAGTTGAAGCCAATATGAAAGCATTGCTCAAGTTTCGTAAAAGTGAAACTCAAATTTCTAATAACTATGAAACATTGGCTATGAGGATCAAGTATATCTTGCTCGGTCGACATACTCTATGTTATGAGACTAGCTATGGTCTCATAACAGTAATAACTGTGTCATGTGAAAAATGAGTGTATCTTGCTCTGTCGATACACTCTGCGTCATGAGACTAGCTACGGTCTCATAACAGTGATAACTGTGTCATGTGAAAATTGAGCGCATCTTGCTCTGTCGATACACTCTGTGTCATGAGACTGGCTACGGTCTCATGACAATGGCAACTGTGTGATTTGAAATGTTGTGGATTCGTATTTAGGACCGCAGTCCTAAACTACCTACGTATCCCCCTCATTATCCTGAGGAAGAATCAGACCCACTCGTAGTTCGACACTTGAAACTGTGGTGATGCATGTTCTTCTATGCCTTACACACTTACAGGTGACATGTTAATGCGTGTTCTTCTACGCCTTACACAACTATGCCATATGCCCTAAACAACGTCTAAGGACTTACAAAAAAATATCTGTCATGAAATGTTGTGGGTTCGTATTTATGACCGCGGTCCTAAACTACCTACGTATCCCCCTCGCTATCCTGAGGAAGAATCAGACCCCCTCGTAGTTCGACAATTGAAACTGTGGTGATGCATGTTATTCTACGCCTTACACACCCACAGGTGACATGTTGATGCATGTTCTTCTATGCCTTACACAACTATGTCATGCGCCCTAAACAACGTCTAAGGACTTATCAAAAAATATCTAATTCATGATTTGAAAAAAATTAGGATGACTGGATCTCAAAATTCTCTCTGATTTTTATGCTTTCTGTATGCTACTTCCTATCATGGGCATGCTGATTTTACTAGAGATTCTAAAAAAAACTTAGTCCTCTGGGGACCTCTTTTTGCAAAACTTTTTTATAACCTCAAAATTTTTTAGAAGAGTTATTCACTAAAAAAGACTTCCTTAAGGTCACAATACAATTTCCCTCTGATTTTTTCTTTTTCTTCTCTCCCCCATGCTTCATTATTCTATGGCTATTTCAAAACATTTTTCTGCCTTGACTCCTTTCTCTTCCATGAACTCAATTCTTTGTGCCCTAACTTTTGCCTGAAATGCTCTTTCGAGTTTTCATTTCAGTTGGCTTGCTCTAACTTTTGCCTAAGCAGCCCTTTCGGATTTTCCACTTAGCGAGCTCTCTTTTTTTCTTTTCTTTTTCTTGTTCTTTTTTCTCCTTTTTTTTTTTTTTTTTTTGAAATTAGACAATCACCAGGGCATTCATATCAAGCACCTATTCTGTCATGCTCACAAAACAATAAGTTAAATCAAAACAATGCAGTTTAATTACTTAATCATTTGATATATCTCTCAAGACACAAACATTCTCGATCATAGTTAAATAAAATCCATTCCTAGTTAAATACAATAAAAACTTCTTTATTTATTTAGGTACACCATTACTCCCTCTTACATTTAGTTTTGCTAAATTTCTAACCTTTCAAAGTTAGAAATAAGCTTTATAACTTGCCGAATGGCCTTTTCAGGTTTCCCTCTTACATTTAGTTTTGCTAAATTTCTAACCTTTCAAAGTTAGAAATAAGCTTTATAACTTGCCGAATGGCCTTTTTCAAGTTTTCCATCCAAATCTTCTCTCATCTCTTCTTTTACCTAGACTGCCTTTTGTAGGTTTTCAATCTAGCAATTTTTCTTTTCTTTTCTTTTCTTTTCTTTTCTTTTCGTTTTCTTTTTTTTTTCTTTCGTTCTTTTTTCTTTGACCCTCACTTTTGCCTAGACCGCCTTTTGCAGGTTTTCAGCCTAGCGGGCCTATATCACAAAAAGTACCATTTGGGCCTGTCTAAATTGACTGGTTCTTGAAATTCATTCCCATCCAGGTCTAATATTCTTACTGTGGTAAGATCTTGTTGAGTATGTATGGACCATCCTAGCTTGGATAAACTTTCCTCTTAAATCAAAAAGGGATGGGCCGAGCTTGTTTCAAAACCATGTATCCCTCTTTGATCTTTTTTGGCTTCACCTTCTTATTAAAGGCTCTAGCTATCTTCCTCTGATAAGCCTGCATATGATACAAGGCTCACATCCTCTTTTCATCAATCAAAGCTAGTTCTTCATATCTCTTCCAGGCCCACTCATTTTCTAGGATCTTAGCTTCTTGCATCACTCTTAAGGATTTGACCTCTTGCTTAATGGATAACAGTACTTTAGTCCCATACACTAAAGAGAATGGGGTTTCCCTCGTGGATATCTTTGTAGTACTACGATAACCTTAAAGAACATAAAGGAGTTTTTCAGGCCAATCCTTATATGTTTCGAACATTTTTTTTTTCAACTAGAACCTTTCCATTCATATGGGGACCACACATTCTTGCATGTACTTCTTTCATTATTTACTCAGCCTATTTTTCTATCACACATAAGAGTTTGTAGAATTGCCCCCTAGCTAGAGTAAGTTGAGTGGCTAATCTATGAATTGTTGCTTTATCTCTTTTATAGGCTTACTGCGAGTATTCTCTCACTTCCAGAGACCTCCTTATGTCTTCATATCATTTTCCTTCTCCCTCTAGGTCCACATGTCCTACTATTAATCCTTCATGGCATGAAATTTTACTCCTCATTAGGATAACTAGCTAAGTCAACTTTTGATCACTCTTTTCCTATGCGGACATCAATGTGGCTTGGGAATCGGTCACCTGATTTTAAGCTCGAGGCACGTGCTTCTTGGTACTTTGTTAACAAGGCTATAACTTTATTTCTTTCTTCTTGGGTTAAATATTCAGCTAACTTAATGTCTTTAGGATTATTTGGTGTACCCAAATAAATAGAGATCGATTTTGATGCATTAATAGAAACTAATTCTAAATGTTTATGAATGCCATGCATATGCCTATTAGAATAAACATCAAATAAGTAAGCAAAAGGACTGGTCATGTTATTGATCTTTGCCTCAAAATCTTTATCAAGTACATCAGAATTGGAAACATCAGTACCATTACTGTGAGCATTACAAAAGACAAACTCAAACTTAAGGGTGTAGTTTTAGGTGTTTGGCTTTCCATGCAATCCTTAGATCAATAGTGCTAATTTTCTGCTTTAGCTCTTTCACATGTGGTAACCCCTAATCATATGTCAAGGTAATTGCCCCCTCTTTCAAGAACTTAGGAGGCTTTGGCTCTTCTTCCTCTTCTGTTGGCTCATAGCCCAAACCATGACTCATGATCTGCCCCTTCATCTCAAGAAAGTCACCAAATCATCTATACTTTCTCCTAGGCCTATGCTAAGAAAAAACTTCATTCCTTTCTTCATAGTAGCCACTTTTAGATCCATCTAGTTTTCATAGATCCCAACAACTTGAAAATCAGACACTAGTGGAACTGAACCATCTAGTTGTAATGCAACTATCTCCTCATCAAAAGCGGTCCAGATATCTAAAGAACCCTCATCATAGCTAGAATTATCACAAATGTCAACAACCATTATAGACTGAGGTTCATTGGGCTTTTGGATGGGTTGGATAGGTTCATTGGGCTTTTGGATGCGTTGGATAAAGTCAATAATTTTGTTAGGGTTATTTGGGGTGATGGAGATCATGCAGATGCCTGGTATAGGTGGAAATTTTGGTTAGGCATGGGGCTAGTGTGGGTTTTTTATTTTTGTTGATTTTCTGGGTCAATTATCCTTTTGGCATTAGGTCTTAGATATCATGCTTAAGTTGAAAGCATCAGTCGGTGTCATGACTGTGGGTTTGGTGGAACTGGCAGTATTGGTTGATATCATAGCTAGGTGGGAGTGGATTTGATAGTGGTCTGGGTGCTAAGAGCTATAGGAGGTCTTGAGCTTTGACACACTCCAAAACTTTGGAAAAGGGTTGGCTGAATTAAAAAAATCTCCTTTAGGTGTGGGACATAATTTGAACCTCAATAACTTTAATGCCACTTAACTAGCCAACCTCGGGGCCTCTTTCTAAAGTTGACCATAATTTTCTCTTCTAGCTCAAATATCTTAGCGTTTAATATTTCATCAAGCATGGCCTTAGTTTCTTCCATCTTAAGTAGTGTAGGTGAAATCCTTACTAGTCTCTTCCCTTCCCTAACCCAAGTGACCTAATTGGAAGTCTCTTTGGTGTGTTTTGAGGCTATGTTTGCTCAAAAAAATAGGATTTAAGGGTTAACCTAAGTATGCTATGTACATGAATGCAATGCATGAATGGACCATTTTTTTCTTTTTTTTCTTTTTTTTTTTTTTTTGCCTTTACTTTTACAAAACCAAAACTGAACCATACCAATAGAACCAAAACTAAACCAAAACCAGACCATATAAACTGAACTAAAATTGGACCAAAGACTGAATTAAAAAAAAAATCTCAAGAACTAAATCTTCGCTATACCTTCAACTCTCACGTGCAGGGTAAGAAAAAATTCTATCCTAGGCTATGGTACACTGGACACACCAACAGGGGGTGGTCCAGGACGATCTTCCCCTCACAAACAAATGATTTATATCCTTAAAGTTTAACCATAAGTAAGCATCCTCATGCTTAACATGGGTTTTGAAATGGACTCGGGCCTATACACACATTGGGCCTATGCATAGGCCTAGGTTCATCTCAACTACCACTAAAACTTATAGTTTGAACAGTAAGGTTATAAATCTAGCACAACAAAAATCTATGGGGTACCTAGGATTGAAATCTATGGCTCATAGGCTTTATTGGGGAGGAAAAGGGTCACCCATGCGAGAGCTTGTCCATTAAGCACAACGGCTGGAGCTGTGGCTCTTTTATATACTCGAAGGTACGGGCATGGGGTGCTAGCATTCACCAATTCATCATAGCTTGAGTGAAACTATGGTCTCCTTAGCAAGTACTAACAGGGCTAAAAAGGGTAAGAGTGATCCGTGTGATAGTGTAGTGCAATGCGAAAAGTTTAACAGAGGAACAATATTAGACTAATAGAAACATGTTAGAGTAACTATCCATTTAGCCCCCAATGGAGTCACCAAACTGTGGGAGGAGAGCGTGAGGCGAAACATCATCCATTGGAATTATATAAAATGCACCAGGTAATGCCCAGGAAAGATGGTAGAGTCACAATGGTCTTACTTAAGTACCACCTCCTTAGACAGCATTTTTTAGACATGCACTTCATACAATCCTAATAGAATCAAACCACTAGTAAGTACCGTCTTCCCATAACACTACCACGGTACTAAGGATTTATGCCACGAAGGCATAGATAGATAGGAGTCGCCACCCGGATACTAACCGGGACATATTCAATGTTTTTTTTTCGAGGGTCATGGATGGCAACTTACTCCTTGCAGAGTTTCCACAACCGTCATTACCATAGCCCAATGTCTAGGTTCGGGATAGTGGGTACGTAAGGGAAAGGTGTTAGGCACCCCTTACGCCTGGTCTAACCTCGTTAATTCGAGTGCCAGTCCTCTACTAATGTTTCTAAAAGTCTTGTTTCTCATTCCTTTATTAAACTTCATCCTAAAAAATGTAATTCTAATCCTACACACGAAAGTAATTCACAAAGGGTTATTGTTTACACACAATTTTCGTGCACAAGTAATTCCTATCTATGGGTTTGCTAATTATTTAAATGATATTTACCAGATGACTAAAATTAATTTATTATTGAGAATTTAATTTACAAACAAATTCAATTTCAAATAACTCTACATTTCTATTTAACCTAATTAATTAGTTTTCATCAAGTTACCCTAAGGATAATTGAACTAAGTTAATTATGTACATGTGTAATTTATTCTAATATCACATAAGGCCCAAACAATCACAACCTAATAAAGATTTCTTACATGAAAATTTATTTTACAACTACCAAGTGTTAAATTAAATTTATTTTACATGCCAATGTTAGTTTAATTTACAAACAACATTAATTTTAATTTACAAGGTATTTATTTAAATTAATTACATGCAAAAGTTAGTTAAATTAAAAACAAAGTTAATTTTAATTTACCAAATAAAAGTTCTGTTATTACTACAATTTCATGTCAATGGTTATTCGAGAAGTCTAAAG